>NW_006921645.1:4524033-4524635 GCF_000298275.1 Orycteropus afer afer | reverse complement strand
ATTGGAATTCCAGAACAGGAAAAGACAAATAAAATCATTGAGAAAATTGTCCAAGATTTGTTGGAAGAGAACTTCCCTGATATGATGAAAGATGAGAATCTAAACATTCAGGAAGTCCAATGAATCCCAAACAGGATAGATCCCAAAAGAAAATCACCAAGACTTATCATCATCAAACTCACTAAAAACAAAGACAAAGAAAGAATCCTAAAAGCAGCATGGGAAAAACGAAAAGGTACCTTACAAGGGGCAACCAATAAGACTAATCTTGGATTTCTTGGCAGAAACCATGCAAGCAAGAAAATGGGATGGTATATATAAAAGACACTGACAAAGAAAAATTTCCAACCAAGAATTATGTACCCAACAAAATTGTCCCTCAAATATGATGGTGAAATTAGGACATTTCCAGATAAGCAGAAATTAAGAGAATTTGTTGAAACCAGACCAACCTTACAAGAGATGCTAAAGGGAGTCCTTTGAACAGAGAAGCAACAGCCAACAACAACTGACCATTAACACACATGAAGATATAACCCAGAAACCAACACAGCTATGGAAGTATCCAAAGTAAATAAGCCTACGAGATTGTAAACAGGGAA
>NW_006921645.1:4517666-4522865 GCF_000298275.1 Orycteropus afer afer | reverse complement strand
GAGGGGAGGGAACACTGCAAAAAGAAAAAAAATGCATTGATTCATGTCACTTTAGTTTGTGTATTTCACTGTACATAAATTATATTTCAATACAATGCATTAAAAAAAGAAAGAAAATATATTGTTTTAGAGACGAATACAAAGCAGGGTAGAATTTCTTTAATATAATCGTGAGGGGTGAGCCAGTATTTTGCAAACATTCACACCCACTAGTGGGTCCTGAAATCAATTTAATGGGTTTTAACCAGCATTTTTTAATGAAATGGAACAGAGAGAAAATATCAAAGAATATCATATATTATAAGGGAAAAGTTTGTCTCAGGGATCTTTTGTTTCTATTATCTATATCTGTGTATACTGTATTATATTGAAAAAGAATTTCTTTTTTTTTTATTTTATTGTGCTTTGGATGCAAATTTTCAGAGCAAAATTTGTTGTACATTCAATAGTTCATGTGCATTGATTTCATACCCTGCTTACCATCCCCAACCATATTAAACGCTCCCCCTCCCGTCCCTGTGACTACCCTCTTCCTGTGCCATTTTCAACTATGCACTCCTCTTTGTCCAGCTTTCCCTCTATGTGAATGCTGTCCCTTTGGTGCCAAAATGGCCCATTGCTCTAAGGCATATATCACCCTAGAGTAGGTGGGTTCATTGCCTTGGGATAGGTGTTCTCATGTTGAGCTTTCTACTGTTGGGCTGAGAGTCAGTCCATGGGAGTGAGTCCAATTCTAGGCCATAATCTTAGGGATTCCATAAGACTCTATCTGACCAGTAATTCTGGTCATTTTTGTGTTTTTGGATTTTGTTCCACATTTTTCCTTCCACACCATCCAGCATCTCCACGTTTGATCCCTTTCCGAGAAGTTGGCATTGGTTGCTGGGCACCATCTAGTTTTCTAGTCTCAGTGTCCATCATATCCTTGGACTAATTGTTTCCAGAGGACTTTGATTTTCTTCACTCTTCTTTGCTTCAGATGAGAGGAGACCAATAGTTGCATCTTAGATGGCTGCTCGAAAGCTTCTAAGACCCAAGTCACTACTCACCAAAGTAGATTGTAGAACAAAGATTTTTATATACTATGTTGTGCCAATTGAGCTTAGTGTCTCCTAAGATTATGGTCCTGAGTGGGCAGACCTAGGGATTCTCTCTTTCAAGGTGTATGGCTGTCTCTCAGAGGTTACTCAAACTCTGTCTTCTGTTGTTTCTGTAATGTGTGTGGCTAGTTTTGTATCACAAGTACATATGTAAGATTATCTTCAGCTCAATCTATCTACGAAAAGGATTTCTTAAAGTCACTTTCAAAAATTTGAAAAATTTTTAAGAGACTGCATGTCCTCTCCACATGTATAAAATTATTTGAGTTCACTCTTGCTGCCTCTCTGAATCTTGATTACTATACTTGTTCAGCCCTTTGGGATGGTGTCCATAAAATATCTCCTTTCAAAGACCTAGCTGGGTAAGAAGAAAGATCAGGGGGGAAAAAAACTAGAAAATATTGAGAATATTTAAATGTCATACCAGGTAATAATTACTCTTTGGTAATAGGAGAAGAGGAGCTGAAATATTAGGTAATATTTCCAGGAGGCCCATCCAGAGTAAATCATAGAGAAAAGGTGGGATTTGTCTCATAGAGTAACAAAAGAGAAATAGAGAAGAAGATAGAGCCCAGTAGAGGAGAGCAGTTCTGCCTGAGAAGTTGGCCTGAGCCATAGCATGGAGTCCCTTGGCAGCCTGGGAGAAGTGCTTGGGGTGGAGACACAATGCAAATAAGAGAGATATCCAGCCAAACTCCTATGTCCATGAGCTCTTGTTTGCCTGATTTTCCCCCAAGTATGTTGTTGTTGTTGTTATTTGCCATCGAGTCGGCCCCGACTCATAGCGACCCCTCCTTGGGTTTCCAATGCAGTATCACTATGGAAGTAGGAATGCCCAACCTTCCTTCCGAGCTATACCACTCAACAAATCTGCCTTGGAGGAAATACAGCCAGAATGCTCCTTAGAAGCAAGAAATGCCAGACTTCATCTCTAGTACTTTAGTCATGTAGTCAGAAGGGACCAATCCCTTAAGAAAGATATTATGCTTGGTAAAATAAAGAGTCATCAAAAACGGAGGAGACCCTCAATGAGATGGATTGACATGGTGGCTATGTCAACAGGCTCTAGCATGGCAATAATTCCGAGGATGGCACAGGACTGGGCAGTGTATCGCACTATTGTACATAGGGTCACTATGAGTAGGAACCAACTCAATGGCCCCAGATAACAACATAAGCACTCAATCAGAGCCCTTGGGTAATGAAAATGGTTAACATACTTGGCTACTAGTCAAAAAATTGGAGGTTCAAGCCCACTTAAAGGTACTTTGGGAGAAAGGCCTGGCAATCTACTTCTGAAAAAAACAGCCATTGAAAACCCTATGGAGCACAGTTCTACTCTGATACATATAACCAAAAAAAACCCAAACTCACTGCCATGGAGTCAGATCCAACTCATAGCGACCCCTTCTGGGGTTTCTGAGGCGGTATCACCATGGAAACAGATTTCTCAATCTTCCTTCTGAGGAGTGGCTGGTGGGTTTGAACCACCAGCCTTCTGGTTAGCAGTCCAATGCCTTAGGCACTACACTACCAGAGCTCCTCTGACACATATAGGGTCACCATAAATCAGAGTCAACTTGATGGCAACTGGTTATAAGCTTTCAACAAACATGGCCTGGATCTTCTTTCCCTTGGATCATCTTCCTTTTGCCTTAAGCATGACAGTCTCTTTGCACAGCAACTAAAGACCAGAAAAAAAAAGAAGGCAGTAGATCAATAAAGCAAATCTGTAATTTCAAACTTGCTACATTTATATTCTTGATATTTTATGTTTTGAGTAAACTTTTGCCACCAAGGCATTCTCACAGAGACTTGATATGTGCACTGATGAATTATCAGTGACACATCCTGCCTGCATGACTTGATGTGGCTCCATTATTAAGGCACTATTAAGACAAGGTGGGTCTCTGAGACAAGCAAGTTTTATCTTGAAGCAAGGAGCCCTGGTGGCACAATAGTTAAGCACTCAGCTGCAAACCAAAAGGTTGGGGGTTTGAACCAACCTAGCAGTTCTGTGGGAGAAAGGCCTGGCAAACAGCTTCTGTGAAGATTTCAGACTAGAAAGCCCTCTGGAGCAGTTCTACTCTGTCACATAGAGTTTCTATGAGTCAAAATGATTTGACAGCACCTAAAAACAACAAACCTTGAAATATCTCTCTAAACAAGGATTGACCCCATGGCTGTGGGACTTCGCTCTCTGTACTCCATCTCCCTCCCTCCCTTTTTCTAAGGCTGGAGTGTGGACTAAATTGGAAGGCATTTCCTGGATTCTTTCCATAACCTAATTGGTTCTGAAGCTGTGAGTCAGTACACTGATTCTCTGACTCATTCCAAGGATTTATTGGTCACACAGAAACAGTTAACTGCACTATTCATTAAAGGTCAGTGATATTCCAATATCTAGCACATAACAACAGCATTCTAAAATCATGGGCATGAGAGCCAAAAGCAGGAGGGTCAACTTCACAGCAATTGCCTTGCTCATAACTTGCATAGTGTGGGTGGTTTGGGACTGTTGTTGCTGGTAGGGATGAGAGGGAGAAACCTCCTTCCATTGTCACCCATACCCAGCATTCATGGTGCTATCCACCCTTGCCAGATTTCTTGGAATCCTTCTTTTCTGAATACAAAGAGAAGAGGCAATAGTGGGAGGGCAATAGATCTCTGGAGAGCAATGAATGTCTGAGAGGTTTCCTACTAATGCTATGAATATCCAAGTGGATAAGAGCACCAACTCCAACTGCTGGTAAATTATTTATTCCCAAAGTATCAAAGCCAGTCACTCTGCCAGGAACTTTAGAGATAACAATATAAATTACAGATAAAAATAGGGTATGAACCTGAGCCACTACTTGTCACAGTAAACCTGGAAAACTAAGGAGATTTGGGGGTTCAGGGGCTTCACAGCCTCCTGAAGTTGTGTGCAAAATTTTCTGTGGATAGGCATTTATAGATTCCTATAGGGAAAGGAAGGTGTTCTGGTGGCACAGTGCCTAAGGCATTTGACTGCTAACCAGAAGTTTGGCAGTTCAAACCCACCAGCTGCTCCATGGAAGGAAGATGGGATAATCTACTTCTGTGAAGATTTATCACCTTGGAAATCCAATGGTGTTTGCCATGAGTCAGAATCGACTCAATGGCAGTGAGTTTGGTGTTTGGTTTTTATAGGGAGAGAAGAAGCTCTGGTGGTAAAATAGTTAAGCTCCCTGCTGCTAACCAGAAGGTCACTGGCTTGAATCCAGCAGCTGCTCCATAGGAGAAATATGAGGCAGTCTGTTTCCATGAAGATTTATAGCCTTGGAAACCCTATGGGGCCAGTCTTCTATGTGCTGCTATAGAGTCTGTATGAGTCAGAATCAACTCAAGGGCAGTGGGTTTGGTTTTAGAGTGAGAGGGTGCTGTTGTTGTTGTTGTTATGTGCCGTCGAGTTGTACTTGACTCATAGTGACCCCTCCTTGGGTTTCCAAGGTGGTATCACTACAGAAGTAGATTGTCCAACCTTCCTTCTGAGGAGTGGCTGGTAGGTTTGAACCACCAGCGTTCTGGTTAGCAGTCAAGTGTCTTAGGCACTATGCTACCAGAGCTCCTGAGAGGGTGCTAGCACTTACCAAATTGTTAAAGGACTTTATGAGCCAAAAAGATTTAAGAATAATTAATTTTCTTAAGTGTAATTTTTATATATTCTTATGGTAAGAAGGGTATTCCTGCCACCTGGATAACAACAAAGGAAAATAATACTTTCTAAGAGTAAAAGAGAGGCATCCTGGTGGCACAGAAGTTAATTGTTCAGCTGCTAAAGGTTGGTAGTTTGAACTCACTAGCTGTACCAAGGTAAAAAGATGTAGCAGTCTTGGAAATCTTGTAGGACAATTCTACTCTGTCACACTGGGTCACTATAAGCTGGAATCAACTTGATGGCAGAGGGTTTGATTTTTATATTAGATTAACAGAAGCTGGCTTCTATCTGGTTTACTGCCTCAACATCTAAATTTTAACCAGAAGTTAGCAGATTCTAATGATAAGGATATTACCACCTCAATGGGAATATGTACCTTGTCTCAATTAGAAGTACTTTGACCAAACTCAAGACCTAGAC
>NW_006921645.1:4513443-4517566 GCF_000298275.1 Orycteropus afer afer | reverse complement strand
GTATGACAAACTGACAGAAGAGTGGTGGGAAAAATGCCTAGTGACCTCTGATAATTTTTATTTTATAGAAATTATTGTACTATCTTATAATTGTGTCACTACATTTCTTATTATGCCAATTTCAATTTAAATCCTTTGTTGTTGTTGTAGTTGTTATCTGCCACTGAGTCGGCCCCGACTCATAGCGACCCCTCCTTGGGTTTCCGAGGCAGTAAGGACAGAGAATGTGTTTTAGTACTCTGTACCCTTCAATGGCTCACCAGCCACTCCATGGAAGATAGGGCAATCTATTTCCATAAAGATTTACCAACTTGGAAACCCAATAGGGGTCACTATCAATCAGAATCAACTGGATGGTAGTGGGTTTGGTTTTTTTGGTACCCTTCCATGGATAGCCTAACTCAAGTACATTGTGAGTGAGAATGAATGAAAAAATAAATGAATGAATGAAATAAATTGAGAGTGTCTTTGTAATAACAATAGAGTCTTTGGAGAGGTACTGAAATTCCAGTGTTACCATTGCTCTAACTGGGCTTTCTTGGCCCTGGGTGTCCTAATCCAGGCAATGGAGTATAGTGCAGTGAGAGTGGCCTAAAATTGGGAAATCTAGTTTCCAGTTTTGAATTTAGGCAGCTGTTGTGGCCTTGGAAAGATCAACTCCCTATGTAACAGTTATGTATCTGTAAATAAAGCTAATTTCTGTTCTAACATTCTAGGATTTCTTGAAACCACTGATCTACATTAAAATAAAGAGAGAAACTACCAAAATAAAATTTAAATGTAGCAAATAAATATTCATTATATCCTAATAATAGCTAAGGAGCTCTGGTAGTGTAGTGCCTAAAGCATTTGACTACTTACTGGAAGGCTGGCAGTTCAAACCCAGCAGCCACTCCACAGAAGGAAGACTGGAGAGTGTATTTTCATAAAGATTTTCTGTCTTGGAAACCCAAAGAGGGTTACTATGAGTTGGAATCAACTTGATGGCAGTAAGCATGGTTTGGGTTTTGGTTAATAATAGCTAAAAAGACCTCTGGGGAGTAGTGAGCTGCTAACCAGAAGGTCAGCAGTTCAAACCCACCTGCTGCTCCATGGGAGGAAGATGTTGCAATTTACTTCCATAAAGATTTACAGCCCTAGAAACCCAATGGGGATAGCTATGAGTTAGAATCAACTTGATGGCAGTGGGTTTGGTTTTTTGGTAATAATAGCTAGCACTTACTGATGCCTGGTATACACCAGCTACTGTTTTAAATACATCACCTATATTAACTTATTTATTCTTGTGGGATAAGGCTATTTTAATGCCATTTTCATATATAAGGCATAGAAAGATTATGTAACTTACATAGCCAGTGTCAAGCACAGGACATTTTAGCACCAGAGGCTGTTCTAATCTTAATGCTTCTCCAGTACACAAGGATAGCACCACTGACTTCAATTTCACCACCATCTACTTTGTATGAAAGATTAAATTCTTATTTTAACATGAAGTGTTACTTCAGGAATATGTGAGAGAGTGCAGTTTCCAAGAAAGCAAAGACATTTTTGCTAATGACTTTGTTAGGGCAAGGAGTTCTGGTGGCATAGTGCCTAAGGCATTTGACTGCTAACCAGAAGGCTGGCAGTTCAAACACACCAGCCACTCCTTGGAAAGAAGATTGAGCAATCTACTTCTGTAGTGATACTGCCTCAGAAACCCAAGGAGGGGTTGCTATGAGTCTGATCCGATTTGATGGCAGTGAGTTTGGTGTTTTTTTTTGTTTGTTTGTTTAGGGCAAGGACCTTCAATTTATTTGACATGACAGGTGCTGGGTTGGGAAACCAAAGTGTGGAGACACTTCTGACTCCACATTTGGAAAGAATACAGTTTCTTTTCCCAAAACCTTGTCAAACATGAGGTTAAAAGGTGAACCCTATCATTACAACATCACATGTTAATAAGTTGCCAAGAGTGTCCTGTTTGACTTGTTATTAGGAAGACTTCCTCTATCATTTCTTACTCATAACCCAGATTTAGGAAGCCTCCATGACACTGCTCCCCTACATTCTTTACCTTGGCTCAGAAGTATATCTGCCAAAAGAAACTTACTAAGTTGGTTGGGGAGGTTGTTTAAAGCTGGTTCAGGAAACAGAAGCAAACAAGGAAACTTTCATATGAACATGTACTTTGAGTCCAGCAAAGTATACAGAGTAACAGGTAAGATAAGGCTAAAGCTAAGAAAGATTGTGATCCACACTCAGAGCTGCTGAGACTTCTTCCTGCTTTTCCAACCAAATATTTTACTTTCATTCTGTTTTCCCTTTCTTATACTCCCTCTCCTTCCATCAACTTCTTGCTCCATCTGTCCTTCCCTTCCCAAGTATCCACAGGACTATGTTATGTCACCTTTCCCCATCCCAGAACATCTATAATAAGCCCACAGAAAGAGTCCTACATACCTACATATGCATACATATATTCATACTTTGATGTGTTCATTCATATATTCAATCTTTCATTCAAAAATTAGTCAGTATCTGTTCACTGCCAAGTCTTAGCTGTTTTAACTCTGCCTCCCATACAAACAGAAATATATGTTAGGACAAATGTATGTTCTCATTTCCCCAAAGACATTGGATTTATCTGGAAAGGCCTAAGGTAGCAGAAATGTTGGCATATTTTTGATAGTTTAACAGTGATCATGGATTCAGAGTCTGATAGAAGCCAGTATAGCCCTATGGAAACTGTCTGTAGGGGAAAATTCACACACAAAAAAAAATCTTGCTGTCTGGTGCTTTTATTGGCCGTTATGGAACTCTCTCTCTCTTTGTGCCCTGAGAAAAGTCCAAGCACAGGGAGGATCCAGTGTCTGGCTCCCAGTACCTCCTATCTGTTCACTGACTAATGGCTCACATGCTTGGGAAGATTTTCCAGTGCCAACTCATCAACCAATGGCTCCTTGTGTAGGAAGAAGCTGTGATTATAAAGCACTATGTAAGGTTCTAGCACAAACACAGTGTCCAAACCAGGTTACAGCTTTGGATCAGGCTTACTTTTACATTCTATTTATCACATATTTATTTAACATCCCTGGCCATCAAAGACCTTAATACTCAATTGGAATTATTACCTGGTGTGGCATTTAAATATTCTCAATATTTCAAATCAGATGATGGGTAAGGCACGGTAAAGTGGGAAAAGCCCTTGATTTGAAATCATGAGATTGAGTATGGCTTTAAGGTTCATCACTTGTTAGCTCTGAAACCTATTTTAGATTGTTACATGAAATCACTGCTTTGAAAATTATTTAAATTCTGTGTAAACAGAAAAGATTTGGGACTTCCAGTAAGATGGAGGAATAGGCAGACAAGTGACACAGACCCTCTTCAACAAAGAAAAGAAAAACCAATTGGCAGAGATACAGAAGATAATCCTGGAGCCCTGAGCTTTGAAAGGAACTATACAGAAGTGGATTAGGCACCAACTAATGGAAAAACCTGAGTGAAAACAATGAGTACAGAGATGGTTGGAGCTGCGGACTGTAAGCTACTCTGACGGGACCAACAGCCTGGTGGTGTTAGGACCTGAGAATTGACCTAAAGATCAGCCCTGGTCACCAAGGGCTACAGGGATGACTTCACTGGTAGTCTATGACTAGGAAGGGAAACAGCAAGGAGGGAGACAACCTGAGCTGTTGACTTTCTGGTGTCCGGAGAGCACAGCCATTTTGATTGTTTATATGTGGTGGCCATTTTGGATATTTAAAGTTATTGAGGGCACAGCCATTTTGAATCTTTACAAGTGGCAACCATTTTGGATTTCAAAGTGATAGCATTCTCATTCGGATTCCAGGGACTTAAGAATAGGCTCTGTTTGCCAAAGTCAGCAGGGACATACAAGAGGCTAAAAACAGGAAAGGAGACAAGTGGTGAGTGTATAAGTGCTGTCAACTAGTGAATAGAGGATCACAGCACTGTATCCTGCTTGCATATATAACATACAAAGAAAATGAAAATGGTGGGGGAGTCACTCCAATATATAATCACCAATAAAATATAAACACAAAAACATCACAATGCCTCAGAGACAACAGAGCATCACAGTCCACACAAAGAAGCAAGATAAAGCAGGAGAAACAAG
>NW_006921645.1:4502462-4505532 GCF_000298275.1 Orycteropus afer afer | reverse complement strand
GCAAACAACAACAACAACAAGTAAATAGTAAATTGAAGATAGTCAGTTTGCTGTGCAGTGAAGCCAATTCCACTGTTTTTGCCATTAGTGTGAAGAGTGGATTCTGGCACAGTGGATTCCAGTACTGTAATTGTTACTGTTGAAAATATGAAGAGAAAAGACTTGACTATACCCTATCCAGCTACGTCATATGTTTCTTTTTTATTTGGCTTATTGCAACTTAAAGGCCTATCTTGGCTAATTGTGAATTTTATCATATTGTATTTATGTTGTTATTTTTAGGTGTTGTTGAGTTGATTCTGACTAGTAACAACCCTATCACAACAGAACTAAATGCTACCTGTCATGTTCCATCCTCACAATCATTGTTATGTTTGGGTCTATTGTTGCAGCCATTGTGTCAATCCATTTCTCTGAGGGTCTTCCTCCTTTTGTTAACCCTCTACCAACCTAGACGTACTTCTCCAGGGACTGGTCCCTCCTGATAACATGTCCGACATGTGTGAAATGAAGTCTCACCATCCTGTCTTCTAAGACACTTTATGGCTGTACTTTTTTGAAGACAGATTTTTTCATTCTTCTGGAAGGCCATGGTACATATTCAGTATTCTTTGCCAATACCATAATTGTAAAGGTTCAATTCTTCTTTGGTCTCTTATTCATGGTCAAGCTTTTACATGCAAATGAGATGATATACAATTTGATTTTCCAAAATTTAAATCTAAGCAAGTCTAAAATTTTTCTCTGAAGTTACTGGGCAGTTTCTTTTCCTCTTTTATTGTAGAGGAGGCAATTTTTCTTATAGAATAACCCTGTTACTGAGGGATAGGGGTGGGGTGGGGGTGGGAGGAAGAAGAAATTTTCTACAGGAATTGTCCTCTAAATTACTAAATGACTTTTAAAACAATTGTTTAATGTAAAACCAGGTATTTTCATCAGAAGTTATATAACTCTAGCCTTATTTGACAGCTTGGAGATTTCCTAGGTTCAAAAAGGCTAATTCCACACCTAAAGTGGAATGGTTTTCTTCTCTTTGTATGGTAATAACTCACCTAAAATATAAAACCACACTATGGGCTTGTTTTTATACTAATTACATTAGAGTAGTAAATTTCTATTAAACAATTAATATGAACAAAATTCATTCACTAAAAGCAGTGGTCTGACTAGTGGACCAGCCAGGCTTTAGAAAAAGTAAATTGGCCACTATTTGCTCTTTCTAGTATTCTAAGCCACCAAATATCTCCATCATAACTGGGACATTGCTGATGCAGTAATAAAGAATAACAAGAGTTAAGAGTTAACCACACTATGTGACTTTAATTATGTAATGTTGATTTTGTGATTTGAACTCTTTTTTTTTCATTTCATTATATGAACAATTAAAAATAGTTGTTCAAGATGTAAAATTTATTAGAAGACTTCTACTGCCTTTACATTATTTTTACATTACTATTAAAAACTAAATTTTATAAATTACCACATATTAGAAATGTAATATCAGCAATAAAACACACTTGATGAAGGTGGAAAATTTTTCATCTCAGTCCTCCGATTTTCTTGTGAGTTAATTTGAAGGCCCCTTATAACCAATTAAGAACATTTAATGATCTTCTTCCCTTTAATAGACTTGCTTAGTTCAAAAAATATGGTAACTTTTATTTCTTCGATTGCCATTAGATATATTTTGGCACATGTCCTTAGGCCCTAAACTTTAATCTTGGTATTTTAAACAAAATTATATTACTCTTAACCATAAGTTATGTTTTTGCTGTATTCTATTTTTTTATCACCTTATTTTTAAAGGTGAAAAAATCACAGTGGTTAGTTCATGTGATTAATTTGATTTGAATCACTCTTTCTTTCTTTTTTCTTTAATTGTGATTTGGGTAAAAATTTACAGAGCAAATACACTTTCCATACAGGAGATCACATACACTTTGTCTCAGGACATTGACCACAATTTAGCACAGTGCAACATCTCCCCTCCCACTTCCTCCTGATAGTTACCTCTTCCCTGTGTCCATCCCTCCATGCACTCCTACCCCCTGAGCTGTCTCCCCATGCCTGAGCAGCCCTTCTTTCTCTCATGCTTGTTCTCTCCAAGGAGTGTATCTACCGCAGTTAAATACTCAACTAATATGCCTGTCCATTGTTTGGCTGGAAGCCACAAGCATGTGTTCAATTCCAGACCTGAAGGGCAGCTAGGGGCCATAGTCTCAGTGGTTCCACCAGGCTCCATCAGGCCAGCAAACCTGTTTCCCCACTTTATTTTTTTTTTCAAATGATTTTGAGTTTTGTTCCACATTGTTCCCCCTGTCTATCCAGCATCTCCTACAAAGATCCTCTTCCAAGTGGTTGACAGTAGTAGCCAAGCACCATCTATTTCTTCTGGTCTCATAGTCGTATAGTCTGCAGATCAGATGGTGTACAAGTCACTAGGACTAATTGTTTCCATGAATTTTTGGTTTTCTTCATTCTTCTTGGCTCTGGATGAGGAGTGACCCATTGTTGCACCTAGATGGCAGCTTGCAAGCTTTTAAGACCTCAGTCACTACTCGCCACAGTAGGAGGTGGAACAATGATTTGTGTAGTATATTATGCCAATTGAGCTTGATATCCTCTGCAACTATGGTCCCGAGCCCACAGGTTCAACTACTTGGTCCCCCTGGGTAGCTGGCTTTAACCAAGCAGTGACTACAACCTTGCCCCTTGTCAGCCCCATTATATAGCTGGGAATTCAGATCATACACATAAAGTTATTGGACCACTGTCTGACAACCCTATACATGTTCTTGGGTGCACTCACCACTTCATATATATACCTAATATTTCAGCCTGTCCATGCACCTATCCACCCATATACCCATGTTTGCCTTCACTAAGCACGCCATAGTATATGTGCAAAAGGGTTCATCTCTGTTGTCTGTACTTCCCATATACCTCTCTCTGTCTTTCTCTTCCTCAATGCCATTAAATTGATCACAAACATTTGGTACATTGCCATTTTCTTCACCCAAATCAAAACTTATCTCTATCTATCTAACAGCCTTCCCTCCCCTCCCCTCCC
>NW_006921645.1:4497478-4498493 GCF_000298275.1 Orycteropus afer afer | reverse complement strand
TGATCTGAGAAGATGCTTTGCAGTATTTCAATGTTTTTAAATTTAGTAGGGCTTGCTTTATGGCCTAACATATGGTCTATCATGTGAAAACTTCCATGTGCACTGGAGAAGAATGTATATTGTGCTGCTGTTGGGTGAAGTGTTCTGTAGATGTCTATAAGGCCCAGTTGGTGGAGTGTATTATTTAGCTCTTCTGCATCTTTATTGAGTTGTGTTCCAGGTGTTCTATCTTTCAAAGAAAGTGGTGTATTAAAAGATCCCACTATGAGAGTAGAGTCATCTATTTGGCTTTTCAACTCTTTTAAAGTATGATTTATGTATTTTGGGACCCTTTCATTAGGTCCATAGATATTTATTATGGTTATATCTTCATGATCAGTTGATATTTTAACCATTATATAATGTCTTTCCTTGTCTCGTATGGTGGTTTTTGTCTTAAATTCAATTTGATCAGAAATTAATATTGCCACTTCTGCTCTCTTACAGTTGCCACTTGCTTGATATATCTTTTTCCAACCTTTGATTTGTAGTCTATTTTTGTCTTTATTTCTAAGGTGTGTTTCTTATAGGCAGCATATTGATGGCTTTTGTTTTCTTATCTAATTTGCAATTCTCCGTCTCTTGAGTGGTGCATTTAATCCATTAACATTCAGTGTAATTATTGGCAAGTTTGATTTGGTTGCTGTCATTTTGGTATTTGTTTTTTCATGGTGTCCCAGGTTTCTTTGTTCCATATTATTTTCTGTGCTGAGTTCATTATGTTTATGAGTCCTGCTATCATTTCCTTTGTTGCTGTTGATTTAATGTTTGCTGAGTATTTATGCTTCTCCTCTTTTTTATTGTGATGTGAAGGTTTATCACTTTTCTTTGAGGTTACCCTATGATTTATAATTTTATACCCAAATTTAGAACAGTCCATTCTATCTTGCAACATTGTTAACTTCTTCACCATTTAGAAGTTTTGTAACTACACAGTCTTTTCCCTCTTTTTGTTTGTAGTTGTCCTCACTTGCCA
>NW_006921645.1:4482270-4496331 GCF_000298275.1 Orycteropus afer afer | reverse complement strand
TCATTGGCCTATTGGTGGAGAAAGAGGTGTTGGCTCTTGCTCAGTGAGTGAAGTTGCAGGAGGTGTAGGTGTGCTTGTATCTTCTGGGGACTGTTGCTGTCTCCCAGTCAGTTAGGCAAAAATTACAATTGAATAACCATCGAAAAAACAAAAAAATACATCCTGAAGTCACACAGGACCAGTAACCCCCCGGAAACAAAAATAATAAAAAGAAAAAGGGGAGAAAAGAAGGAGAAGACAGGTAAATCTGCAATATCTGCGGATAGGTCACTGAGAGGAAAAATGTAGAGAAGCAGAATAATGAAGAAAGAAAACAATCAAAGAACAAACAAACAATACACAAAAAAGCAAAAACAGAACAACAACAACAAAAAAAGGGACGGGGTTAACCACAAGAGAAAAAAAAAAAAAAGAAGGTGTAAACTAGGACCTTTTCAGTCATGCAGTGCAGGGCCGGAGAGTTCTTAGGGTTACTGGAAAGTAGTGTAGATAAGTGTTTCTGTTTTTCATAAAGAAGGTTTAGAGTTTGAAGCGGGAGGTTTTATGGTAATTGGCTGAATATGGTTTCTTCTATTGAATGAGTGAAGTTATTGGTGGAGAAGGTGGGAGCAGAAGAAGGAAAGCTTGGTATCACTAGGGTCAGTTTCTAGGGCTTTGAGCTGGCTATTATTGATGGCATATTTATATGCAAGACCACGGCTCAACCTCAGGGAAGATTTCGATTGTTAGGGCATTGCAACTTTCTGCCAATTTCAGGCACACTCAAAGACCCTGCTTCCATGGCCCCATAACGCCGAAGAACAGCTCCAAGGCAAAATTCTTGGGACTACAGTTTCTTCACTCTCCCTGTCCTGTCTGCCTGCGGTGCTGATGCAATCCTGCCAGACCACTAATGGCCACCTCTGGAGTTTGTCTGTGATACCAACCATCTGTGGCACAAAGATGCATGCAATTTCAGCTGTGTTGGAGTTGGGGGAGTACCTGCTAGTGACCTGAGGTCCTGATCTCTGTGACAAAGAAAAGCACAATGTCTCCCAGTCTGACCCCAGCTCACTCTGTGACCCACTGGGAGGGGAGGGAGCTAGCCTTCCTGTTGCAACAGTGAGTTCTCTGCTGAATCTCAGCAGAGGTGCCTGTGCCTGCTAGCACCCAGATGACCCAAATTACCAACAAAATCAACTGCTTGAGGCAGGTCTCTGCCACTGCCCACCGGAATATAGAGTGGTGGCTGGTATGCTGTTACAAGGTGTCTTCCTTCTTGGCTCGGGGATCTCAGGCAGCCACCCTCACCTGGCAGAGAGTGACTGCCCCAGGAAAGTTTCCAATGCTTCTCTCAGGTGCCTGTCCATCCTCCATCAGTAGCTCTTTCCTAAATAATTTCCCTGTGCCTTTCTCTAATTCTGCTCTTCTGTGTTTGGTGCACTTTGATTCAGTGAGCTATTCAGAATACCAGAGTCCCTAATTCAATCTGTTGTGCCTAGTTTTCCAAGACCTTAGATGCCAGAGGGAAAAAGCATGCTGCTCACTGGTGAGACTCCATTTTGAATCATGATATGAATTCTTTAGTGGTTACATGAAATAAGCTCTTGTTGGCTGCTAGGATAATAAAAAAAATAGTATGAGTTGTCTTTATGACCAGTGAAAATCTAACATGACAACTTAAAAATATCCATTAGTATTATGATTCTGCATTTCAAATATGCATTTAGATGATAATTGGAAAGATGATTAAATTTGGTCCAGTGACATTTTTCAAATAGCTAAGAAATGAGAAATATATTCTACCCTTCACAGCTTTATGTCTCTTTGTTCCTTTGCTATTAATTGACAGGTTCTTTTGCTGAGGAAATGAACCTTTGGTCCACGTATCAGAGAGTTTATATTTTTAATTCTAAGCCATTACATATTGCTAAAGCTGAAATAATTTTATGAAAGTGAAAATTGATCTCATTACTGAATCATAAGAAAAGAATTAAAAAGTGGACTCTGACTGAGCTTTTGCTTAGTATAAAATAAACCAAACCAAAAAAACCAAACTCATTGCCATCGAGTTGATTCTGACTCATAGTGACCCCGTTTGGGTTTCTGAGATGGTAAATCTTTACAGAAGTAGATTGCCTAGTCTTCCTCCTGCAAAGTGGCTGGTAGGTTTGAACGCCAACCTTCTGGTTAGCAGTCAAATGCCTTAAGCACTCTGTGACCAGAGAATAGTGTTTTATAAAAGAGCACTAGATGGAATATCAGGACTCCTGGTGATGAAAATGGTTAAGCACTCAGCTGTTAACTGAAGGGTTGGTGGTTCAAACCTATCCAGTGGCTCAATGGGAGAAAAACCTGGCATGCTGCTGCCATAAAGATTGCAGCCTAGAAAACTCTATGAGACAGTTCTGCTCTTTCACATTGGATCACTGAATTGAAAATCATTCAGTCATGCCTAAAAACAACAGAAGGAATATCACAAGACAAAAGAAAACAGACAGATAAGTGAACTGAAAATGTTTCTTTAATAGAAGTTTTCCTTGTTAATCTTTTAAAATGTACTCTAGTTAAAAAGGAAACTGTTTTTGTTGTTAGGTACTGTGAAGTCAGCTCCAACTCATAGCAACCCTATATACAACAGAATGAAACACTGCCCAGTCCTGCACCATCCTCACAATCTTTGCTATACTTGAGCCCATCGTTGTAGCCACTGTGTCAATCCATCTCATGGAGAATCTCCCCCTTTTTTTCTGACCCTGTACTTTACCAAGCATGATATCCTTCTACAGAGACTAGTGCCTTCTGACAACATGACCAAAGTAGGTGAGACAAAGTCTGGCTATTCTCGCTTTTAAGGAGCATGCTGGCTGTACCTCATCCAGGAGAGATTTGTTCAATTTTCTGGTAGTCTACAGATTTTGAGATTCTTTGCCAATACCACAATTCAATGGCATCAGTTCTTCTTTGGTCTTCCTTATTCATTTTCCAGCTTTCACATGCATATGAGACTATTGAAATGACTATACCATGGCTTGTGCCAGGTGCACCTTAGTCTTCAAGAGTCTTTGCTCTTTAACAGTAAAGAGGTCTTTTGCAGCAGACTTGCCCAGTGCAATATGTCATTTGACTTATTGACTGCTGCCTCCATGAGCACTGATTGTGGATCCAAGTAAAATGAAATCCCTGACAACTTTAATCTTTTCTCCATTTATTGTGATGTTGCTTATTGGTCCAGTTGTGAGAATTTTTGTTTCCTTTATGTTCAGGTGCAATCATAATGAAGTCTTTTATCTTCTTCAGTAAAAACTTCATGTCTTCACTTTCAGAAAGCAAGATTGTGTTATCTGCATATCACAGGTTGTTAATGAGTCTTCCTTCAATCCTGACATCACATTCTTCATATAGACCAGCTTCTGGGATTATTTTAACAGCATACAGATTGAATAAGTATGGTGAAATATACAATCCTGAGCACACCTCACTCCCCTCCACTGCTGGTGCTGGGCCCTACCCTGGGCAGGCCTGCCATGTAGCTGCTGCAGCCCGGCCCAGCTGCCACCCTTGGCACCATGCTGCTGTCACTCCTGACAGCACCAAGTCCTCACACATGGTGCTGCTGAGGGAGCCTGGAAGCACAGTTCCT
Source organism: Orycteropus afer afer (assembly GCF_000298275.1). NCBI lineage: Eukaryota > Metazoa > Chordata > Mammalia > Tubulidentata > Orycteropodidae > Orycteropus > Orycteropus afer. The sequence continues at coordinate 4,492,709 of NW_006921645.1, read as the reverse complement.
GCAGCCAAGGCAGTGTGGAGCCTACCAGGTTTTTGAGGACACTAAACAGAGTCATTTGGAGAGAGGGCATGGAAGAGCTGTGCAACTAGGAGGAAGCCTGGAAGGTGTTCAAGAATGACCTTGAGATGGACTATTTTTATCTAAGATACTTAGAGTGCATTAAAAATATGAATCTCCATACACCGAAAATCCAAATTTTAATACATACCTTCAAAATCTGCTTGGCCAGTGTACTCCAAATCCCTGCAATAAGGAAGGAACACAAGTATGCCAAGACCCAACTTCTACTCCTGTGTAAAACCAGCTTGGGGCTTTATCTTTAGCACTTTTTGATAAAGAAGTTAATGAATGCAGCCAACAGAACAAGATCTATAATCAAATTTGCTACGACATGTTGAGCAGCTTCTACTGTTCCTGTTCTAGTGGCTATGCACTCTCCTCCACAGATGAATGCACAGACACAGATGCCTGCAGAGAGGCTCCCTGCAGGGAGGGTCCTTGTTCCTATCTAATGGGCTCCTACTCCTGCCTTTGTGACAAGGGCTGCAAGGATGATAGCCAGAAGAAGGTCTGCCAAGATGTGAATGAATGTGAGGAAAACACCTGTGAACAGATCTGTGTCAATTCCCTGGGGAGCTATACCTGTCACAGTTACAGACTTGGAGGCCTCAAACTATCACAGGACATGAACACTTGTGAGAACATTTTGTCATGTGTAACTTTTAATGTAGCCAAAACTGTGAAGTCTATATATCTGGGACAGATGAATGTTCAGTGGGACCCCTGAGATCATTTCAAAAGACTGCACCCCATAATACTTGTGGCTAAGTTCAACATTAGAACCTTTGACCCTGATGGTGTCCTTTTCTTTGCTAAAAGCCATCAAGGCAGCACCAGAATCATCCTTACTTTGCCTGCTGGCAGTTTGGAGCTGTAGCTCTTCTACAATGGGATCGGCTGTGTCACCAGCAGTGGGTCAATCACCAACCAGGGCAATTGGCAAATGATTCCTGTTGAAGACCTGGAATAGAATCTAGTGATCAAAGTCAACAAGAATGCTATTGTGAAAATAGTGGCTAGTATATACACACAATGGAATACTATACAACACTAAAGAATAATATAGAATCTGCAAAACACCACATAACATGGATGAACTTAGAGGACATTATGCTGAATGAAATAAGCCAATCACAGAAGGACAAATATTGTATTAGTTCATTACTGTAAAAAGTCAAGGAAAAGTTTATATATGGAAGGAAACTTTCTTTGTTGGTTACCAGGGGTGGAAGGAGAAGAAGGGAAACACTGCAAAAATAAAAATTAAAAATAAATGAAAAACAAAAAATAGCAGTGGTTGAGGATTTGTTTCAGCTGGACAATTGTTGTTGTTGTTGTTAGGTGCCATTGAGTTGTCTCCAACTCATAGGGATGCTACAAACAGAAGAATGAAACACTGCCTGGTCTTGTACCAGCCTCACGATCCTTGCTATACATGAATCTCATTGCAGTCACTGTGGCTGTCTATTTTGTTTAGGGCCTGCCCCTTCTTCATTGACCCTCCACTTTGCCAAGCATGATATCCTTCTCCAGGGAATGATTCCTTCTGACAACATGACCAAAGTAGCTGAGACGAAGTCTGACCATTCTCTCTTTGAAGGAGCATTTGGGCTGAACATCTTCAAGGACAGATTTGTTAGTCCTTTTATCAGACCACTCTACTCAGCATTCTTCTCCAACACCACAACTCAAAAGCATCAACTCTTCTTCAGTCTTCCTTATCATTGTCCAGAGGCTATTGAAATTATCATGGCTTGGGTTAAGCACATCTTTGTCTTCAAGGAGACATCTTTGCCCTTCATCACTTGAAAGAGGTCTTTTGCAGCAAATTTGCCCAAAGTAATACTTCGTCTGATGTCTTGACTGCTGCTTCCATTGGTGTTGATGTAGAATCAAGTAATATGAAATCCTCAACAACTTCAATCTTTTCTCCATCCACTATGAACCTTTTTATTGGACAAGTTGTGAGGATTTTTGCTTTCTTTATATTGAGGTGTATACTGCAGGCTGTAGTCTTTAATTTTCATCAGTAAGTGCTTCAAGTCATCCTCACTTTCAGCAAGCAAAGTTGTGTCATCTGCATATCTCAGGTTCTTAATAAGCCTTCCTCCAATCCTGATTCTGACAAGAATCCTGACATTCTTCTTCAAATAACCCAGCTTCTCAGATTATTTGTTCAGCATACGAATTGAATAAGTATGGTGAAAGAATACAAGCTTAACACACTCCCGTCTTGATTTTGAACCTTGCAGTATCCCCTTATTCTGTTCAAATAACAGCCTCCTAATCTATGTACAGGTTCCTCATAAGTACATTCAAGTGTTCTGGAACTCATATTGTTCTCAATGCTGTCCACAATTTGTTCTGATCCACACAATCAAATGCTTTTGCATAGTTAGTAAAACATAAGTAAACATCTTTCTGGTATTCTTTGCTTTCAGCTAAGATCCATCTGACATCAGCAATGATATTCCTTATTTCACGTCCTCTTCTGAATCCAGTGTGCATGTCTGGAAGCTCTTTGTCAATATACAATTGCACCATCTTTGAATTATCTTCAGTAAAATGAAACACTGTAATATTAATGATATTGTTCAATAATTTCCACATTCTGTGGGATCACCTTTCTTTGGAACAAGTACAAATACTGATCTCTTCCAGTCAGTTGGCCAGATAGCTGTCTTCCAAATCTCTTGGAAGTGCCCCCAGAGTGGCATCTGTTTGTTGAAACATCTCAATGGATATTCGATTAATTCCTGGAGCCCTGTTTTTCACCATTTCCTTCAGTGCAGCTTTGACTTTTTACCTCAATACCATTGGTTCTTGATCATATGCCACCTCCTGAAATGAATGAACATTGACCAATTATTTTTGGTACAATGACTGTGAATTCCTTCCATCTTCTTTTGATGCTTCCTGCATCATTCAATACTTTGCCCATAGAATTCTTTCAATATTGCAACTTGAGGCTTAAAATTTTTCCTCAGTTCTTTCAGCTTGAGAAATACTGAGCATGTTCTTCCCTTTTGGTTTTCTAAGTCCAGGTCTTTTACATTTCATTATAGTAATTGGCTTTTTCTCCTCTAGCTCCTCTTTGAAATCTTCTGTTCAGCTCTTTTGTCTTGTCATTTCTTCCATTTGCTTTAGCTACTCTCCATTCAAGGTCAAGTTTCAGAGTCTCTTCTGACATCTCTTTTGTTTTTTCTTCCTTTCTTGTCTTTTTAATGACATCTTGCTTTCTTCATGCATGATGTTCTTGATGTCATCCCACAATTCCTCTGGTGTTCACTCATTGGTGTTCAGTGCACCAAATCTATTCTTTAAATGGTCTCTAATTTCAGGAGGGATATTATCAAGGTCATATTTTGATTCTTGTGGACTTGTTTTAATTGTCTTCAACTTCAGCTTAAACATGTATATGAGCAGTTAATGGTCAGTTCCACAATCAGCCCCTGGCCTTGTTTTGGCCAAACATATTGAACTCCTCCATCTCCTCTTGCCACAGATGTAGTCAATCTAATTCCTATGTATTCCATCTGGTGAAGTCCGCATATATAGTTGCTATGTTGTTGAAAAAAGGTATTTGCAATGAATAAGTCATTGTTGCTGTTCTTTGTTGTTATGTCCCATCAAGTCGACTCTGACTCATAGTGACCTCTCCTTGGATTTCCAAGGCAGTATTACTATGGAAACAGATTGCCCAACCTTTCTTCTGAGGAGTGACTGGTGGGTTTGAACCACCAGCCTTCTGGATAGCAGTCAAGTGCCTTAGACACTGTGCTACCAGAGCTCCTAAAAGAGAAGATAGCTTGTGAAAAGTTGTTGTTGTTATGTGCCATCGAGTCGGACCCGACTCATAATGACCCTTCCTTGGGTTTCTGAGGCAGTATCACTACGGAAGTAGATTGCCCAACCTTCCTTCCAAGGAGTGGCTGGTGGGTTTGAACCGCCAGCCTCCTGGTTAGCAGTCAAGTGCCTTAGGCACTATGCTACCAGAGCTCCTGAATAAGTCATTTGTCTTGCAAAATTCTATCATGCGATCTCCAGCATTATTTCTATCACCAAGGCCATATTTTCCAACTACCAGTAACTCTTTTTTGTTCCCAACTTTTGCATCCCAGTCACCAATGATAATCAATACATCTTGATTGCATGTTCAGTCAACTTCAGACTGCAGAAGTTAGTAGAATTCTTTAATCTCCTCATCTTTGGCTTGAGTGGTTGCTGCGTAAATTTTAATAATACTAGTGTTAACTGGTCTTCCTTGTAGGTGTATGGATATTTTCCTCTCACTGACAGCATTGTACTTCAGGACAGATCTTGAAACAGTCTTTGTGATGATGAATGCCACACCATTCCTCTTCAATTTGTCATTCCCAGCATAGTCGATCATATGGTTGTCTGATTTAAAATGGCCAAAACCAGTCCATTTCAGCTCACTAATGCAGAGGATATTGATTTTTATGAGTTCTATTTTATTTATTTTTTTTTTTAGGAGGAGCTCTGGTAGCACAGTGGCTAAGACACTTGACTGCTAACCAGAAGGCTGTTGGTTCAAACCCACCAGCCACTCCTTGGAAGGAAGATGGGGCAATCTACTTCCGTAGTGATACTGCCTCAGAAACCCAAAGAGGGGTCGCTATGAGTCGGGTCCGACTCAACGGCACATAACAACACCAATTTCATTTTTGACAGCTTCCAATTTTCTTAGATTCATACTTTGTACATTCCATGTTCCAATTATTAATGGATATTTGCAGCTGTTTCTTCTCATTTTAAGTCATGTCACATCAGCCTATGGAGGTCCAAAAAGCTTTACTCAATCCATATCATTAAGGTTGTCCCTATCTGAGGAGTCAACTCTTCCCCAGTCAAATTTTGAGTGCTTTCCGACCTGATGGGCTCATCTTCCAGCACTATATCAGACAGTGTGTCAGGGCTGTTCATAAAGTTTTCCAGTAATATATCAGATAGTGTTTCAATGCTATTCATAAGGTTTTCACTGGCCAATTCATTGAGAATAGGATGGCCTCTTCCTTCTTCCAAATCTGTCTTAGCCTGGAAGCTCTGCTGAAACCTGTCCACCATGGATAACCCTGCTGGTGTTTTGCAACATGGTGGAATATGCACATTAGCTACCACAGGACAACAAACTGACAGACAAGTACATCTCTTTTGTTGTTGTTGTTATTATATGCCATGGAGTTGGACCCAACTCATAGCAACCCCTCATTGGGTTTTGGAGGCAGTATCACTGTGGAAGTAGATTGCCCAACCTTTCTTCTGAGGAGTGGCTGGTAGGTTTGAAGCGCCAGCCTTCTAGTTAGCAGTCAAGTGCCTTAGGCACTACGCTACCAGAGCTCCCCTCTGCACCTGCCTACCTCGGGCAACAGCCATAAAATAGAGCTCCCCACAAGCAAAAAAAGGCTCCAAGCATCAGGCCCACCTACCTTGGACCCCAGGCTTAAAATAAAGCCACCTCTCCAACAAACACATGAGGAATTTCTCGTGATCATTAGTCATTAGAGAGATGCAAATTAAAACAGTGATGAGATATCATCTTACCCCAGCAATAACAGCAAAGTTCCACAAGTCAGAAAATAACAAATGCTGGTGAGATTGCAGAGAGTTTGGAACTCTTGTGCACTGCTGGTGGGATTGTAAAATGGTACAATCATTGCAGCATACAGTATGGCATTTCCTTAAAAAACTGAAAATAGAAATACCATTTGACCCAGTAATTCCATTACTAGGAATGTATCCTAAAGAGGCGAGAGGCAGTGCACAAACAGACATATGTACACCTATGTTCAGCACAATTCACTATATCAAAGAGATGGAAACAACCTAAATGCCCATCAATGGATGAGTGGATAACCAAATTATGGTGCATTTACACAATGGAATACTATGCTACATTAAAGAACAATGATGGATATGCAAATCATCTCACAATGTGGATGAGCCTGGAGGACATTATACTGGGTGAAATAAGTCAATCACAGAAGGATAAATACTTTATGAGCTCATTACTGTAAAAAGCCAAAGAAGGCTTTGCTTGCGAAAGGGAACTCACTTTTTACATTACTGGGGTGGGAAGGGAAGGAGAGGGATTAATTTTGGGCTAGTTGGGACCCACATGCTGATGTGGGTAAGGGGAGGGATGTATGGAAAGAGTCTGTGACCACCATGATAACATTAGGAAAAGGGAAGACACTGAATTGTGCACATAAGAGATAGACCACAGATGCTAATACCAATCAGTGTGCACGCTATACTGCATTACTATTAACACCATATACAAGATTATAGATGAACACATAAATATCTGAGAGGATCAGATAGGGGCCAGTGAACAGGAGTATACTCTAGACAAAGGATAGATTCAGCAGAGGCTAATCTTGCACAGATACCAGTGATACAAAATACCTGTAATCCTTACAGAAACAACAAAAGACAGACATAGAGCAATCCCTCACAGACACCCAGACACTGTGGGAGAAAGATCCAATGGTTCTACCATCTCAGGACCATAGAACTGGGATACACCAGACTCAATTGGCACAACAAAATACATAAAAGCCTTGTTCCACATCCTACATTGGTGTGTAGCAAAAAGCTTTCAAGTGGCCATCTAAGATGCAGCTGATGATCTTCTATCATCAGAAGCAAAGAAGAGTGCAAGAAAAAGCAAAGACATTTGGAAGCAATCAGCCCTAGGACATGATGGCCCTTGAGACCAGAAGAACTAGATGGTGCCTGACTACCAATGCCAATCACTCAGGAAAGGATCAAATCTGGAGATCCTGGATAGAGTAGCAGGAAAAACACTAAACAAAATCCAAAAACTCAATAATTACCAGAATTACTGGTTGGATGGAGTCTGGTGAGACCCCCAATACTATGGTCCTGGGATACATTCTGGGCCTGGAAGAAAGTTCACTCCCAGGGTTTGGCTCTCATCCCAACAGTAAACAAAATGTACATGCAGACCACTCAACCCAGGGTGACACACCCACATACACTATGGAAATGCATCCCTTGGTGCAATCGACCATGAGACACCAGAGGCACAACATTCACATGGAGGAAGTGCAGGACAAACAAGAGTGCATGACTATGAGAGGCATGGGGGGAGAGTTACTGGGCAGGGAGGGAAGGAGACTGGGTTAGGGTTGGGCATGGTAAATGGGTAGTGAAACCTAAATGTACACGTAACGTTGAATGGAAAACAAACTCTTAAAATCAAAAATTAAAAAAAAAAAAAAATACAGCCACCCCCAAGCAAAAAGCAGCCCCCAGCTTGGGACAGAGGATTGTATCATTTGAATCTTACCATCAGAGGCATTCCCTTTAAAGACAAAGACCTCCTTCAACCTATAAAGCCTCACTTGGATAGTTGTGTGAGGAGTTGGAACTGACTGAATGGTGAAGACATTACCACCCAAGAAACAGTAAAAGTGAACAGTAAATGCAATGCTTCTTTGTGATGGAAAAGGAGTCTTTCTACCCTGGGAATAGATTTCCCTTATACAGCCTCAATTATATGCAAACATCATTGCTTGTTGGAACAGAAACAATCTGGGAAATAGAAGTAATTTCTTGGATCTACCCAGCCACAGACACTGAGGTGCTGTTAACGCTGATGGGAAAGGACCACACCATTCCCCTCTGTAGCCCAGGTTGACTACCACTCCACAAAGAAGCTCAAAAAGCAACTGGTTCAAGGTCTGCCACAATCAGGGGCATGCAGTGATGGTCTCTGTGAAAGAAGAGGAGACAACCCTGGTGGTTGATGGCACAAAGGGGCAGAGAGAAATGAGCTCCGTCCAGCTGCAGGAGAGGCTTGCCGTGCAGAAGAGGTACCTGCAAGACTCTATGCACATGTTCGTGGGGGAAATCCCAGATGTTCCCGTAACTCAGTGCCAGTCATGGTATTCTACAAGGGCTGCATGACTCTGGAGGTCAACAAGAAGGCTCTGGACTTAGACAAAGTCATGTACAAACACAGGGACATTACATCACACTCTTGTCCTCCGATTGAGCACTCTGTACCATAGGCTCCAAGGCTACAGGGCACACATTGTATAAGAAATTTTCATGGTTTTGGTTTAAGAACAACAACAGCAAAAAGAATAAAAATTAAGAATATAAATATAAATATAAATTATAACAACTGTCCTGCACTGCATGAATTGTTCTTTTAAAAACACTGAAGAGGTTGTGAGCTTCTGATCACCCAAGTTGAGTTTATACTTTAAATATTTGCTTGCCTTGTAGTATATTTGTAAACAGTTGAGAAAACTAATATTAATGATCTGAAACCATGCACTCAAACTCTCAAATGTCCTGAAATGAGAGCTGAGTCTGCACAAAGACAATCAGAGTTTAGAAGATGGGAGACTGATTATATGTCAAAGTAGACTACTTGAAGAAAACTATTCTCCATTATTTTTATTACAAAATGCTTCTTTCTGACTTAAGAAATATGTTGCTGTTTTTGTTGTTAGGTGCCATCTAGTCTTCTCTGACTCATAGTGACCTTGTGCATAGCAGAATGAAACATTGCCCAGCCCTGTGCTAGCCTCACAATACTTGCTATATACCTAAGCTCATCATTGCAGCACTGTGTCAATCCATCTCGTTGAGGGCCTTCCTCTTCTTTGTTGACCCTCCACTTTACGAAGCATGATATCCAGGGAATGGTTCCTCTTGACAACATAATCAAATTATGTGAGACAAGTCTGGCCATTCTCACTTCCAAGAGGATTCTGGCTGCACTTCTTCCAGGACAGATCTGTTAGTCCTTTTAGCAGTCCACAGTACTCTTAACATTCTTCTCCAAAACCACAACTCAAGAAATATAAGGAAATAAAATAGTTACATAAAACTTAAAACAAATTAAAAAAAAAAAAATCCTGACACACACCTTTCCTTATTTTAAACCATTCAGTATCCTCTTCTGTTTGAATGACTGCCTCTTGGTCTGTGTACAGATTCCTCATGAGCACAATTAAGTATTGTGGAATTCCCCTTCTTCACAATGCCATCCATCATTTGTTATGATCCACACAGTCAAATGCCCTTGCATAGTCATTAAAACACAGGCAAGCATTTTTTCTGGTATTCTTTGCTTTCAGCCAAGATCCATCTGACATCAGCAATGATATCCTTCATTCCATCCCCCTGCTGAATCCAGCTTGAATTTATGGCAGTTCCCTCTTAATATATTACTGCAACTGCAAAAGGAAACTACACTCCTAAAAATATCAGTTTGCTGTTCAAATCCAACAGTGCACTCAGAAAGTATTCTATTAACACTGTAGTTTAATGCTAATGATCTATCTCAAAGAATGACCTTTCTATAAGACAATGGAAATTGCCTAGGAGAAAAACTATCTCATTTGTCACATCTTATAAGCCACTGAAGCTTGGGCAGAGGAGAAGTTGTCAATGATAGACAAGAGCTAATAAGTTATAGACCTCCATCAAACAAGATGTGTGAATAAATAATCACTAAAAATGATAAAGATGCTCCCATCTCATACTCAAGATACAGAAAATGGAAAAGATTTGTTCAATAAATTCATTCATTAACTCTCTCAACAAGCAAATCATGTTCAAAGTGATTGTGGGACATCCAAGGGAACATGTTTTGATGTGGCTGGCTCTGAGATGACAAAAATGAAGAGGGAAGGTCTCTGCCCTTGAAATACTCAGAATAATGGGCAGCCAAGTGAACAATTACAATACAATCAGATATTGTAATGGAAATACATACAAAATATACTAGTAGCCTTAGCTGAGACAACTAAATTTTCTGTGAGCATCAGAAAAGGCTACACTGAGGATTTTAAGTTTGTTTGTCAAACTAAAGGAAATAGGGCATCTCAAATGGAGTGAAAGGCATCTTCAAGAGATGCCTTCAAAGAACCACACTTGATTTGTGTGGCTGTAACTGAAGTGCAAAGAGTCTGTTGTAGTACTACAGGAGAGACATTTCTAGATCAGTAACAATAAAAAAGGGATGGAGCAATGAGTGATGTAGATAGTTAAAACATAGTCTTGACTAGGTTTGTGATTGACTGGGTGCAGGAGTAAAAGACGGATAAGACTCTGATAGGGCAAGTGGAAGACAGTGGCACTATGTAATATAATAGGGCAGGCACATAAGAGAAGAGGTTGAGAGTCAAGGATGGATAGAGACAATGTTTTTAGTTTTGAACATTGTGTTTGAGATGCTTGCAGGACATCCAACTGAGTACTCTTAATTGGCAATTTTATTTGTAGGTGAGAAACTTAGAGAAGAAAGCTGAGTTGAAGATATGAACATAGGAGTCCTCAGCATGTAGACAAAAATTGAAGCCACACTGAATGAA
>NW_006921645.1:4458370-4477111 GCF_000298275.1 Orycteropus afer afer | reverse complement strand
ACTGGTACACCATCCGATCTGCAACATATATAACTATGAGACCAGAAGAACTAGATGGTGCCCAGCTACCACTGTCATCCACTTGGAAGAGATGTAGGAGAGCCTGGATAGAGAGGGAGAACAATGTGGAACAAAACTCAAAATCATTGGCGGAAAAAAAAAAGGGGGGGGACCAGGTTTGCTGGTCCGATAGAGCCTGGTGGAACCTCTGAGACTATGGCCCCTAGCTGCCCTTCAGGCCTGGAATTGAACTCACACCTGTGTTTTCCAGCCAAACAAAAGACAGGCATATGAGTTGAACATTTACTTCAAGTAGATACACACCTTGGAGAGAACAATCATGGGGGAAAGAAGGGCTGCTTATGTACAGGGAGACAGCTCAGGGGGCAGGAGTGTATGGAAGGATGGACACTGGGAGAAGTAACTATGGAGAGGAGGTGGGAGGGAAGCTGTTACATTGTGGTAAACTGTGGTCAATGACATGAGACAAAGTATATGTGAACTGCTTTATGGAAAGTGAATTTGCTCTGTAAATCTTCACCCAAATCACAATTAAAAAAAAATTGAAGCCAGAAACACAGATGAGATAAAGGGTCCCAAGGACAGATCCCAGAGGAAGATTGGCATTTAAGGGATGGGTGGCACAGAGTTATAACTTAGTCTTCAAAGGTCCTACATACAAGTTGGAAGAGAACTAGCGGAATATGATGACATGAAGTCCATGGCGTGAGTAAGGTTCCAATAAAGAGGCAATATACTCCAGTCTTAAAAGCTATAGTTAAATCAAGCCAAGTGAAGACTGAGATGCTGCCACTACCTTTGTTAAATAAACTTTGGCAGCCTTAATAAGGCAATTATCATGGTCTGAGGTGGAATAGATAGGGCCTACCTGAGATTGCATTGATCTGAGTAGTGAGTGGGGGCGAGGAAACAGAGACAAAGTGTGTGAAGTGCTTTATAGAAAAGCTTTTGGCAAAAGGAGGAAGTGGAAGTGGTGGTTTGCAATAGAGGGTGGTAGTCAGCAATGAAGTGTCCAAAAAAATATTTTTAAGATGATATGGACTTGAGCAAGTTTTATATGCAAATATCTTAGCTTTTTTATATATGCTATTCTAATCATTTCATATATGCTTTCTCAGTTAATTCTCAAAATAGGTCTGATTTACGTAATATTTAACGTTACGGAGTACTTACTATTTCCCAGTCATGATTCTAAAAGCACTTTACATATACTAACTCATTTAAACCTCACAACAACTCTTATGAAGTAGGTGATATTATCATTCATTTTGCAGATGGGAAAAGCAAGGAACCGAGTAGTAGTAAACTATGTCTCAAGAACACACAGTTAGGAAATAGCAAAGTCAAATTTTAACTAGTCAGGCCCAAAGTCTGAGGAGTAACAATTTAGTACTTTCCCATTTTCAAGATGAGTCTAAGAGGTTAAACACTTTGCCTAATGTTAAACAAACCATTTCTTGGAGAAGGATACAGTGCTTGGTAAAGTAGAGGGTGAAGGAAAAAAGAGAAAGGCCCTCGAGATGGATTGACATGGTGACTGCAATGATGGGCTCAGGTATAGCAAGGATTGTGGGGCTGGCACAGGACCAGGCAGTGTTTCATTCCGTTGTACACTGGGGTCACTATAAGTCAGAGCCCACTCGACTGCACCTAACAACAACAATAAGACAAATCAATGAATTTGAAGCATGATTCACAACCAAGCCTGATTCCAAAGTCTAGATCTTTTTCATGGTGCCTCATTGACAATGGAGCATAATCCAGAGATGGGAGCTAGAAAGCCCAGCAGGTGGAATAAGAGCCCCCAGGGGCAGGAGGGGTTAAGAATACAGATGAAACAATGAATCTGTTATCTGAAACACTTCAACAATTCAGGAATGTAAAAAAAAAAAAAAAAACACTTCAGAAATGTAAATGATAAGAAACCCTAAGACCACCCTGCTGCTTCTTAACACACTAAAAGAAGCAAAGCCAGATAGGTAAAATGTAACTGCTTACCTAGAGAAGAAGGTCAGAGTCCAGGAGGAGGTGGGAAAAGGGATGGAAAATAACTACCACCTTTTTTTTTTTTTTTTGCTTTCGCTCAACATTTGTGACTACTTCAAGCTCTTAATTCAAACAAGCATAATGGCTTTCTGTCACCTCATACAAACACCTCTCTCTCCAGGCCCTCAGAGCACCAGGGGAATAGTAACTCTAGGACCCTTGCCCCAGAGAGGAGGAAGAAATGCAAGGTTTGATGTCTCCAGTGGAATTATCATTGACTGATCGCACATAATAATAGAAACTGTGAGTGTATCTAATAATTGTATCATGCTTGCTTATGCAGATGTTGTTTACCTGTTAACTTATTTAATCCATACAAGAACAACCCTATGAAAATAAGTCCTGTGATCATGCCCATTTTTATAGAGAGGAAACTGAAGCATAATGAAGCTGAGTTATGTACTCAAGGTCATATGACTAATAAGTGCTAGAATAGGGTGTAAACCCAGACAGACTAGCTTTTTAGCCGTGGTCTTTAGCCACTGTGCTACACCACTGCTCTAACATAGAGGTTGTAGCTTAGTGCGTAGGGTCCACAGGCTTCAGGTTTAGGAGCTCTGATAGTGTAGTGCCTAAGGCATTTGACTGCTAACCAGAAGGCTGGCAGTTCAAACCCACCAGCCACTCCTTGGAAGGAAGGTTGGGCAATCTACTTCCGTAACGATACTGCCTCGGAAACCCAAGGAGGGGTCGCTATGAGTCAGATCCGTTGTAGCTTAGTGCATAGGGTCCACAGGCTTCAGGTTAAACATGATAATACTCATTTTTGACTTGATCAACTTTTCTCACAGGTGGGTCATTTGAGCAATTACTCTCATAGGCTATGGGCCCACGCAGTGCAGAGCCTACAATGCCCCTTTATTTCTACCCTTGAAGTGTTCTTGTTCCTGCAGGGATCTAGCTCTCCTTGTACAAAAAACAATTCCCTCACTGAATTGTCTTTGTTTATAAGGCTTCTGACCCCTTAGCTTGGCAAAAAAGACCCTTCACAGTCAAGAAATAGTTATTGAGAATGTATATATCTGTTGAAACTAGGTTTTCTAATGGGCATTTTAAAAACCATATTATAGTGTAGTTTTGAAAAATAATCATCCCTTAAGAATAATAAATACTGAATTCACAGGGAAGAGGTAACTGTGGGGTGGAAGTGGAAAGGGATTTGTTGCATTGTGGGAAATTGTAGTCAATGTCATGAGACAAAGTGTATGTGAACTGCTGTATGCAAAGTGAATTTGCTCTGTAAACTTTCACCCAAATCACAATAAAAAAAATGAAATATATATATATATAAATATAGAATTATAAAAGTTGAGAGGAGAAGGAATAAAGAACATAGAATCTTGGCTTATTTAGTCAAATCCCTTTACTCTGTGGATGAGATGAAGAAGATCTCTAGAGATTAAAAAACTTGCCCAATGTCTATAAATCCTTTCTTATTTTTCGTGGTATGGTATTCTCTTCAGGGTATCCTGACTAGACTGGGGGAGTTATAGCCTCAGGAAGCTTTGGAACAATAGGTTAGACTGATGGAGAGTTAAGTGCCTTTTGTCATGTAATGTAATTCTTTCAGGAAACTAAAGTTTTGAAATCTTTTCCCCTACCACACAAATCACAGAACTGTGAATTCCAATTCTGAATTCTTTAACATAAGGATATACCCTCTAACAGATTAACTGTAAGAATTCACTTTCACCTTTCTATGGTATGGGATCTTGGAGACCAGAGACCTCAGCAGCTCTCTTACAGCCTTTCCCTGGCAGCTTGCAGCAGTCCCATCCACTCCCTCACCATTCAGAAGTTTCTGTGGCAACTCAACCTTCTGCCCAACCATGGATTTTCAGATAGATCACAAACTTTATAAGAATGCTTGTGGTAGTATTCATATCAATTGCATGGGAAAATAATTTTTCCTCTTTTCATAAATGTTAAAGCTAGATTAAAGAATAGCTTACCTGAAAAATAATGTGAAAGTTTCAAAGTTTCTTCAGAAACTTCATTGAAAACAAAACAAAACAAAACACCAAATATGAAGCCAAACAGATTTTTTTAAAGAAAACTAAGGTAGTGTTTTTACTTCACATGAGAAGACAAATTTCAAAAAACACAAGTATCACGAAGAAGTCAATTGGCCATTCAGCAAGGATCCAAATGAAATATTTGTAAAATCCCTCAAAAGTAGGAATGTTTCATCCTAGCAGTTTTGTCTCCCTTGGCTGCCATCCTTAATCCCAGCAGTGGCTGTACCTCATCTAAAGCAGTAATATTAGATCTTGCAATTGACTATTCATATAGGTCTCACTTCTTCTAATAGCCAGTAAACTAGCAGAAACATTTTTACTCATCTTTATACCCTTGGGAAAAAGCCTGAAGTGGATAATGTGTCTGCACACTGGAAGATGACAGACATTTGAAAGAAGAAAGGGAACTGAACTTTGAAGGACATTTTGGCAGTTGAGTGATAATAACTAATGAAGTGAAAACTATGAGAGCTGGAAGTCAATAGGATTGCTTGGTTTTTCTGGGTCTAGCAAGTTTTCCACTTTTTACAGGGTGCATGCAGTCTTACCATTTGCCTATTGTTCGTTTTAGTGGAAGATATTTGCATTTTCCCTCACTGACAGGTCTCTGCCTTACACAGGTTCTAGCTTTTGCAGGTTTTACTGTACTTAATGACTATATATTATGTGCCAGACTGTGCCAAGTAACTGATCTGTATAAATAATCACAAAACACTATTAGGTAGACAATTATTAATTATCCCCTTTTTACCAATAAGAAAATAGAGGCACAAGAGATGAAATCACCTAGCCCAAGTCACATAGCTAGGAAGAGGCAGAGCTGCAATGGGAGCCCAGGGCATCTGGCTCCAGACTGCATATTCTAACCATCCTGCTCTTCCACTTTCTGAAAGGAAGAGATACATGAGCAAAAAAAGCATCAGTACCTAGCTCTGAAAATAATGGCTACTCAGTCTGCCAGGAATCAGCTTATTCTACACTAGGAGTCAGTGCTAAACAGATCACCAACCATGTGGAATCCCTGTGTTTCTTCTTATTGCTCCACACAGTAGCCTAGAGTCAGGTCTGGCTGATCAGATGAGTTCATCAAACACATAAAATTATTTAGGAAAAGGAAGTTACAGATATTTCAGCATATCAACATGAGCCTACACTCATTTATTTTACACATAATGTAAACATCCAGTCTCTTAACTAGGCCCATATCTCCTCCTTCTTCCACTATCTGGTATATGTTGCAAGAAATCGATAGTTTTTTGTGAATCAATTGATTGATTGATAATAGGAAGCCTTTGTTTGTTTCCTTTCTGAGTCAGCTTCAACTACATTTGGACACTGTAACACCCCACACTCAACAATTAAAAAAAAAAATAGAAAATCAGCAAGAATGTAAAAGAACCCAACACTATCAACCAACAGATTCCAATCAACATTTATAGAAAGCTACACCCAACACAGCAGAATATAATTTTTTAAAGTACCTATTGAACATTCACCAAGATAGACTATATTCTGGGTCACAAACAAACCTCAACAAATTTAAAAAGAATTGAAATCATATAGAGTAAATTTCTGACCATAATAGAATCAGACTATTTGGGGTTTGATCAAACTACTCAGGCAAGTAATGTAAATTTATTTTTGTCTTATTTTGATATTTTGTTTTATCAAATATGGTTTTACTTTGACATTCATCAAAAGATAGTTAATGTCACTTTAGATATCTCATAAATAAGTAGCCAAAAATATTTCTTCCAGTGCTTTCTTGCAAAAGTCTCAACTCAACTCACTGCCACCGAGTTGGATCCAACTCATAGTGACCCCTCCTTGGGTTTCTGAGGCGGTATCACTACAGAAGTAGATCACCCATCCTTCCTTCCAAGGAGTGGCTGCGAAAGTCAGGTATCTCATAAATTAATGGTTTCTGTTTTATAGATTTCTCTACTTGTTCTTTTTTGTGAGGGACATCTTTATTTCTCTCTTGCTCACCCAAAGCTATCACAGTATCCCAACATTAATCTGCTCTTCCTGATTAGGCCAAGCTTGTAGCTGCCGTTGTTGCTTGAGCTAAGGGAACTGCAGAGGCAGGCAAGTCCATAACTCTCTGGAAACCTGATTTTAACCCCCAAAAGTAGAGTTTACTCTGCTAGGAGAAAAGTAACCCATGAAGAACAAAAGTCAACAAGCTTTATCATTCTTCTTCCTGAGTTGCTTTGCTATTGTTGACATGTTGTCTTAGTGTTTCAGGGTAGGTGTTTTCAGGATTTATCCTACCCTTGGAATGAATGCCACGGGATTTCATGGATGGGTGGCCCCCAGAATGCAATAGCAAAGATGTCTGATGACACATCCACATGACATGACCTTACATTGCAGCAAATACCACGGCCAAGACCCCTCTCGGGGAGCACTAGGCCACGGGGGAAGCCATGCTGAACTCTGTGAGACAGTACTAGGACAAACCATAGTCTCTAGTCAACTAGTCAGCTATCAGAATCTTCCTGAAGCTGTTAAAAATCTCTTTCGGGAAACATAGGCAATGTAGGTTTATTTCAGGAATCTCTGGGTGGTGCAAATGGTTATGCACTCAGGAACTTACTAACCAAATGATTGGAGGTTTGCGTCCACCCAGAGGCACCTCATAAGAAAGGGCTGGGGTTCTACTTCTGCAAAAGCAACCATTCAAAACTTCATGGAGCACAGTTCTACTCTGAAAACATGTCCAATTAACTCTACAGCAACTGGTTACTGATTGAGTCTGTACCACTATCTACTGGTACTTCTGTTTGTGGTCCCCATTCAGACAAGGTTGGGAGTCATTGTGGCCTGTTCTACATGTGCTATCATTACAGCCTATGAAATAGCTCAGAAAATAAATTAATTCAGAGATATTAGGGTACCTAAATGGCAGATGGTAAAGAGAACGTGAAGGAGAAGGAAGACCACAACAGACAACCTTAGAGGTAATATGGATCCTGGGACTGAGCTTTGTTGACTAGGGCAGAGGAGTGAGGACACTAAGAGAGGGAAATGAGGGAGTGGAAGGAGGAGGAACACACACTCAGGGGTGCTTCCTCTGTGGAAGAATTTTAGGGAGAAGAGCACTAGGGGTGAGAGGGGAGAAACTGCTGATCCATCCTAAAGATGAGGATTGAGTCATCTATAGGATCAGCTTGAAAGTATCTTTCTGCCTCCCTCCTTTTAGGAAGGTCCTGGCTTATCCAGCATGTCAGAGAGCAAATAGCTCCTCTGTCTGTTAACAAGGAGACACAGCTGTTATTAATGAAGTAGAATAAAGTAGTTAGCTAGATAATTTGTGACATTTAGGAAATCTATGTTCTACTACAATGACAAGACCAAAAATGTATAGGACTTAAGGGAAATAGATTGATTTCAATTAGTTGCCTCAATTTATGATTTTATTTGCAACTAGTCCAAATTAAGTTACATAGAAGACTTTTAGGTTTGTCCATGGGTTGGCTGGGAGCTCTGGTGGTGTAGTACCTAAGGCACTTGACTGCTAACCAGAAGGCTGGCAGTTCAAACCCACCAGCCACTCCTTGGAAGGAAGGTTGGGCAATCTTATTCCGTAGTGATACTGCCTCAGAAACCCAAGGAGGGGTCGCTATGAGTTGGGTCTGACTCAACGGCACATAACAACAACAAAAATGGGTCGGCTAGTGGTAGACAACGTTCCCCCAGGGGACTCTGGTTCCAGAACTTGGTCTAGAATGAGAGGACAAACATATCATTTCATACTGACTCATTCTCAAAGGTATTTTCTGGGTATAGCACAGTATTTCACTTTCCAGATTGTTTATCCAGTAGGATTAACCATGTAAAGACCATTTTTGGACATTTGTAGGGTTAAATGTGGAAAAGAACAGACTTGTCTGAACCAGCTTCTTATTTACTCACACGCATTTGGGGAAAATCCATGAAAGCATTTAGAAGGCAAAAATTGTAATAAAGAGCAATTATATTAAGAATAAATCCAGAAATCTTATTACCGTGGAGGGGTTGCAGTAAATGTCACAAAACAGAATGTGTATGCATTGTTGAATGGAAAACCAATTTGCTCTATAAAGTTTCACCTAAATCAATATATATATATATATATATATATACACACACACACACAAATCCAAAGAGCAGTGACCACATGTATTTTAACAAGTTGAAGCTTCTAATCTAAGCACATTCATTAGAAATCTGAGTATTGTCAACGATGTAACTTAGGAAATGTTTCTAACCCCATCTTTTCTGGCAATGATTCCTGTATAATTTGTATGTTGCCTCTCTAAGTGTCCTGCCTGGGAACAAGCTAAAGCTCAGAAACCCCATGCCTTATTTCTCTAACAAATGTCATATCCTATAATTGAGAATCAGGATGGTAGAGTACCAACTGCATGGGACATTAAGTCAGGAGACCTGAATTTGAGTTCTAGTTCCACTAGTTATATGTTATGTGATCTTGGGGAAGTCATTTAATTGCAAGGATCCTCAAGTGCCTCACCTATGAAATAACAGCCATCTTCATCAAGTTGATTCTGACTTGTAATGACCCTGTAGGACAGAGTAGAAATGCTCTGTCAGGTTTCCTTGGCTGTAAATCTTTACAGAATGCAGACTGCTACATCTTTCTCCTGCAGAGTGACTGATGGGTTTGAACAGTTGACCTTTCCTTTAGTAGCTGAGCACTTAACCACTGCACCATCAGGGCTCCTTAATAGCAACATAAAACTCACTGGATTATTGTTGTTGTGTGTCATGGAGTTGATTTCAACTCATAGCAACCTTATGTGACAGAGTACAATTGTCCCATAGGGTTTGTACATGGTAATCTTTATGGGAGCCCATTACCAGGTCTCTTCTCCCAGAAAGCAGCTGGTGGGTTCCAACTGCTCACCTTTCTGTTAGTGGCTGAGCATCTAACCATGGCTCCCTTACCAGGTTATTTCAGGGACTGAAATAAGTAAGGGATACCAAAGCCTTTTCTTACCTTAAAGCACTGTGCAATAGCAATTACCACTAATAAGGCACTAGCTTACTTTCCCACAGGTAACTTGTGTGTTTA
This sequence comes from Orycteropus afer afer, assembly GCF_000298275.1. Taxonomy (NCBI): domain Eukaryota; kingdom Metazoa; phylum Chordata; class Mammalia; order Tubulidentata; family Orycteropodidae; genus Orycteropus; species Orycteropus afer. The sequence continues at coordinate 4,467,949 of NW_006921645.1, read as the reverse complement.
TGCCCACCAGTGACTGAGATATAATCTTACCTTGTTACACATTTCATAATTGCCCATTTTAAGAACCTGTACTTGCTTGTATAATGAGATAGTACCATTTGGTTACTTACACAGAACTTAGTCTCAGCTTCCTCATTTGACAGAATGAAGGTTAAAATAGCTGTTTGGTGAGTTTTTTTTGTTTTGTTTTGTTTTTTCCTTTTGGATATTCAATGAAAATTTATGTGAAATAACTATCAGAATTACTAGTACATTTTTGGTGCTAGATAAATACCAGGTTTTTTATATTTATAGTAATGTAAATATTTCTCTGTTGCCACTCAGGAGCAGAGAGATGAATGTCACCCCTCAAACTCTGAGCACTGTGATTGGTCTGTGAAGACCCTCCTCTCATTTTGTTGGTTTATTTATTTATTTTATTCCTTTTCCTCATTCCCAACTGCTGTTCTCCTCTTCAGAAATCATTCTGTAGTGTTTAATGCTGCTTTATTTACTTATTTACTACTAGCTTTGTAAGTTTTCCAATAGGAGCTCTGGTAGCGTAGTGCCTAAGGCACTTCACTGTTAACCAGAAAGCTGGCGGTTCAAACCCACCAGCCACTCCTCGGAAGGAAGATGGGGCAATCTACTTCTGTAATGATACTGCCTCGGAAACCCAAGGAGGGGTCGCTAAGAGTTGGGTCCGACTTGATGGCACATAACAACAAACAACAAAAGTTTTCTGATAAAACATATTAAGCTGCTTTGGGTGCAGAGAAATATTTATGTTTCTTTCTTTTTAACATTTAGTTATTTATTTTTACCCTCTAGTTAGTGTTTTACCTCCCTTGCCCACCCACTCTTTCTCTGTTTGTGAAACCCTTTTCTTGTCTTTTTAAAACAGTGATCTTACACAGTATTTGTCTTTTTGTGATTGACTAATTCCACCTAGCATAATGGCCTCTAAGTTCAACCTTGTTATGAGATGTTTTGCAGATTCATCATTATTCTTTAACATTGCAGAGTATTCCATAAGTCAAACTTTCAATGAAAGCTTTATGTTTCTAACCATTTGATGCTTTCTCAAGGAAAGGGGAAGAATGGTTATTAGGGCATTATGAACTCCAAAAGGACCTTGGAATTTCAGTATCAGAGACAGTCTTTTTTCTTTTTTGTCCCCCTTCTGAAATGCTAAGGTCTCAGGGCCTGTCCCCTCTGTGACTGTGGCTGTCAGCTCCAGGTGACTGGCCCCTGCTTTGGAAAACACAAGGGAGGAGCAGCACTCTGATAAGGAACTGATCCTGCTCATTGAGCAATAGAACAGAGATCATCCTCACTGGGAACAGGTCATGCCCTCTTAGCAGACAGGAAGGAGAGGTTACTCAGAGCCACTTACAGGCTCAAAGAATTTAGAAATTTCTAAAACCAAGGTTCAAAACTTAAATAAATCATAAAAAAACCCCAAAAAAACAAGCCCACTGCCATGGTCGATTCTGACTCATAGTGACTCCCATTGGCTTTCCAAGGTGGTAAATCTTTACAGAACTAAATTGCTAAACTGCCCCACCTTCCTTCCATGGAGCAGCTGGTGGCTTTGAACCATCAAACTTCTGGTTAACAGTCAAATGCTTTGGGCACTGCACCGCCAGAAATCCTTAAATGAATCATAGGTAGCCCTAAATATAAGACTACTCGGAAGGAAGGTTGGGCAATCCTACTTCCGTAGTGAGAGTGCCTCGGAAACCCAAGGAGGGGTCGCTATGAGTCGGGGCCAACTCGACGGCAAACAACAAGAACAGCAACAAATATAAGACTATAATTCTAGAACTTCTAAAAGAAAACATTGACATAGCTTTCTTGAAAGAGCCCTGGTGGTGCAATGGTTAAGTATTCGACTGTTAACTGAAAGGTTGGCAAACTCACCCAGAGGCTTTGTGGAAAAAAAAAAAAAAAAAAAAAAACCTGGCAATCTGCTTTTGTAAAGATTACAGCCTAGAAAACTCTGTGGGGCAGTGCTACTCTGTCACAAGGAGTTGATATGAGTTGAAAATCAACTTAATGGCACCTCACCTCACAGCAACAAGAAGTCTTTCTGACTTTAAGTTAGGCAATGATTTCTTAGCAATGACACCAAAAGCACAAGCCATGAAAGAAAAGCAGATTAACTAGACTTCACCAAAATTAATAATTTTTATTCTTCAAGGGATAGCATCAAGAAAGTGAAAAGATAGCCCATAGAATGGGAGAAAATATTTGGAAATCATGTCTCTGATAAAGGGTTTACATCCAGAATATCTTAAGAAACAAACAAAGAAACAAAAGCTCTACTATTTAATCATAAAAAATAAACAGTAGAGGTTTTTTTGTTTTTTGTTTTTTAATCTTTACTTTTGTTGCTTGTGCTTTTGGTGTCATTGCTAAGAAATCATTGCCTAACCTAAAGTCAAAAAGATTTCTTATTGCTGTGAGGTGCCATTAAGTTGATTTTCAACTCATATCAACTCCATGTGACAGAGTAGAGCTACCGCATAGAGTTATTTAATACTAGGGAGCTCTGGTGGCATAGTGCCTAAGGCATTTGACTGCTAGCCAGAAGGCTGGTGGTTCAAACCCACCATCTATTCCTTGGAAGGAAGGTTGGGCAATCTACTTCTATAGTGATACCTCCCCCCGCCAGAAACCCAAGGAGGAATCACTATGAGTCAGATCTGACTCCATGGCAGTGAGGTTTTTTTTTTCAATTTAATAATAAACTCATATGATCCAACTAAAATATTCAAAACCCAAAGGATTTGAATGGATATTTCCACAAAGAAAATATACAAATTGCCAAAAAGCACATGAAAAGACTTTCAACATCATTAACCAGAATAGAAATGGATATCAAAACCACAATGAGATACCAATTCACACCTACTAGGATAGCTATAATCAGATAATGGCAAATATTGGCAAGGGTGTGGCAAGAGTGGAACCCACATACATTACTGGTCAGAATTTTAAAATGGTGAAACTACGTTGGAAAACAGTCTGGTAGTTCCCAAAAGTGTTAAACATAGTATTACCACCAAACCCAAAACCAAACACGGGAGAAATTATAGGACAATATCTGTCATCAAGTTGGCTCCAACTCATAGCGACCTCTCTTTGGGTTTCCACAGGGCTATGGTAGCATAGTGGCTAAAGCACTTGACTGCTAACCAGAAGGCTGGCGGTTCAAACCCATCAGCCACTCCTCGGAAGGAAGGTTGGGCAATCCTACTTCGGTAGTGATACTGCCTCGGAAACCCAAGGAGGGGTCGCTATGAGTCGGGGCTGACTAGACGGCACATAACAACAACAACAACATCACTATGGAAGTAGATTGCCCAATCTTCCTTCTGAGGAGTGGCTGGTGGGTTTGAACTGCCAGCCTTCTAGTTAGCAGTCAAATGCCTTAGGCACTACTCCACCAGAGCTACTGGTAAACATCTTTCTAGCATTCTTTGTTTTCAGCCACAACACATCTCACATCAGCAATTAAATCCTTCATTCCACACCCTCTTCTGAATCTGGCTTGAATTTCTAGAAGTTCCATGTCACTATACTGCTGCAACTGTTTTTGAACTATTATCAGCAAAATTTTATTTATGTGTGATATTAATAATAATATTCAATAATTTCCACATTATGTTGGATTACCTTTCTTGGGAATGGAAACAAATATGGATCTCTTCCAGTAGGCTGGCCAGGTAGCTGTCTTCCAAATTTCTTGGAATAAATTACTGAGTGCCTCCAGCACTGTATGCATTTGTTGAAATATCTCAGTGGGTATTTCATCAGTTCCTGGGTATTTGTTTTTCACCAATACCTTCAGTGCAACTTGGACTTCTTCCTTCAATACCATCAGTTCTTGGCCTTATACTACCTCATGAAATGGTTGAATGTCGACCCCTTTTTGATACAATGACTCTGTGTATTCATTCCATTTTCTTTTGATGTTTCCTGCATTTGTCGAAATTTTGCCTATGGAATCCTTCAGTATTGAAACTCAAGGCTTGAATTTTTTCTTCAGTTATTTCAGTTTCAGAAATGCTGAGTATATTCTTCCCCTTTGGTTTTCTAATTCTTGATCTTTGCATATTTCAGTATAATACTTTATTTTGTCTTTTTGCACTGCCTTTTGAAATCCTGTTCAGTTTTTTTATTTCATTATATCTTCCATTCACTTTAGCAACTCTCCATTCAACAGCAAGTTTCAGAGTCTCTTCTGACATCCATTTTGGTCTTCTCTTCTTTTCTTGTTTTTTTTTTTTTAATGACTGTTTGCTTTCTTCATGTATGATGTTCTTGATGTCATCCCACAAGTCATCTGGCCTTCAGTCATTGATGTTCAATGTGTCAGATCTATTCTTCTGATGGTCTCTAAATTTGGATGGCTGATACTCATGGTAGTATTTTGGCTCTCGTGAATGTTTTAATTTTCTTAAGCTTCAACTTGAACTTACATATGAGCAATTGATGGTCTGATCCACACTCAGCTCCTGGCCCTGCTCTGCCTGAGGATACTGAGCTTCTCCATTGCCTATTTCCACAGATGTAGTCGATTTGATTCCTGTGTATTCCATCTGGCAAGGTCCACATGTATAGTCACCATTTATGTTGTTGATTAAAGATATTTGCAATGAATAAGTCATTGGTCTTGCAGAATTCTAGCATGCAGTCTCTGGTGCATTTCTATCACCAAGGCCTTATTTTCCTACTACTGATGCTTCTTTGTTTCCCACTTTCACATTCCAATTGCCAGTAAATATGAATACATCTTGATTATATGTTTGGTGAATTTCAGATTACACAAGTTGGTAAAAATCTTCAATTTCTTCAGCTTTGGATTTAGAAATTGGTGCTTTAACCAAAACCCAAAATCACTGCCATCAAGGAGAATCCCACTCATAGCAACCCCTCCTTGGGTTTCCGAAGTGGTATCACCATGGATGTAGATTGCCCAACCTTCCTTCTGAGGAGTGGCTGGTGGGTTTGAACTGCCAGGCTTCTGGTTAGCAGTCAAATGCCTTAGGCTACCAGATAATGGTAGTATTATCTTGTCTTCCTTGTGGGCATATGGATATTATACTATTACTGACAGCATAGTACCTCAGGACAGATCTTGAAACGTTCTTTTTGATGATGAATGTAACATTATTGCTATTCAATTTGTCTTTCTCAGCATAGAAGACTATATGTTTGTCTGATTGAAATGGCCAATACCAGTCCATTTCAGCTCATTAGTGCCTAGGATATCAATCTTGATATTAATGATATTGTCCTATAATTTCCACATTCTATGGGATCACCTATCTTTGGAATGGGCACAAATATGGATTTCTTCTAGTAGATTGGCCATATAACTGTCTTCAAAATTTCTTGGCATAAGTGAATTAGCACCTCCAGTGTAACAACTGCTTGTTGTAACATATCAAATGGTATTCCATCAGTTCCTGGAGGCCTGTTTCTCACCAATGTCTTCAGTGCAGCTAGGACTTCTTCCTTTAATATCATGGTCTCTTGATCATATGCTACCTTCTGAAATGGTTGAATGTCGACCAATTATTTTTGGTAAAATGACTCTGTGCATGCCTTCCATCTTCTCTCACTCTCTTTTTCTTTTCTTTTAAACATTTTATTGTGCTTTGGGTGAACATTTACAGAGTGAATTAGTTCTCCATTAAAAAAGTTATACACATTTTGTTTTGTGACGTTAGTTGCAATCTCCTCAATGTAACAGCATTCTTCTTACTTCATTCCTGGGTTTCTGTTTCCATTTGCCCATCTTTCCTGCCCATTTCTACCTTCTGAACTTTTTTTTTTTTTTTTTTTTGAGGGGGTGACTATTGCAACCCTTTTGGTCTTATTTGATTGGTTATTCTGTGGAACTTATTCCTCATATGTATTATTGTTCACTTTATAAGCTTATTGCTTGGCTGAAAGGTAATCTCCAGGAGTGGGTTCAATTCCATGTTTAAAGGATGTCTAAGGACCACCATCTCAGTGAATCTACTACTCCTTATCAGAAGAGTAACTTTGGTCTTTTTTTTTTTTTTTCTATTTTGCTCTACATTTTTCTGCCACTCTGTCCAGGACCTTCTATTGTGATCCCGATCAGAGTGGTTGGTAGCCTTTCAGTTTATTTTGATGGTTCCTGCAGCATGCAATATTTGTTCATGGCATCCTTCAATATTGCAACTTGAGGTTCACATATACAGTGACTGTTTATCTTGGTGATAAAAAAGTATTTTCAATGAATAAGTCATTGGTCTTGCAAAATTCTATCATGCAATCTCCAGCATTGTTTCTATCTAGGTATATATCTAAGATAAATGAAAACATATGTACACATAGAAACTTGTATGTGAATCTTCATAGCAGCTATTGTAATAGTCAAAAAGTGGACACAACTCAAACATACACTGATTGATCAATAGAGTTTTGAAAATTCAGTGTATCCATAAGGAGCTCTAGTAGTGTAGTGGTTAACTAATGTGGGTGCTAATTAAAAGGTCACTGGTTTGAACCCACCATCTGCTCTGTACTTATAAAGATTTACAGTCTTGGAAACTTAATGGGTGTAATTATGAGTTGGAATTGACTCAACAGCAGTGAGTTTGGTTTTTTGGCTTAATATATCCATAGAATGGAATATTACTTGGTAATAAGAAGGAATGAAGTCATGATACCACTATAATAGTATAAAAACCATATGCTAAGGTGAATAAAAGCCACTCACAAAAGACCACACATTCTATGATTCTATTTATATGAAATTATTAGAAGAAGCAGATCCATAGAGATAGAAAGTAGATTAGTGGTTGCTTTGGCCTGGGAGGTTGGTGGGAGTTTAGATTGGGTGATGGCTAATGAGTATGAAATTTCTTTTGAGGATGATGAAAAACTTCTAAAATTGATTATGGTGATTGTTATATAAATCTGTGAATATACTAAAACTCCTGAATTGTACACTTCAAATGCACTTAACCATTATGTCACCAAGGCTCAAATAAATTGTTGAGATAAATATGGTTTGAGAGAAATACTTTTTCCAGAAGTTTTCATAATTCAGTGGCAACCTGCTCCCATAAAGATCACAGCCTAGAAAATCCTATTGGGCAGTTCTACTCTGTCATATAAGGTTGCTATGAGCTGGAATCAACTCAATGACAATGGGTTATATTATTAATAAAGCTGTTGAAAAAGAAATTCCTTCCCAGGGTAGACCTTAGAACAGATGGAGATGGCCAATATTTTTAAAATATATATATAGCTTTATTAAAAATACAGTTTAAAAAAACATATATGTGAGGGAACCCTGTGGTACTAAATGGCACTTGTTTTCACCTCTCTCTGCTTTGGAGTCCAGGTAACCAGGGCAGACTGGCTTCTAGGGATAGTTTGTCCCTCTCTGTGCCCATGCTAATAAAAGGGAAGAATATGAAGATGAAAACAGTATCAGGGAATCCGGAATTACTTGCTTTATTTCTGCTTTCTTTAAAAAAACAAAAACAAACAAAAAAAAAAAAACAACAACTTCAAATATGGTTAAGGACAGTTAATTCTAACTCCTTCTGCAACTCTCTCATAATGACTTGTTTATGACCTGGTGAGGGAAAGAAATAGTAGAGAGCAGAGATTGAACACAAACATGACTACACATATGCAGGACCCATATGGCCATCCGTGTATAGACAGGCCAGGTAAGTTTCCCTGTTAGAGCCTCTAATGTCTATGCTCACTAAAGCATGATACTACTTCATGACTTCCACCAGTCAAGCAGCCTATTAATGAATGCCCAGGAATTCTTAGTTTGAAAGGAAACTCACATTGGGAAAGGAGTTGGATTCATTGTCACTTACGGCTTTTTGACACCATGAACTTCTGTGATTTTCTACAATCAGTTATATAGCAGTAATACACACACAGATACACACATACACACACATATAAGTATTCTAAATCCAAACCACAGAAAAAGTTATGTTTTTTCACTTTTAATAAACAATAGATTACAAGGAAATGCACTGATATCAAAGATTCATCTTTATAAAGCAATTTCGAAGCAATGCCATTTAGTCAATATTTATTTAGTGTTATCAGAGTAGAATGAATTTTATAGCTTATAAAGTAAAAAATCTAAGTTATTGACCTGCCTCTGTCCTTGCCATAAAAAATACAATCCTTAAGTTGTTTAGCCTTCAGTTTCTGTATCTATAAAGTGAGAATATTGGCCTAGATTCAGGCTCTACAATTCTCTCTGTGCCTAACACTCAATGTATCCCTGTTCCCAGATCTCCCTTCACAGCAAGGAGAATTCAGTCCATAATCATGTGCTTCTGTGCAGTCTAGAGTTTAATGCTATATGCACTATACTTAGTATCAAATATGTTATGTGCAGTTTTATGTAGCAACCCTGTTAGATTGAATATTTAATTGCCTGAAAGTTCTGTTCTTGGCCTAATATATCAAGCTGTATTCTCTCCTGATCACAGGATCACAGCCCATCAGACATGTCAATCAAATATATTCTCAGCTTCCTGCCATTGCTCTTTCAGTGCTGTCTACCCCAACAACCCAAATTTTGACCATCTCCTAAGACCCAGCTTAAGTTCCACATACTCCAAGATCCCTTTCCTGATCCCAGAGGCCTACATTGGACCATGAGAGTCTAAGTGTCCAGACCCTGCATAGGGTACTTTACATACACTGCCTGGTCTCATTATTATCTATGATGTATATTTACTCCTATAAAACCATAGGACAGAGTGTGCAGGTTCTCCCTCAATATATGAAGAAAATCAATCATCATGTGTGAATGAGAAGGCTTGTGTATTCACCCACTCATGTGTTTATCAATCATCAGCTCACTCCCAATATTCTGATGGTAGTCTATTCTGGGCCTTAGTCCTGTGAGAAGGTAAAAAAATTGAAAAAGAAGGGAAAAAAAAAAAAAAAAAAGAATGAAAAGCAGTATTTAAGAGCCACAAAGTCTCAAAGGCAAAGCTAATGTATCTAAAGTCAAGGATGAAGTGTAAAAGAGTTCCAGTAAGATAGCACAATAGGCAGAAAGACTGCACAGATCCTCTTCAACAAAGAAAAGGGGAATCAATTAACTCAGATACGGAAGATAATCCTGGACCCCCGAACTTTGAAGGGAAGGTTATAGAAGTGAACTAAAATCCAACTAGTAGAAGAATTTGCATGAAAACACCAGAAAAGGAGACATATGGAGCTGTGGTCTGGCGGTGATCTTGACGGCACAGACAGCTTGGATATTGCCAAGTGGTGTTAGGACTTAAAAATTAATCTAAAATTCAGCCTTGCTAGACAGGGACTGCACGGAGGACAGCTCTGGTGGCTGGTGAATAAAAGGGTAAGCAGTGAAGAGGAAGGCAGGCTGAGCTGTGGACTTTTGAATGCCCGAAGGGTGCAACCATTCTGAATATTTACAAGCAGTTTGACCATTGTGGATATTTAGTGTGACAGCATTCTTTAAGATTTCAGGGACTTAAGAACAGGCTCCACTTGCCAGGAACCACAAGGACGTTCCAGACACCTACAACTGGAGAGGTG
>NW_006921645.1:4429571-4437043 GCF_000298275.1 Orycteropus afer afer | reverse complement strand
TGCTGGTGGTACTATGAAGTGATACAATGATTGTGGAAAGCAATGTGGCAATTTCTTAGAAAGCTGGAATTGGAGATTCCATTTGACCCAGCAATCCCATTACTAGGTATATATCCTAGGGAGGTGAGAACCAGGACAGGAACAAATATATGCACACTCATGTTCATGACAGCACTATTTACAATAGCATAAAGATGGAAACAATCTACATGCCCATCAGCAGAAGAGTGGATAGCCAAACTATGGTACATACACATAATGGAATGTCATGGAGCACTGAAGAATAATGTAGAGTCTACAAAACACTGCATAATACGGATGAACTTGGAGGACATTGTTGTTGTTGTTGTTGTTGTTATGTGCCGTCGAGTCAAACCCGACTCATAGCGACCCCTCCTTGGGTTTCCGAGGCAGTATCACCACGGAAGTAGGATTGCCCAACCTTCCTTCCGAGGAGTGGCTGGTGGGTTTGAACCGCCAGCTATCTGGTTAGCAGGCAAGTGTCTTAGCCACTATGCTACCAGAGCTCCCTTGGAGGACATTATGCTGAGTGAAATAAGTCAATCATAGAAGGACAAATACAGTATTAGTTCGTTGTTATGGAGGGTCAAGGAAAGGTTTATATATGAAGGGAAACTTTCTTTGTTGATTGCCTGGGGTAGGAGGAGAGGGGAGGGAACACTGCAAAAAAAATAAATGCAATGACCCATGTCACTTTAGTTTTGTGTATTTCACTATATATAAAATATATTTCAATAAAATGCATTAAAAAAAAAGGAATTCCCAGGTGTACAGTAGAACTGACACGGGGTAAAGTTGTAATCACTTCTTGGCCACAGCCAGCTACTCAGAGGGACTGAGTAGTTGAATCTGTGGGCTCAGGACCATAGTCACATCAAGCTCAATTGACGTAACATACTACACAAAACATTGTTCCACATCCCACTTTGGCAAGTATCGAGTGAGATCTTAAAAGCTTGCAAGCAACCATCTAGATGCAATGATGGGTCTTTTCCCATCCAGAGCAAAGAAGAATGAAGAAAACCAAAGATTCATGGAAACAATTAGTCCAAGTGACTGGTACACCATGCAATCCTCACCCTATAAGACTATGAGACCAGAAGAACTAGATGGTGCCCAGCTACCACTGTCAACCACTGAGAGGGGGATCTATGTAGGAGATCCTGCATAGAGAGGGAGAACAATGTGGAACAAAACTCAAAATCATTTGGGGAAAAAAATTTAAGAAAAGATCAATGTTCTGGTTACCTAGTACTGCTCTGACAAGAATATACCACAAATGGGATGGCTTAAACAAAACAGGAGTTTATTCTTACAATTTGGAGGCTTTAAGTCCAAGTTCAAAGTGTCAGGCTCTTGGGGCTGGGTGAAAGCCCCTCAACCTTGGGGTCCAGCTCTGCCTCCTGCTCCTGGCCCACTAGAGCTAGAGGCATTTCTTCATTCAGACAGCTGCTGGCTGCTGAGGCTGAGAAGCCCCAAGGTTGACAAATTAAAAGGTACAGTCCCAATGTTACCAAACCACACAGTAGGCCATTAACTTAAGTCCATTGTAAGTCCCAAGGTTGGCAGAACATAGGAGGCTGCTGAGCAACAACATGGCTATATGCAGGGTCCAAGCATGCCATAGGCTGGAGACCATTCCCAAGGCTTCTCCTTCTATACAGGAAGCAGACCACATACCCAAAGCAGCTACTCAGTTGCTTGTGGTAGATCCCACCATGGAGTTGATTGCCAATCTCATCATGGGAAATACTACACTAGCTGCCCAGCCACTCAACTAGGCCCAGCCAAGTGGACACACAAACATAACCATCACAACCAGGGAGCCTGTGGAACTACTGAGACTATGGTCCCTAGCTGTCCTTCAGATCTGGAATTTAGCCCACACCTGTGGCTTCCAGCCAAACAAAAGGCAGGCATATTAGTCGAATATTTACCCGAGGTTGATACACTCCTTGGAGAGAACAATCATGGAAGAAAGAAGGGCTACCTATGCACAGGGAGACAGCTCGGGGGGCAGGAGTGCATGGAGAGATGGACACAGGGAAGAGGTAACTATCGGGAGGAAGTGGGAGGGGACCTGTTGCATTGTGGTGAATTGTAATCAATGTCATAAGACAACGTGTATGTGAACTGCTGTGTGGAAAGTGAATTTGCTCTGAAAACTTTCACCCAAATCACAATTACAAAGAAAAAAAAAAGGATGAAGCATAAAACTAGACATGAGGAAGAACTTACTGAGAACTGCAATTTCCTGTTGTCCAGTACTCCAGGAAAATATGCCCTCATGTCCTCTCATTACCTGGATTATTTTGAAAATGGATAAAGTGTTCTATTTTTTAGGCAGAATGGCTGCCTTTCTATTTATAGGTAGGAGACCTTCCAGAAAATCCCTCTTGCTCAATGATTCGGAATCATCAGCCTCAGCTCCTAACTGTCATGAGGTTTGAGCATAGTATAATTTATACATTCGTTTTTCAAGTGTCAAAGTTTTCATATGATCAAGTAGTCAGAGCTGGAATGGGCCTAGAGGTCGTCTAGTTCTGTCCCTTCACACAGATGAGAGCAGTGACACCAAGATAGCCTTACATGATCCCAGTTCACAAATCCTGCCATTTCTCATACCACTTCATTCCAACTTCACAATATGCTCTAAATTAAGGTTTAAACACATACAGACCAGTGACTGAAAACAAAGTGCATATATGGGTGGGGGGAACCTAACTCACATGGATCATGTCACATTACTATCATAGTATTTACTTCTTAACTACTCTCTACCTAGCTATGTAAGGTGTTAATGAGGGAGAGTGAAGGGCATACAAAGGTGAATACACACAGTGCTTGTCCTCCAATGTTATCACTCTGTGGGCAAAACAATATATAAATGAATGGAAGAATAAATATTATCACTAGAAAAAATATAATTTCATAGTAACAATAGAAGTTTTGTAACAAGACTCTTCATTATATATGTACACACATATATGTATATATGCATATATACAAATATGCACACATGTATGTATATGTATATACATACATATATAAACTGACTGCTGTAGGTAGATCTAGGTCAGAAATCTTCAAATCTAATTGGGTTGGCCCCGAAATAAAGCTCCCAGCAGTAGGTGGGGCTGGAATTACCCACGAAGTGTGGATGGATGAGATCCACATAGTCAAGGAAGGATACTTCATGTTCACAGAACCTCACTGCATGATGAATACTGCCGACTTCTGAATTCTCTTCCCCAATAAGAACTGCTGCTCAACATTCTGACCTCATCTCTTGGACAGCAAAATGACAGTGTAGGAAAGTTTCATTTTGATCCTCACAGGAAGTTAATTATGCATCAGCAATGCCCCAATTTGGTTGATTCTAGCCACCCCATCTTCTATCTGTACCATTCAGCTAAATCCACTTTGTTTTTCCTTCCAGTAATATGTCATTTGTGTGTATGTGTGTGTGTGTGTGTGTGTGCTTTGTCACTGGCAAGTAATAGACCACACAGGGCATGGTCCCTTCTATAATCCTTGACATTTATGTTATAGCTTCTGGACATAATTTGCAATTATAATGCTGTCATAGGCAGAAAAGAGATAGGCTAATTAATCATTGTCAATACTGGTCCTTATATGCCAGATGAGTTTTTTGAACAGCATGGCTGGGAATAATTTGCATCTGATTGTATTTCTTTGCTTTATGTCCCTGACAAGATTTATTTAGCCTCATCATAGTCACGGTACATAAATATCTTGGAAGCAATGAGGTACAACTGAATGGCCTAGATTCATTCATTCATATTCACCAAATTGTGTACTGAGCACTTACTTCTGTATATAAACTTCACTGAATGCAATATTGGGCTTCTAGGGGCTTTTAATATCTCCTATAGTTCTCTGAACTTGGGGTGGACACTTCTGGCAACCTACAAAAAAACTATTGGTAGTTTCACTTCTAGAGACTATAAATACAATCTTAAATATTATATAAACTGTGATTACTCAGCTTGATGGTTCACCCAATGGTACTTTGCATTTGTGAGCTGATAACTCAGGGCAATAGGCTGAGATTAATCTGTGTGATGTCAGACATCTCTACCAGACAGTCACTTGCCTTGAGGACTTCCATTTGCCTCAGAAAGGATGGTGGTTCCAAATATCCAGAAATATTAGAAATCATCAGAGCCAGTCAGATGCTACCCAAAGCCCTTTGCAGTTGTCCTATTTTGTTTCTGCTTCCTTCCCTCAGTCCTGATTTCCTACTTGTATTCTATTAAGTTCTGTTTATATAGAGGTTGTAAGGAGCTCTGGTGGCATAGTGCCAAAGGCATTTGACTGCTAATCAGAAGGTCAGTGGTTCAAACCCACCACCCACTCTGAGGAAGGAAGACTGGGCAATCTACTTCAGCAAAGATTTACTACCTCAGAAACCCAAAGGGGTCGCTACAAGTCAGAATCAACTCAATGGCAGTTAGTTTGGTTTTTTGGTTATATCAAAGTTGTGGTTCCAAAAAAAAATCCCAGATTCACTGCCATTGAGTCAATTCCAATTCATAGCAACCCCCACAAGGTTTCTTTACAGAAGTAGATTGTCTCATCTTCCTCCCACAGTACAGCTGGTGGGTTGAACCTCCGACCTTCTGGTTAACAGTCAAATACCTTACCCACTATGCCATGAGAGAGGTTATGGTTAGCTAGTCCAAATTGGTACTATACAAATACACTTGCACTCTAGCACACACATAATAAATAAAAAGTTACTATTTATTGGTTATATTTTATTTCTGAAGCATCATGCTAGATGTTTTATATGTGTTCCATTTAATTCTCACAAGAATTCCTGTGAAGTAGGTCTTATTAACCCTGCTTTAGGGTTCATGAAACAGAGGCTTAGGAAGATGAAGTCACTTACTTGCCCAAGGTTATAAATCTCAGAAGAAACCCAGCCCATATTCAATCCCAGGTCTCCCTGAGTCAAAAGCCCACACCAGTTTCCTTTACATCAGCTGACTTCTCTGGACCAGGCTTGTCTGCTATTCAATCAGGAGCTTGTACCAGAAGATTTCCTGACTCCTGATTCTATTGGAAGTTTCCCTGAAAACTGGTCAATAGGCTTTGGAACTCAGAACTTATTTAGGAATATTAATTGACAAATGTTCTACTTAGAAAGGAATGTGGGTTGATTTCTATGAGTACAAATAATACAGTAATTTCAAATAGCTTTTGACAAAGAATTTCAATGGGATTTGTAATTTAGGGGAACTCTACAAGTTAATCTTTACAACATTTTGTGAGCGTACTCAAGTCAACTCAAAAATTCAATGTTTGTTCTGTGCTACTTGTGTACTTGACTCTGTTAGAAGATAAGTACTGCTGTCTGAGGCTTGGAGCTGGTGTTACTTTTCAAAGATAATCAGGGAAAGAAAGGAAACGGAAGTCAGTGTTTCTGAGCTGGTTTTCTTCTTCGGAAATGACAATAGTCAAATCAGGGACATCCAAAGATCCCACAGAGTTTTGCTCCATCCAAGTTATCAAATTAATGTTTAATTCCCAATTTGCAAAAGTTATATTATTTGTTGATACTAACTATAGAATACTGTCTTCAGTAGTCATTTAACAGTAGAAGTTTGGACTTGTCCTTGTACGTTGAAGCTAATTAGCTAACTTTAGCTTTCTTTCCATCTCAAATCAATATCCTTATCCATTCTCTTTAAAACAAATGTGCATGGCAGCAGGGCCATGTCCTCAAAGACTAACAGCAGCTCCAAACCAAAAAACCAAACTCATTGCCATTGAGTCAATCCCGACTCATAGTGACCTCTCTTTGGGTTTCCAAAGCGATATCACGATGGAAGTAGATTATCCCAGCTAGTCAAGTGGAGATCAACTCTACATATAATAGCTCAAATAAAATGCCGAGAGAAGTGCAATGTGAGGGCAATACTTTGTCCTTTCACAATTCAGTGGTGCTGTGCTTCCATAAAGATCACAGGCTAGGAAACCCATGGAGAAGTTCTACTCTGTCCTATAGGGTCACTATGAGTTGGAATCGACTCAACAGCACACAACTGCAATGACCAGTCTTGATTGGAGAACTCTGTAATAGTCATCTTTAACAACATTAATATCCCAAGGGTACAAATCGACTGTTCACTGAAGGGAGTTCCTAGCTGCCTATAGGGAGTTTGTGATTAAAGACAACAATACATGAATGAGGAGAGATGTGGAGGCCCAAGTTCAGAGAATAGAACAGGTCATCTTGTGAGCCTCCACTTAGGGAACATGAGTTTTACACACTGTCTCTATTTCAGAATATGACCCTGTTGGAATTGTCAGTCATGCCACCAAAAGATTTACACAACTTCACCATTATTTTGTTACATCTGGACATACCATAAATAAAATAAACCCAAAAAATTGTACCAGCAAATGTGGACTTCTGCAACAGAGGCTTCCTATATCATACTCTCCATTAGTCCTATTTCCTAGGCCTTCTTCCTCAATTGTTTCCATGACAAACTCCCATTCCTTCCTTTGTACTCCTCTAGTAGTTAAACCCCACACAATTTAGCACCCATCTATAACCAACCTTAATTGTTCAAGAGTTACCTGCTTATGAATCTTGGTACCCAAACCACAGTGAAGGGCTTTGTGGCTCACGGCCAGTCTTGGACATGTATTTGTCCATCCCGTCACAGTACAGTACAGGTATGCATTGTTTAACATCCACAATATGTTCTGTGAAATAGAATGCTATGTGATTTGGATGTTGTGAGATCACCTGTGTCCATGGGGCATGGAGCTTCCAAGTGCACTGGCCTAGGGGCTGCTGTGCAGTGCATGGCCTGGGCATATCCCACTATAGATGCCTTAGGTGAGCACTCAGTCAGTCTCACCTAGCTGTCCTCACCTTTTCTGCTAAGCCAGCTGCAGGTAAGGCCCGCTTGTTTGTAAGAACTTTCCTAAGAAGGACACAGTTCAGACTAAATAATCGAAGGGTGCGCAAGCCAGGGGTGGGCCACCCACGGGACATATTTTTCCATCAGCACTCTCTGGGACCACACTGGGGAAAATGCACAGACTACACCTGCTGAGTCATGGGAGCTAAGAGGGACCGGGGTTGGAATTTTAGACTGTGAGTCCATCACCTCAGACTAGGTGGGTTCCAGACAGCATGCAGCAGCCAGGCAAAAGTAGAGCTCTGACCTCAAGACAAGGGTCTGGCATCCTGGCATTCAGATACCTGGGTGCCCCAATCCATGGATGTATATGCAGTCAGACATTGCCCAAACAAACAGATGTTAAGCAACATACCTGTACTATCCCATCAATGACCCCTTATGGTTGATTCTGAGACAATAAAACCCATATTACTGAAATATCTGTGTTGTTGTTGTTGGTAGGTGCCATCAAGTTGGCTCCAGATCATAATGACCTTATGTATAACA
>NW_006921645.1:4347818-4428736 GCF_000298275.1 Orycteropus afer afer | reverse complement strand
CTGCTAACCAAAAGGTTGGCAGTTCAAGCCCACCAGGCACTCCACAGGAGAAAGATGAGGCAGTGTGCTTCCATAAGGATTTGCAGCCTTGAACCCTAAAAGGCAGTTCTACCTTGTCCTTAAGAGTCA
Organism: Orycteropus afer afer; assembly: GCF_000298275.1. Classification (NCBI taxonomy): domain Eukaryota; kingdom Metazoa; phylum Chordata; class Mammalia; order Tubulidentata; family Orycteropodidae; genus Orycteropus; species Orycteropus afer. Next base: position 4,428,607 of record NW_006921645.1, on the reverse strand, counting down.
CTTTGACTTGGAATCAACTCTATGGCAGTAGTCAATCTTCTCCAACACCACAATTCAAATGTATCAATTCTTTTTTGGTCTTTTCATTACTTACACTATTTCTGATTTCCTACAATGGAGCAGAGGAAAAGAGAATTGGCAAAAGTACTAGAAGAAAGAAATATTCATTCTGAGATGCTTTGAAAGACATGCTATATCCAACCTACCTCTCTGCTTCTCCTCACTGGCCTCCCTGTTACTCATTTAGAGAAAAGTCTTCTCTTCTCATTCCTCCAAGAAGGTTCAGCCCAACCAGATGAGCCCTGGGAGACTGGTCTTGTGATGCTCTACCTTCAAGGGTTCCTTGAAGCCTTTGGGCATCTAGCTTTTATTGTGACTGACTAGGATGGTCAACCTTCAGGGTAGTAAGAGTCAGTCATTCACCAGACATCCTACCTCCTGATTGGCTGAATCCAGGGCAGCTAACCCAGACCCACAAGGTACTAATCAGGATTAGGGTCACATTGCAAACCCACAGTCCACCAAAATGGAAAAGAAAGGGTAGGAAAATGTCTCAACAAAGAGAGAAAAGGCTGGCTTTCCAAATGGCTGCAGAGTGGGAGCAGTGAGTTGGAGTGGGCTTTGTCCCAGGTTCCTTATCTTCCAGAAGGCATCTGGGACAGGGCAGGCTTCTCAGGTGCAAAGGTCACTAACCCCAAGGCCCCCACTCTCTGAGACCTCTGGAGGAAAGAACAGTCCAAAAGAAAAGCTGGGTCCGAGGAGAACCCCTCCCTTGGTCCCCTCCTCATCTTTCCGAGACAGGCCTTGTGTGGAAAGCAAATAGGCCCATGCCAGGGACCCTGCCCTTTGGACCTTTTGCAATTTCGCTCGGAGCTCTTTAAACCAGGGTTCTGTGGCTCTAGGGCCGGCCCTTATATAAATAGAGCACAGACTCTAGCGCGCATTTCCAGCATTTCCATCGTCGGGCCTGCGGGGCGAAGAGCCGGCCTTGGAGCTTGGGTCCCTAAGAAGCCCGGGGTCCGGCAAGGTCCAGGCCGCAGTAAGGGAGCCGCTCCCATCCACCGGGTCCGCCATGGGCCTGGCGAGGCCCGCGCTGCTGCTGCTGCTGTTGCTTTCTGGCGGCGCCTTGGCCCGTGAGTGCAGGGCGGTGGGTCGAGTCCATTCTGCATGTGTTAGGGTGGGAGATTCTTCACCTCTCTGGACAGGCCCTCTCATCACCAGCTCCCAGGCGGGCGTGGGAACACCTGGGGTGGGGCGTGAGACTGCAGAGATTGATCCATTTGGAGGAATTGCCTTGATAGCTGTGGTTAGAAACCAGTGGCAGGGGAATTAGCTGGGGCAGCTTAGACATGGTTCAGAAGAAGGGCAGCCTCTGGCCTGGACTTCCACAGGGACAGGGGACGGGGCGGGGAGCAGTACCCACTGTGTAGATCTTCCAGGTTCAGAGTGGTGGAGGTGAGAGGGCTGGGTAATGGGTTCCCAGAACTTGGTTCTCCAGTGAAAGGGAAAAGACCTACTACACACAGTGGTCCTCCTTGCCAGACCCTAAAAACCCATCTGGGAAGACCTGGGAAAACCCACAGGGTTCTTTATCATTTTCTTACAGAAGACGAAGTACTGGAAAATGTCAGCCCGAGCTGTCCAAGTAAGGCATTTCCCTACTGGGCCCGGAACCCATATTTCTGAACCTTCTTCATTCACTGAGCCCCCCACCCCCACTTGTTTACAATGATGGGATGCTGTGAGGGGTGTGCAGTGATTTGACAACCGGCCCCTCCCCCCAAGAAGCAAGTCCCCAGCCTTTCTGCCCACCTCTCCCACCCCCCGCCCCGGAGATCGCAACAGTCTTCCCCCTGACCTTTTGTTCTGGCCTAAAATCTCAGTCTGGGGGGAGGGGAGGATGGGACTGTCGCTCTGTTGACCCGTGGACACTTTGAAGTGAGCATAACCACAGTTCATCAGTGGCTAATCATTAATGTAAAGCCCATGAGGGTGAGGAAATGCTGACTTTAACCTTTGTGCAAATACCCAGACCCCCTACCCCCTTATATTTACCTGACCCCTAAGGGTCAAAAGGAGCTAGCCTTGCAGAATCCTGTGTTCTGAAAACACCAAGGTTGGCCTCTCGTGGGGTAGTACTGCCATCTGGTGGGCTTTCGATATCACTGCAGCTAGGTTCACACTCCAGGTGTTGGCCATTTTTCCCTCAAACTTGTTCAGAAAATTCCTCTCAAACACAGTAGAAATCTCCAGAAATTTATTTCTTCAGGTTTCCTAAGCCATTCAGATAACCCTAACCCTTAGTGAGTTTTTTCTCAAGTATTTTTATACAATAAAAAAATCATAGAATTATGCTATTTTCAAACCAAAAAAGGCAGCAGAGATAATATATCCTTTTGCTTAAAGCTGTCAAGTCTAAATTTTTGAGAGTTTTTTTCAACAGATTTTCCAAGACCAATCCATTGTTATTCTCTTCCTTGCACCACAGATGCCATATTCAAGGAAGGCCAGCTAATTTTAACATTGTGTGCCCTGGAGTCAATTCCAACTCTTAATTACCCGATAGGACAGAGTAGAACTTCCCCATAGGGTTTTCAAGGCTGTAATGTTTACAGAAGCAAACTGCTGCATCTTCCTCCTATGGAGCAGTTGGTGGGTTCGAACTGCCAATTTTTCAGTTAGCAACTGAGCTCTTAACCTCTGTGCCACTAGGGCTTTAGCCTCAGCAAAAACATAGAAGTTTTTCTCTAGAGGAAAATTAAGTGCAATGCAAAGTCAATTAAAAATAATTTGAGTTTAATTACCATTTTTGATTATCTATGCCACTGCTCTTCTCTGCTCAGAATTCATTGTCCTTGGGAGAGTTCTTACTGCTATGTGGCTGACTAATTTTCCTTCATTTTAGAAGATGCAACTCGATTCAAGCACCTCAGGAAGTATGTTTACAGCTATGAGGCTGAGAGTTCCAGTGGAGTCCCTGGGACTGCTGATTCAAGAAGTGCCACCAAGATCAACTGCAAGGTATGAGAGAGGCGCTGGAGTATCTGGAGACTGCGGATTTCCCCAGCCCTACTTGGCCATGCGCCCATGACCTTCCAAGGGGCTGTATGCTGATATATCTAGCACAAGCCATGACTGTTCTTCTGGGACCAGCCCTCACTCTGTACATCAGCCTCCTTGCTGAGAAGTTGTTGGCCACAGAAAGTGTTACCATTCAGATTTGTTTTGTCATTAGCTTCAAAGGTGTAACTGGGATGCATGCTCTAGAATGCCAGCACTGCAGAATAGTAGATTTGAACAGGATGGAAGAAGCCCAGTCATGCACTAAGGGAGATGGGCTTTCAGGAAAGCACTGTGATGTGCAGTTTTTATAATCTACGTCAAACAGAATCAGTTACTGCAAACAAAAATAAAATGTTTTAAATATAGTTTACTCTAAAATCAAATTATCAACTTATTGCAGTTCCTTAGTCACACTAGACATATTTCAAGTAATAAATAACCATCTGTGGCTAGTGGCTACCATATTGGACAGTGGAAATACAGATCATTTTCATCATTGCAGGAAGTTCTTTGAACAGCACTGGATAACAGTTAGTTCCAGCTGTGTGTGGAGCTCTAAACAGGCTCTGATAGAGACAGGTTTTTTTTTTGTTTTGTTTTGTTTTGTTTAGCCTTCCTGCTCCATATATTTCTTTTTCATTCTTTCTCTTGATCTTCATTTCATCTAACCAATAATACCTCTCTACAAGTAAGCTGAACAAATTTAGAACCAATAAAAGGATACCCTCCTTCACCTGTATAAAGACCCACTTAAAAAAGTTTATTTCCCAGGACACGGAAAAGGCCAAAAGTCAGGCTAAGTCTAGATTGATTCATAGAAGCATGTTAAGGTGACATCTGATGTTGGGAAACAGACAGTCATGTTCTCAACAGCATGTCCTTTATTGTCCTGCTTAGAGGCTAAGCCCTGGGATATGAGGGAGATCCATGTTCTTCTTGGAGAGTCTCAGTGTGCTGCTCCCTTCTACTTTCAGGTCGAGCTAGAGGTCCCCCAACTCTGTAACTTCATCCTGAAGACAAGTCAGTGTACCCTGAAAGAGGAATATGGCATCAACCCTGAGGGCAAGGTCTTGCTAAAGAAGACCAAGAACTCTGAGGAGTTTTCTACCGCCATGTCCAAGTAAGGCTGAGAATGGCTGCTTAAGTGTTTGAGCTCTGTGCATGCCTGCATATTTTGTGAACACATATGCATGCATGTGTTTGTGTGTGTCTTTTGAGGTGTGAATGTTTGTGTCCATATTAAGCATGTAAAAGGATTTGTATTCTGTATTCACCCTTCTTTGAGAATTGCCTTCTGTCTCTGAATTACCATAACTATCAAAAAGAGGAAAGCATTGCTTACCCTTCTAGTTAAATTTCCTGAATTATCAATTAAATATGCTTCAGAAAGATCACATGTTTTAAACTCACTGAGACAGTAAACTGGAGATAGTTTGTTTGAGCCACTGAATTCTAGTTTTAAGAGTTAAACAAAACTGGTGCCTGGTGTTCCTGGGTGTGGATCCCAGTAAAATGTGACGCTGTGGCCTGCACATGACAAGTGCGGGGTGTGCTTGGGGAAGGTGAGGCCCAGGCCAAGGCCTTAGCCTTTCCCTTCCCTAGGGCTAGCATCCTGCTGGTGCATGCTGATAAGGACATCCCTATGATTTACAGTTAGCATCTCTTCTGATGAATCAATTCCCATGTTGTACCAAGTGTTTAATATTTTGAGCACCACCCCACCCTCAACCCCAAACTACAGTTTGTACTATTTAAGTGTGTGCAAAAATATGGAGTCACAGATTTGTTCAGTTGGTAGCATCAGACAATCCCTCTCTGGACATCTTTTGGTTGGCTGAACATTTGACATGGAAACCAGTTCTTTCTCTGCAAAATATGCCTTGGTGCCATCTGTCTTTCACCAATACACCTTCTCTTACCTGACAGATGTATGGGGGTGTTGCAGTGGTGGAAGAGAGTAATAGTTACTTTTTGATCCTTACTCTTCTCCATTTATACATATGGACTCTTGTTTTTGACCACCTCCAGGCTGCCCAAGGTGTGTCTGGGGTCCAAAGCTTCCTGGTAGTGTGATAGGCTATACGAGACACACCTGGTCTCCTATACCAGCCACACCTGGCTTCCCTCTTTTTGACTTAACTAGAACAGATACAGGCAGTGCTCTGAAAAGAAATATTTCCTGAAGTAAAATCCCTATTCTTCCACCACTAGTTCCCTCAGACCAAAGTCAACCAAGGCTTCAGACGTGGCCTTACCAGCTACCATTAAGTAGAGTCCAACTAATGGCAGCCTCATTTGTGTCAGAGTAGAACTGTGCTCCATAGGATTCTCAGTGGCTGATTTTTCAGAAATAGATCACCAGGCCTTTTTCCAAAACATCTCTGGATAGGTTCAAACTGCCAACCATTCAGTTAGTAGCCAAGCACTTAACAATTTGAACCAGCCAGAGACTCCTTCAGATGTGGTTGGAGACCATATAAAAGAGTGAATATCCAGCAAGTATATGAAAAGAAACTCAAAGTCACTAGTAATCAGCAAATGCAAATAAATGAAAAATGAGGTATCAATCGCTTTATACCAATCAGAGTTTAAAACATCTATAGCACCTGTTGCTGGCCAGGCTGTGGGGAACATGTACTGTCAGGCATTGTTGTTGGCATTGAGAGTGGTTAAGCAAGACCTTTTATGGTTAAAAACTTACACCTTTTGACACAGCGATCTCAGCCCCTGGGACTCCAGCCCATGAAAATAAAAGCAGTAATCCATGAAGATATATGTATAAGGATATTTATTTCAGTGTTATTTGTGTGGCCAAAAAAATAAATAAATAAATAAATAGAGTAAATACCATCAAATAGGAGAATGTCTGAATAAATTATATAGTGTAGAATGTAATACAACTTTGAAACACATTAGAGCTATACCAAATGACCGAGAGGGATTTTAATGGAGTAGAATTAAGTGAGAAAAACAAAATGAACTAAAGAATGCATACTGTGATCTCATTCATTTGAAACAAACACTGACAAAAATCTTTGTAAGTCTACACTTATAAGAAAAGAAATTTTTAAATGCCAGCAAATATATATATATTTTTTTTACTCTTGAAAATGTACGTATATTTATAAAGAAATGTTTTAAAAAAGAAGAACAGTAAGTAAGAAAAAGCCTGCAAATTTGTACAGGAGAAAGGCAGGCAGGCAGGAAGGCATAGGTAAGGCCACAGATAAGAGGTAGGTAACCTCAGAGAGGAGGTGGGAGAACTTTTTTACATTGTGGGGACTGTAATCAGTGTTGAAAAACAAAATATGTTGAACTGTTGATGGAAAATGAATCTGCTTTGTAAAATTGCACCCAAATCACAATTAAAAAAAAAAAAGAAAGAAAGAGCTTGCAAAGCATCCCCAGCTTACTTCCAACAATTTCCCAACAGACCCATATAGCTATGTGTAGGTCTGTGAGGAGCTCTGGTAGCACAGTGCCTAAGGCACTTGACTGCTAACCAGAAGGCTGGCAGTTCAAACCCACCAGCCATTCCTTGGAAGGAAGGTTGGGCAATCCTACTTCCGTAGTGATACTGCCTTGGAAACCCAAGGAGGGGTCGCCATGAGTTGGGGCCAACTCGACTGCACATAACAACAACAACAGGTTTAAGCTTATAAATATAGTGATTTTTTCATTGTTTTATATGAATGGGATCATTTTATTCACACTTTTCTTCATCTTTCTTTGCTCACATCTCTGTGACCATTCTCTCTCTCTCTCTGGGACAGGTATGAGCTGAGGCTGACCGTTCCTGAAGGGAAGCAGGTTTTACTTTACCCAGAGAAGGATGAACCCAAACACATCCTGAACATCAAGAGGGGCATCATTTCTGCCCTTCTGGTTCCTCCAGAGGCAGGAGATGCCAGTCGAGTGTTGTTTCTGGTGAGAATCTGGAAAACTCAAAATAGTGGCCTATCGGCTCATCTTCTTCACATATTCAAGAGTGGCCCCAAAGTGGATCATAGACTTAGTCCATGGCTAGTTACAAAAGAGACCTTCCTCCTGGGGAGACACCACTGGTGAAATACCAGTGGCCAGATTGCCCAAATATCCTACTATCCCACCTGTAACTACCACCAGTGTTAAGAAAGTGATGCTGCCTTGGGCTCGCTGACAGTTCAACCTTAGCAGGCTGATTAGGTCAGGCATAATTTAAAAGCAGTCACTGGGGAGTCCTGACTACTCCACTTCCTGCTTTGGTTTGATTTTTTCTCCTATTCTCATGAGGTATAGCATAGTAAAGCCTGTGTGTATGTATTTTAAACACCAAAAGTAATGGAATAGGATCTTTTAGGAGCTTCAGACAGAGTTCCATATACTTCAGTCCCACAAACGTTCTTGAGCACTTAATGTGTTCTAGGTTCTGTACTACACTGTTCCTGGAGAATACAGAAATGTACCTTTTCTTGGGGAGTTATCAGGGTCTGGGTGGAGAGGTACACACATCTAACATGAAGCAGAACAGGATACAAGCTGTAATGAGCAAGAGAGAAAATGCCCTGAGAGCACAAAATAGAAAGAAGTCTCTGGCTCTTGTAGACAAGACAAGCGTATTCAGCCTCTAGTTCTAGAACCATCTTTGCCTGGTTTCCTTTCTCCCAACTCTGGCTGTCCAAGTATCAGCAATGCTGACACGTTATGGAAGAAACACCCTCGCTAACCCTATGCTGCTTCTGCCTTTTCCTCCAAGCTTCTTTCCCAGTCCTCCTGAGCCTCCTGAGAAAAAAAATGGGGATTCTTTTTTTTTTCTCTCACTTTGAATGTACTGGCCTGTATCTTCTGCTCCCATAGGATACTGTATATGGAAACTGCTCCAGTGACTTCACTGTTAAAAGAAAGATGGGGAATGTGGCAACAGAGATATCCATTGAACGAAACTTGGAGAAGTGTGATCACTTCAAGCCCATTAGCACAGGCGTTAGCCCACTTGCTTTCATCAAAGGCATGGTAAGTCTCACATCCACATCGTTTTTCACACTAAGCACTATCCTCTTTATTATGAAAATTCTGTTAGAGGTAGTAGGGATCTCAGAGAAGAACCTGGACAGCCTGATCTTTATACAGATGAGAAACTGAGGGCCAGACAGTGAAGGGCTTCCAAGGCCATATGGCTCATTACTAATTGAGCCAGGAGTAGGATCAGAATCTGGACCCCAGTCCAGTGCTCTTGTCCTTCTTGCTGTCTTTCTGTCACTGGCACTAAACCCTTTGCTGTCACTTCAGAGTAATGACTGTATATCTCTCAGGAAGGCTTTGGGACTTGACAGAGAATAGCAAACATACTTTCTATTCCTGCTTGTGCAAAGTCCCTTCCAACCTCTGGCCTCAGAGGAAGTCTCAAGATATGTATTTTCCTCTCCTCTCTCACTCCCATAAAGTGGCACTGCCTAAACCAAAACATTCCAACTTAATTTCCTTCCACCCCAATTATAACCTCCATCAAAGTCTGGTCTTTGTGTTTCCTGCCAAGGCTTCCCCCTCAGTGCTGATCTTCTCTCCTATTAACTTGGATCATGGAGTACCATATGGGCAAAGTTTGCTCAATCCCTACCCTTGGAATATCTTCCTGGACATAAGTTACAAGTTGTCTCAGTAAACATGAGCAACTCGAGCAATCACTGGCATGTCCAGCAATGTTCCTGGTCATTGTCCTTGGGACCAGAAACAGGGAGTCCAATGACCACAAGGGCCACTCATTTGTGCATCTTTTCTGAGCACCTGCTGTGTGTTGAGCCCCATTCTTAGCAGCACTGAGGGAAGGACTGTGGCAGATAATCCACGGACCTGCCCCTCAAGAGACTGACAGTCTCATGCAGGAACAAGGTTTATGCATTTACCAATAATGGATGACATATGGCATACCTCAAGGAAACAATAAACTGAACACTGTAGATAAGCAATCCTAGGAAGGAGAAAATATTAGTCACGTAGTTCGTTGGGCTTAAAGTTTCATGGAGGATATATAGCATGAAAAACACAAAGGATATGTAAATGGAAGAGATAAAGAAGAAAGGGCTTCTAGGCAAATGAAAAAATAATAAATGATGTTGTGTGAGGGAAGTCCCTGGGTGATACAAATGGTTAAGCACCGAAAGACTAGATGAAAGATTGGTGGTTTGAACCTATCCATAGGTGCCTCAGAAGGCAGGCCACCAATATACTTCTGAAAGGTCACAGCCATTGAAAACCTTATGGAGTAGTTCTACTATGACACACATGAGGTGGCCATGAGTCAAAATTGACTCCGCAGTATCTAAAGTGCGTGAGGTGTTGGATATTGGATACAAAGTATATACTTTGTACAAGATAGGAGGTGCATTGAGATGAAATAAGATTCTATGCCTTGACTCATATTTGGGAATGTTGAGCTGCTGCATCCCTTTATCAAGCTCCCTTCTTTTACTGGGGTTATCAAGTGGTATAGGACACCCTTGAAGGTATAATAGAAGACTCATGTTCAAGCCACAAGGACTTATCAAAATGTTTTTCTCCAATCTCATGCACAGGTCCGTCCCTTATCAAGTCTGATCAGCAGCAGTCAGTCCTGCCAGTACACCCTGGACTCCAGGAGGAAGCATGTGTCAGAAGCAATTTGCAAAGAGCAACACCTCTTCCTACCTTTCTCCTACAAGTAGGTCACCTGCTGCACCCCTGACTCATCACTTAGAAGGGATCAGTGTGAACTGAACACGTCTTAATAATACCCTGTTCTAAGCTAGCGAGGGGGTTATAAACAGGTACAAGGCAGACTCCATCACTATCCCCCTTGCCAGGCTCATAGGCAATTTGGCGGAAAAGTCTTAGGCATTCAAAATAATTCAAGATCAAGAAAAGATATCTGAAACTTAGACTTTAAGGGCTGTAGATTAACAAAAAGCTGGGGATCATTATAGGCTGCCTTGGTTAGCAAAGGCTTCATGGAAGATTTGAGATTTGTACTGGAGATATGTGTACTCAAATCCATTTTGAAAACTGATCAATCAGCTATGTTAATTGAGTAACTGCTCTGGTAGCATAGTGGCTAGGGCACTTGACTACTAACCAGAAGGCTGGCGGTTCAAACCCACCAACCACTCCTCGGAAGGAAGGTTGGGCAATCTACTTCCGTAGTGATACTGCCTCAGAAACCCAAGGAGGGGTCACTATGAGTCAGGTCTGACTCGACAGCACATAACAACAACAACAACATCTTCTGGGCACTGTGCTGTGGGACACACAAAATAATTTCAGTGCACAGTGCTAGTGCCCACCCTCTAAGCATTCCAAATCAATGGAAAGCAGAAGGTACACATCCTTCTGATGAAGGGATGACTAGCATGGCCAGGAAGGGTGAATGCTGTTTACTAGAGGGATCTGAGACAGTTGGATTTAACTGCCTTGAAATGTGCCCAGGGCATGGGTGGAAACAGAAAGGGGAAACATTCAATGTGAAAAGAAGAGTGTGCTGGAGAACCCAAGGGGCTGGCCATCAGTGACATGACCTGTGTTCTTTGTTACCAGGAATAAATACGGAATGATGACACATGTTACACAGTCTTTGAAACTTGAAGACACACCTAAGATCAACAGTCGCTTCTTTGATCAAGGTAGGCTTGTCTGTCCATGTTCTTACCAGGCCTGGGAGATGTGCCCAGGACGTAGCAATCATGGCTTATCTCTTGGTTGGACCTTGTTAACTGTCACTAACAAATGGACTATGGTATTCTGGCTGCTGAGCTACCTGTAGTGAAAAAAAAACTTATGTATCTCAAAACATCAAGTGGCAAGAGGGTGAAAATAGGGCATAGTTTTTCAAAGCTCCCAAGGCTTTTGTAAGTGAAACATTAGACTAAGAACTGGTGCCCTGAGTCTAATGTGATCCCTTCAGTAGGCTGGCAATACCACACATCCTACGATAAGGTCTCAGGGCCCCATGCAGCAGCCTGGGACCTGGATATGGTACCGCAGTGGAAGAGGACTTTTAGAGGCATGCCAAATAATAATCCCAGGAGTCAGTCTTTAGTGATGGAAGAGTCTTTAGAGAGCTCTAGTCAACCTGAACTCCCTGCATTTGTATTATATTTATGCCTGTTAAACCACTTTCTTATACATTACCCCATTGTATAACATAGTGACCTGTAATGACAGATAGTAGGAATATGTGTTTTCATAACTATTTTACAGAGGGAAAAATTACACATAGTGATTTATTCAAGGGCACAGAATATTAGAGGTGGCACAGAATTAGCTCCAAGGTTTAAGCTAAGTCAGATCTCTTGCATTACACCACATTTTTCATGCTGACTTTCACCCTATTCCCTGATATGTCTCAGAGCAGGATGATGGAAAAGACACAAGGGCATCTCCCCTCCCTACAGCCTGCCAGTCCATCCAATTAAAAGAAATGGTGGGTAGAGTTCAATGAGTCTCAGCCTCAGCTGTAGCCCTGTCAGCAGCAGCCCCTCCTCACCAGTTCCTTCTAGCAAAGAAGTGCCTGATACTGGGTTCAAACAAACTTGATTCTGCCCTTTAGTCCCAGCATGTTCTTGGGCAAGTTGAATTGATTCCCTTTAAAGTAAGGAATGACACTAACCTTCGGGAATATTGTGCACAGAGCACATAATAGAAAATGAAAACAGGAGTAGTTTTCTTTCTTTTCCTCTCTCATGGTACTTTCCCAAAATCCAGATTCCAGTATACAAAGGTGTTGTGGAGATGCAGAGGTAAGCAAGAACTCCTGTGGCACAATTCCTTCTTCCAGGTGGCGAGAAAGTGGGCCTTGCCTTTGAGAGCACCAAGTCCACATCACCTCCAAGGCAGGCCGAAGCCGTTTTGAAGACCCTCCAGGAACTGCAAAAACTGTCCATTTCTGAGAAGAATGCCCAGAGACCTAACCTCTTCAATAAACTGGTCACTGAGCTTAGAGGCCTCAACAATGAGGCAGTTGCATCCCTCTTGCCAAGGCTGATCGAGATATCCAGGTATTTCTTTAACATTGCAGTTAAATATCTCATATAACCTATGGGAGCTAACTGAACTTTCAAACCTTGGCCAAATAGAGGATCTTCATTCTTGGGCACCATTTAAATATCACATTAATTAAACAGTTCATCAGTTAATGTTTACTGGGTAGTGAAATATCAGCCAAGGTACCTTGCCTCAGAACAATTAGGGTTCTGTATTTAAGGCAGATATGTATTTGTGTGTTAAAATGGGGGGAAATGAGAGAAGGAGAAATGTTTGTATCTAGAAAATTGGAACTTCAATTCCCATATTTTGATGAGCATCTTCTAATTCATAGTGCCATCGTGGGTGTTCTAGGAAGTCTGAGAGAAAAAGAAGTTGGTTAGATGGAGAGAGTACTCAGGCAAATAAATAATAATATGATTTGTCTTCATTTCATGGCATGGTCTCTAAGTGCTCTGAGGGTCATAGAAGGGATTGAGGAAGGGAAGGCTTTATGGCTTTAGGAATTTAAGTTGGATTTTGAAAGATGATTGAATTTGGATAGTGAATAAAGTAAATAAGTGCACTCTTGGCAGTGGGAACTCCATGGGCAGAGGATAATTTGTCTGCTTCGAAAGTGGTCCGTGTAACTTTCTGTGGGTTTTTTTTTTTTTTTTGCTTTTTTTCTTAGTCCCATCACTTTACAAGCCTTGGTTCAGTGTGGACAGCCCCAGTGTTACACTCATATTCTCCAGTGGCTAAAAAATGAGAAAGCCAATCCCCTTCTGATAGATGTTGTAACCTACCTGATGGCTCTAATCCCAGAGCCTTCTGCAGAGAGGGTACGAGAGATCTTCAACACAGCGAAGGAGCAGCAGAGCCGAGCCACCTTATATGCCCTGAGCCATGTGGTCAACAAGTGAGTGAGTTTTCTCTATACTCCTGCTGGGGGATGACGATGATCCCACATCTCAGTATTAAAATTGTACCTCTCCCTCCACGTTCAAACCTTTGTTCTTACAGTTTGTTATTGTTGTTGTTTCCTGCCGATCATTTTGAGAGTAATGTCTTAAAATAAGAAATAAGCAAACATAAATTTGTATTTTAAGGGCAACCTCACTAGGCTTGCTGAGTCCTGACTCTCTTCCCTTATTCTGTAGCTATCATAAGATAAACCCGCAGGTGACCCAGATCCTGTTGGACATTGTAGATTACCTGTTGACACAGATTCGTGATGACTGCACTGGGGACCAAGATCACACCTACTTGATTCTAAGGGTACTTTCAGCATTTTCTTTAATAAGTCTCATTTCAGAAATACTTTCCCTTAACACCCCCTCACTCCTTCATTTGCACTCTGATGCCAGCTTGTTACTTTTCTTCAATTCAGGTCATTGGAAATATGGGCAGAACAATGGAACAAGTGAGCCCAAGCCTCAAGTCTTCAATCCTGAAATGCATCAGAAGTACAGAACCATCACGGCTGATTCAGAAAGCTGCTATCCAGGCCTTGCGAAAAATGAGCTCTAATGAAGAGGTAAAGTGCACAGTAGGTCTGAAAGTGAGACATTCATTCAGATTAACAAGAATTTGGAGAGTACCAGGCAACAAGGTTCTAAATGTCATCATTCTACAGAGTTTAAAACCCATTGCTGTAAAGTTTATTTGGACTCATAACTTTATTCTACTGTTTACTAGTTCCATAATTCAACAAGTTTATCAAATTGACTGCCAAGTAATATGCCCACATGACATACATATTGGACCTTGCTGCTCCTCCAACATGCAGAATATGAGAATTTAGCTATATGCTGCTCTTTTACCAGATTGACCATCACTCTTATCTTGGGAGAACATACCTGACTATCCCAAATATCCCCAAACTAGTGTAGTCAATCAGGTCCTACATGAAGTGACAATGACTCTTTGGAAATAATGTGATTTATTAGCCTCCAACTCTCACTAATCCTTTAAAACTTTACATTCAAATTGCAATAATATATGCTAAAACTTAATTTTCACTTAAAGGTAGATCCCCAAAATCATCATTACTTGGCCATAACGTGTATTTTAATGTAATTTTATTCCACATGTATTCGGTCAGTGTCTTCTCCTCCCTTGATTGGTTGCCCTGAAGAACACTGGAGAGAAGTTTCAGTACCAGATGTGAAGACTTACTAGTGAGAAATCAGACTTATGCATAAGAAAAAAGTTAGCAGACCATACTGATGTTTGCCAGGCATATTTGGTGCTCTGACCAAAGAACAATGATAATCAGCTCATCTTTTGGATATAGGTCCAGGGAGCCCTTCTTCAGGCTTTCCTTGATGGTGTTTCTCCAGTGGACAAGCGACTGGCTGCCTATCTCATACTGATGAGGGCGCCTTCCCAGTCAGATATTAACAGAATTGCCCAACATCTCCCATGGGAACGCAATGAGCAAGTGAAGAATTTTGTGGCTTCCCACATTGCCAACATCTTAACCTCAGAAGAATTGTATATCCAAGAGTAAGTAAAGCTCCATTTTGATATAGCCACTAACTGCTTTTTATGGAGTGTGCTTTCTTCTGTAGCAAACGTGTGTAAATTTATGGCACACTAGCCAATGTCTTGGGGAAAATGAGCCAGATAATTTGGTAACAAATGGAAAGTCATATTGACTCAGAGAGGCAATGGATAAATGGCATGGTGTGTCAGCTCAAAATATACTACTTCTTTTCATCTAGTCTGAAAACGTTAGTGGAAGAAGCTCTAAAAGGACTTCAGCTTCCAACCATCATGGATTTCAAAAAATTTTCCCGAAACTATCACTTTTCCAAATCTGTTTCCCTTCCATCAGTTGGCCCAGTCTCAGCCAAAATTGAAGGGAATCTTGTATTTGATCCAAATAATTACCTTCCTAAAGAAAGCATGCTGAAAACCACCCTCACTATCTTCGGATTTTCTGCAGCTGATCTCTTCGAGGTATGTGTGACACTGAATCCTTTAGCTTGTTCTGTACAAGACAATAAATAGAAAGTTGGGGGATCATGAGGCCAGCCTGGGGAGGAACAAGAATCAATTGTACCATATCTTTGAAGCCTTCTTCCTCCCACCTCCCTTACTTTGCTCTCCTCACATCCCAGGGGTCATCTGAAGCATAGCTCCTTAGGATAAATGTAAATGTAGATGTCTGAGCTTTGAAGCCCTAAAACCTAAAACCCAAGGAAGTCTGTAAGGGTGGAGTCAGATCTGGTCCAAACCCCAAATCCACTTCCAACTTTGAATCTTTGGTTTCATTATTTATCCTCTCTGAATCTTAGCTTTCTCTTTTATAAAAAGATAAGTAAGTTCTGCCTTTCAAAATGCCAGTGAGATTTAAATAAGACATCTAACTTCTGTGAAGTGCTAAGCTCAGTTCCTGGCCTGTAGTATTAATAAATACTTGTTTAATTGAATGGACGTAAAGAGAGAAATGGGAGGCTAACAACAAAACCCGATTCTTTACCTGATTTTCTACTCTGTTTTCAGATTGGTTTGGAAGGAAAGAGCTTTGAGCCAACATTGGAAGCTCTCTTTGGGAAACAAGGATTTTTTCCAGACAGTGTCAACAAGGCTTTGTACTGGGTTGATGGCCAAGTTCCTCATCAGGTCTCTAAGGTCTTGGTGGACCACTTTGGCTACACCAAAGATGATAAACATGAGCAGGTATGTATTTGATAATTATTCTCTCTAACAATGCTTTGGGTCTCAACACAAAGACATCTTTATCTCAGCCTGGAAGTCATCAGCGTACTATCTAAGTGAAGTGACAACTGTGGCTATTATTAACCAGCCTTATTTCCTGGCTACCATAAATGATTTATGCTTAACTACTAACCTGACATAGGGGGTAAGGCATTTGGCTCAACTACTAACCTGACATAGTAGGTAAGGCATAAAATGATTTATGCTCAACTACTAACCTGACTTAGTGGGTAAGGTCTGAACCACCCAGAAGTTCTGTGGTTCAGACCTACCAGTTGATATGTGGGAAGAAGATGAGGCAATCTACTTATGTAAAGATCTACAGCCCTGGAAACCCAATAGGAGTCACTATGAGGCAGTATTTGGTGGATTTTTTTTTTTTCTCACTAACCTAAATTTTGGCAGTTCAAAACCATCCAGTGACATCATGGAAGAAAGTCTTAGTGATCTACATCCATAAAGATTACAGAAAGAAAACCCTAAGAAGCAGTTCTACTCTGTAACATATGGGGTTGCCATGAGTTGGAACAGACTTCAAGGCAACAGATTTGGGTGTTTTGGTTTATGGGGCTGAAGGTCAGTAACCTCTGCAGCAATGGGCATCCTAATTCAATATGCCTTGGCACCACAGTCGTTAGAGGCATTTTAGAACAATGATTAACAGTGTGAGATTTGGAGTATAAGTCTAAATTATAACCTTAGTGATTGTAAGCTGTGGAACCTACATCAGTTACTTGATATTATGTGTATACATTTCCTCATCCCCAAAGTGAGAATAATATATATATAGATAGATAGATATAGATATATATCACAAGATTTTTATAAATATTAAATGAAATAAGGTGTGTAAAATGCTAAAACTAGTGCCTGATGCTGCTGCTGATTGTTCAATAAGCAGGTACTATTATCATTTTTATATTAATATTCCATTATTATTAATTACTTTCCTTGGCTTTCCCATCAGTGCACTAGCTAAAGGGAGCAAACTCCACCTTGAAGCTAGCCTGAGCACTCCACTTTAGAAGCAGAATATAGATTGTATAATCTGAAACTTCTCAATGTGACCTGACCATGAGCATCACATGGGAGCTTGCTAGAAGTATGGCTCTCTGGCCCCACTCCACACCTACTGAATCAGAATCTACATTGTAACAAGATGCCCAGATGACTTTTAAGCATGTTCAGGTTTGGGAAGCCTGACTAATTTATTTCTACATGCTCAAGGGTAGCCCCACCTCCATCTTCTCATGTACTTACTTCAACTTGAGGCTGAGGGGCTTTTTTTATTTGTTTTGGGTCTGTCAAATTTTTCTTTCTCAATGTTTAGGCCATAGACTGTGGCATTCTTCTTATCTCTAGGATTTTGCCTATGATCAGGTGTCTTTAAGCCTTTGGCCAATTTATATAGCAGCTACATTTTCTCATGATACCCTCATATTCTTCCCCAGTCAAAGGAGAGAAGGGTAAATACAGGTGGACAGAGGATCTTCTAACCTTGTGGAGCCTAAGGTTCTGGGAATCCTAGAAGGAAGATATCTCCCTTACCACTCCTATATTATTTCAATTTTAGAACAGCTTTGGAAGCAGTACTATTCCTGGCAGGACCTTAGTTTTTCATCTCACTTGGAAGGAATTATCTTTCAGTGTCTACCCTGTATCAAAAAGAACTGGTCAATGTTCAACCATTTCAAGAAGTAGCATATGATCAAGAACCGGTAGTACTGAAGGAAGAAGTCCAAGCTGCACTGAAGGTATTGATGAAAACAAGCCTTTAGGAATTAACAAAATACTGATTTTGAAAAGTTTTAACAAATAGACACAGTGCTAGAAGTATTCACTCATTCATGACAAGAAATTTGAAAGACAGCTACCTGGCCAACTGGACAGGAAAAGATCCACACACATGCCCATTCCAAAGAAAGTGACCCAACAAAAGGCAGAAAAATATCATTAATATCACATCCAAGTAAAAGTTTGCTGAAGATACTTGAAAAACAGTTGCAGCAGTACATCAATAGGGAATTGCTAGAAATTCAAGTTGGGTTCAGAATAAGACAAGGAGTGAGGTATTTCACTGCTGATGTCATATGGATCTTGGCTAAAAGCAGAAAATACCAGAGAGATGGTTTCTTGTGTTTTATTGATTATGCAAAAACATTTAACAGTGTGGATTATAAAAACAATATTTTTATATAATTTATACTTTTATATAAGATATTGCAAAGAATGGGAATTGTCTTCATGTGGAATCTATACATAGACCAAGAGAAAGTTGTTTGAACAGAACAAGAAGATGTTGCATGTTTTAAAATCAGGAAACGTATACATCAGAATTGTATTCTTTCACTATACTTAGTCTGTATGCTGAGCAAATAATTTAAGAAGCTGAACTACATGAAGAAGAATGTGGCATCAGGATTGGAAAAAGACTCATTAACAACCTATGATATGCAGATGACACAATCTTCCTTCATAAAATTGAAGAGGACTTGAAGCCTTTAGGGATGAACATTAAAGACTACAGCCTTCAGTATAGATTACACCTTAATATAAAGAAAATAAAAATCCTCACAACTGGACCAATAAGCAATGTCATGATAAATGAAGAAAAAAATTGAAGTCAAGGATTTAATTTTAAATGGATTCACTATCAATGCCCATGAAAACAGCAGTCAAGAAATCAAAGGACATATTGCCTTGTGAAAATCTGCCACAAAATTCTTCTTTAAAGTATTAAAAAGCGAAGTTGTCACTTTGAGGACTAAAATATGCTTGACTCAAGCCATGGTATTTTCAGTAGTCTCATATGTGTATGAAAGCTGGACAAAGAATGACAAAGACTAAAGAAAAATTAGTGCATTTGAATTATGGTATTGGTGAAGAATATTGAATATATATGGAGTGCCAGAAGGATGAACAAATCTGTTTTGGAAGGAGTACAACTAGAATGTTCTTAGCAATGAGGATGGTGAGCATTTGTCTCACATACTTTAAACATGTTATCAGGAGGGAGCAGTCCCTGGAAAAGTTTGGTAAAGTAGAGGGTCAGTGCAACAGAAGAAAACCCCCAATAAAATGGATTGACACATTGGCTGCAACAATAGGCTCAAGAATAGCAATGGTTGTGAGGATGGCACAAGACTGAGAAGTGTTTTGTTCTGCTGTACGTATGGTTGCTAAGAATCAGAATCAACTTGACAACACCTAACAACCACAACACTTGCCCCATAACCCCAATTTCAATGTTTGTGTTTAAGCCTGTTATGGTTGTGGGAAACAGGCTCCACTCACATCAAGAATCTAAAGGTATTTGATAGTGCTCATATCTTACTAGATATTTTGTTTTCCAAATTCCTAGGACATGGTAAATGGAATTATGCTCAATGTTGAAAAGCTGATCAAAGATTTGAAGTCCAAAGAAGTCCCAGAAGCCAGAGCCTACCTTCGCATCTTGGGAGAGGAGCTTGGCTTTGTCAGTCTCAAGGACCTACAGCTCCTGGGACAGCTGCTGCTTAATGGGATTCGCACTCTCCAGGGGATCCCCCAAATGGTACATAGACCAGGCCCCACCAGAAGGCCAATGAGATTAGCCAGTGCTCTTTTAAGTCTTCCAGATTTTGCTTAAGATCCCAGGCACACAAACCAGAGAAAGTCCTTGTGCTTCTTTCCAAAGAGGAAGTTTGTCTTGAAGTGAAAAAATGTCTTGGTCACAGTGAATTGGAAGTATCTAGAAATTAAGCTAGTTATAATGAAGTGTGCCTCTTAAGTGCATTAGTTTATCTGGAAAATAATATGGAGCCCACTGTCCTCTATATATGTTGTAGATTCCTTTGAATATTGAAATGATACAATAACCATGAAAGAATTTGATAAACTGTAATCCACTGTCCAATGTTAGCTATTATTTTTATTGTTATTGATTTTTTAATAAGGAAGAAAATATCAAAAAACATAATTCCTATGATCTGTTAAATAATAAGTTGGCTTTAAGAAAACAGATCTCAAATTTATATGAAAACAGATCTTAAGTTATGGAAATGTTATTTTAAAAACAAAAATAGATGTATACAGTTATGTATATCATCTTAGTAGCTCCTTGGTTTCAAAAACTCAGTTTCTCTATGCCATAATATATTTCAAATAAGCTCTCATTTATGTTTAGACTCTAAACAAGCAAAATAATTAAACTATGTCATGTAATGACAAAGTTTGTAAAGCTCTGAGATCCAGCAATATTCTTAAGTTCCTTCTAAATCACCAATTTAAAACGACATAATATTCTATCCAGAGCAGCTTCTTATTTTCCAGTTCATTGAAATCAGTAATCATTAATCATTTTAAATCAAACTCTTCATCTAATCAAAATATGCTAGTCCCTTTTTCTGGATAAAGAGGAATCTTTGTCCAATGTTTGGGAGGTTGCATTCAGCAAAATCCACTTCACAGAGTCTTACTTTTAGTTATTCTTCCCTATTGAATCAACAGATCAGAGACGCCATAAGGAAAGGTTCGAAGAACGACTTGTTCCTTCACTATATCTTCATGGACAATGCCTTTGAGCTTCCCACTGGAGCTGGATTGCAGTTGCAAGTATCTTCATCTGGAGTCATCACTCCTGGAACCAAAGCTGGAGTGAAACTTGAAGTAGCCAATGTAAGACCTTGTTCACTTTTTAATTCCATATGTTCTTCTTTTCCTCCAGGATGGGTTTCTGGTGTGATTTTAAAATGTATTTCTAGTTTAACACAAAGCTCATCATCATTGTAATCACCTTATTAATTGTTACTAAGGATTAAAGTTCCCCTAGGATGCTTTACCTCACTAGCTCCTGTGTGATAGGGCAGTAAGACAAAAACTCAGCTTCTTGCTCAATAAATGAGAATTTCTGTCATCTTTTCATTTTGTTATGCTTACAGTTCACTTGGGTACTTCCTAGTCTTGGGTATCCATGTAGCCTGGCTCTTGGGGAACTGAGAACTTGGCTATTTTTTCTCCAAACAAACCACAATAATGCTTCCTGAGGTGTGAGTCATCCAGAGATGTTTGGTCAGTGATGAGAAAGGGTGGTTGACCTGACTGTCAAGGGACTGGGGTATTTAACAAAACTCAAGTTGTTTTTGACTTATAGATGCAGGCCGAACTGGTGGCAAAGCCCTCTGTGTCAGTGGAGTTTGTGACAAATATGGGCATCGTTATTCCGGACTTTGCTAGGAGTGGAGTCCAAATGAACACCAACTTCTTCCATGAGTCAGGCCTGGAGGCTCATGTTGCCCTGAAGGCTAGGCAGCTGAAGTTCATTGTTCCTTCACCAAAGAGACCAGTCAAGCTGTTCAGTGGCAGGTAATTCTTTCAGCTAGGTGTCTGCTTAGCCTATTTGAAATAGAAAGTTGAAACTGTGTCTGGACAGCTACTAATTCAGGCCACTATGGCTTTGGTAGTTTCTGGATTACCTATTTTTAACCTATTCTAGACTCACTAAGTAATTACTTTACTTTCCACATTTACTGAATCATCCTGTATTTTTCTTCATTGACACTTAATATCTACTAGTTAGTTGAGAGGAGCTCTGGTAGCATAGTGCCTAAGGCACTTGACTGCTAACCAGAAGGCTGCCCACCAAACACTCCTCAGAAGGAAGATTGGGCAATCTACTTCCGTAGTGATACTGCCTCAGAAACTCAAGGAGGGGTCACTATGAGTCGGGTCCAACTCGATGGCAAACAGCAACAACAACAGTTAGTTGTGGACTGGGAGCTCTGTTAGTGTAGTGCCTAGGCATTTGAATGCTAACCAGAAGGCTGACGGTTCAAACCCACCAGCCACTCCATGGAAGGAAGACTAGGCAATCTACTTCCATAAAGATTTACCACTTTGGAAACCCAAAGAGGGTCACTATGAGTCAGAATCAACTCGATGGCAGTGAGTCTATTTTTGTTGTTGTTGTTGTTAGTTGAAGAGCTCTGATAGCATAGTGGTTAAAGCTCCAGGCTGCTAAGCAAAAGGTCAAAGTTTGAACCTACCAGCCTCTTCTTGGGGGAAAGATATGGCAGTCTGCTTCTATAATGATTTACCACCTTGGACACCCTATATGGCAATTCTACTCTGTCCTATATGGTTGCTTTGAGTCAGAATCAATTTGATGGTGGTGGGTTTGGCTTGGATTTTTTTAGTTAGTTTTTTTTTTTTAGGTTGTTTTTGTTTTTCTTTGTTTTGGGAATGGAGAAACACTAGCTCTAGAGAAATTGTCCTTGAGAGATGACCATTTTTACAGGAATAATACTGATGGATATACCAATTTGTGTTAGCCAGCTCAGTGGTATGGTTAAGTACTCAGCTGCTACTTGAAAGGTTGGTGGTTCATACCCACCAGAGGCTCTGCAGGAGGAACCTGGCTATCTGCTCCCATAAAAATTACAACCTAGAAAATTCTATGGGGCAGTTCTACTCTGTCCCATGGGAGCACTATGTCAAAGTCAACTTGATGGCACCTAACAACAACTCAGTAGGTAAACATGTAAGAATCCAAAACACTCAAACTCACTGCCCATCGAGTTGGATCCAACTCATAGTGACCACTCCATGGGTTTCCAAGAGGGTATCACTACAGAAGTAGATTGCCCAACCCTCCTTCTGAGAAGTGGCTCGTGAGTTTGAACTGCCAGCCAAACATATAATCTTATGTTTAAAATGCACCCTCATATTGAGAGCTTCATTTTCAAAGATACACATTCCTTTATTCATTCAAAAATAGTGTTTAACTGCCTAGAATGCACCAGGCATGTTGAGTGTGATACACAAGGTCCCTGAAGTTCTAGAATTATAGTATACAGGAAAGAGATACAATCAAGTAAGCAATAGCAATGAAGTGAGAGCTAAGTTAGAGGATATATGAGAGTAGCATGTAGTTACATATCAGGTAGGCTTATGGTATTTCAGGAAACCTTTCTGAGGAAAGTGATACTTAAGCTGATATCTGAAAACTGGGTCACAGTAATCCTGTCTTTAAAAAAAAAAAAAAAAAAAACAGTGTTCCAGGAAAAGCATGTGTAATGGCTTGGAAGAAAAAGAATATGGTTAAAGGAACTGAAAGACATTCAGTATGGTAAGGGGCACAGAGAAATTAGAGTGGGATGGCTATGGAGAGGTTTTGGGTCAGGCCATGACAAGCTGCTAAACCATCTTAGGAAATTTGGACTTCTTCCAAAAGGATTTTAAAAGAGCAGATAAAGTTGGTGTATTAGAAGAACTATGATTAAGTGGAAAATGGATGGAAAAGAGACACAACTGCGGACAGGGAGACCACTTAGGAGTCTTTTATAATGATAAGAGTAAGATGATAATGGGCTGCACCAGAAAAGGGCCAGGGTGTAGAGAGAAGTGAGAAGACACTAGTGTTAGAAGGTGGAACCACAAGTACCTGGTGATTGAAGGGATGTGGGAGGTGAGAGAAAGGAAAGAGGAAAGGTGAGTTGGAGGTGTCCTTTATTGCAATAGAGGCTACAGAGGGAGAACAAGTAGTTTAGAGGGAATATGACAAGTTCAATTTAGAATATGCTATAGTTGAAGTCCTGGGAGAAGGCCAATTAGAAATACTTAGCTGGAAGTTGAACCTATGGGTCAAGTATCCCTATTTGCTGTTGTTGTTGTTGTTATGTGCCGTTGAGTTGGACCCGACTCATAGTGACCCCTGCTGGGTTTCCGAGGCACTATCACTATGGAAGTAGATTGCCCCATCTTCCTTCTAAGGAGTGGCTGGTGGGTTTGAACCACCAGCCTTCTGGTTAGCAGTCAAGTGCCTTAGGCACTACACTACCAGAGCTCCCTCTATTTGCTGGTGATTCCCAAATCTGTATGTGGAGCTCAGTAAAGGCATTTAAGCTCCACATATCGATTTGGGAAATTTGGGAATCACCAGCTTGTACAGTTACTTGAAGATCATACAGAGATTGGTGTAGAGTAACATGTGAGGGACTAGGATATAAACATGGAGAATACAAACATTTAATGAGGGGAAGGGAATAAACAGCAAAGAGTGAGAAGAAGTGACCAGGGAAGCAGAAGGAAAACTAAGGAGTGGCTATGAAGTGGGTGACCACAAAGGCAGACTAGAGCCAGTGCTTAGGTTTCCAGCACCCCAGGAAACATGGTCTTAGGGAACCCCAAAATGAGGAAACAGTACTTGAGAAAGAGCATGATATTTCAGAGACAGCATTGTTGGAAAAAAATAAGAACATTGTTGAACTTGTACTAATTATATAGCTTACTAGTTTTTTAAGTATATATTTGGAAGGAGGATACCATATCTTTTCAGACCTTAGGGCTCCTAAAGTTGTCATGGATGAGGAACTCTACTGAAAACTTCTAAGAAGTCAAGAAAGATAAGGCCTAAACATTTCCATTAGATTTAGGAGCAAGAAGGTGATTGGAGATATTGATGAAAGCCGTTTCAGAAATGATGGGGATGGCAGTCTGATTACAGTTCAGTGAGAAGCATTTGAAAGAAAGTGGAAACTGCAAAAGAACGCAACTCTCTTAAGTAATTAGACTGTGAAGGGGGCAAGAGAAGGCTGTAGCTAGAAGGGAAAGAAACGGGTGTGTGTGTGCGTGTGTGTGTGTGTGTGTGTGTTTTATGGGAGAGACTTGAGCCTGTTTAATGCTGGTGGAAAGAAGCCAGTAAGAGATTGCAGATGAAAGAGAACAAGGGCACCTTTCATCTAAATGACATTGAATGAAGGAAAGAGCACATCTAACTTCATATCACAGTGATCGGTAATTTAACATCTCTGAGCCTCCATTTCCTCTATAAAATGGGAATCTTAATCCCCACTTTTCAGGTTTTTTATAGGAGTTGCTGGAAATAAACATAAAGAACTTAGTACAATGACTGAAACTTAAGAGTGACTGTGCTAGTCTTATTAAGATTCTTTCAGAGGCATTTTGAAGGTATGGCAGGTGTGGCACATGCTCTGGACAATTTCTATTAACCATCTAAGTTTCCATTGTCAGCTGTGATAGATCATTCAGCAAGTGAAAACTTCTGTATCTGAGAACCTCCGTGGGTTGAGGCAGACTGTGTGATCTTGCTCTGTTGAATGTAGAAAAAGGTGAAACTGAAAAAAATTGCTTTAAGCACATCATAGACCAATTTTCATCAGTGAATTTTCAAGAAGTGTAATTTTCAAGAAGTGCCATAATTTGTTATGTAAGAGATTAATGAGCTTGACTTGTGTTTTTGAGCTGATATTATGGCAAAGTTATCTAAAAGATGGGTGTCAGATGTTTGGACAGAGGCACAATTTCAGTACTTGCCATGGGTGTTTTTTTCCATATATATGGCTTTGGATTCTTTACATTATTATTTGTTTCTCAATAAATCAACTAATTTAAGGTGAGTGTGAAGCAAGAAGAAAAGGGGATATTTGTACCACAAGAATCAGTGATGTTCATTTAGAGGCACGACTTGAAGATAGCTCAAGTTTTTTTCTTTCTTCAACAGTAACACACTGCATTTGGTCTCTACCACAAAAACGGAAGTGATTCTACCTTTGATTGAGAATAGGCGATCCTGGTCAACTTGCAAGCCTTTCTTTACCGGCCTGAACTACTGCACAATGGGTGCTTACTCCAACGCCAGCTCCATAGACTCTGCCTCCTACTATCCACTGACCGGGGACACCAGGTCAGGCATGATCAATGCTAAGTCCACTGTTTACTAACTTCCACATTATGGCTACTTTGCAGGACAAAGGAAAAAATGTTGTGTGTTGTAGGTCCCTGTGCATAAGAGTTTGCAGCATCCTTTAATTATGTGAAACAGTGGTCCTATGCCCCACTTTCATCTGTGAAAGCAAGGAGGATGCAATTGTAATTTTCGTGTAGTGCTGCAATGTGTTAGAAAAAGATTAATGAGCTTCCCTTAACCAATGAGTTAAAAATGCCTTCCCCACCATGCTAAACCAAAAAACCAAACTCACAGCCATCAAGTTGATTGCAGCTCATAGTGACCCCTCCTTGGGTTTCTGAGGCAGTATCTCTATGGAAGTAGATTGCCCAGTCTTCCTTCTGAGGAATGGTTGGTAGGTTTGAACCTCCATCCTTCTGGTTAGCAATCAAATGCCATAAGCACTATACCACCAGAGCTCCCACTATGCTACTCCTACCAAAACTTTGACTCTAGGATGGGGTTTCTCCTCAGATAGGGTGAGGGTAAGAGATCAGGGTTAGAAGGTGGGGATTCATGACATCTAGGGAGGACTATAGATCTAAAAGGTAACCCAATGTGCTTCTGTTGAACTCCCTTGGGAATTATACCCATCACAGTTGAGAACCATTCCTTCAAAAACACCTACTTGTAGATGGTGTCCCCTTCTTTTCCCTTTAAATGTTAGAGTAGAAGATGACATTATAGATTCTAGTTTGCTCCTAATTCAGTATCTATATTTCCAAGCCTTTACACACCTTGGGGTGGCCTTTCCTGGGGCTCACTGGTGTGTTCGCCATGCTTAAGGGCTCCTTGCTGTCTTCACACTCCCCAAATTCTACTTCTTGGCCTTGGCTTTGCTGACACAGCCAGCCAACTCCTTCTCTGCTTGTCTAAGAAATCCTGGAAGTCTTGGAGTCTATCCTTACCTGGGGCTCTTTGAGCGGCTGAAAGGGCCTATAAAAGAACATCATTAGTTAAGGGCCAGACACAATGTTAAAATAAGAGCGTTATTTTTGTTGTAATTGATACTAAGTGGTTTGCGGGACATTTGAATTCTCATTGAAAAGCTCTAACATTGCAGCTGCATTGTAACACTTTTAGATTTGAACTGGAACTGAAACCAACAGGAGAAGTAGAGCAGTATTCTGCCAGTGCAACCTATGAACTTCAGAGAGAAGGCAGTGCATTGGTGGACACACTGAAGTTTGTAACTCAGGCAGAAGGTAAGTATCCAAAAAGGGCTCCTCCGTCACTGCTCTCATTCTCAGGTTCAGGACTCAGAAGGAGAATATGCTTTCAACAAATATTTATTGAGTGCCTAAAATGTTTTAGCTCTAAGGCCTGGGGTTAGAACAGTGAACATCAGAGATAAAGTCTTTGCCCTCATGGAGCTTTCAGTCTACACTCAAACAAGTAAATATTCAGAATGTTAGATCAGTGCTGAGGAGGAAAATATAGCAAGGAGTGATCTAAACCTAAACCCCTGTCATCAAGTTGATTCTGACTCATAGGGACCCCCATTGCATTTCCAAGGCTATAAAGCTTTACAGAAGTAGATTGTCTCATCTTCCTCCCACAGAGCAGCTGGTAGCTTTGAACCACTGACCATCTGGTTAGCAGTGAAATGCTTTCCCCACTATGCCACCAGAGCTCCTTAAAGAGGGGTCTAGGGAATGCCAAAATTTGATGGGGATCTTGAGGGAAGCTAAAGCCATTTGGAAAGATAAGGAAAGCCTTATTGGCCAGGTGGGCATAAAAAAAGAACTGAAGTCAATAAGGGGATAAGCCATGTGGGAAAGAATATTCTAGGCCAAGATGCAGAGGCCCTGAGGCTGACACATGGCTACCATGTTTGAGGAAGGGGAAGGAGGAAATATGACTGAAGCTGACAGAAAAGTGGTAAGAGATAAAGTCAGAAAGAGAAGGGAAAGCAGGAGAAAAAGGTCATATAGACCATAGTAAGAACTTTACCTTTTACCATGAAAGAAGCAGCCCTGGAAGGCTTTCATGATTTGATTTATATTTATGTTGAGAAAAGACTATAGGGGGACTATAGAAAAGACTATGGAGGGCAGGGAAAAAGTATGTAGCTATTGCAACAGTCCAGGAAAGAGATGGTGGTGGTTGGGATTAGAGTGGTGGCAGAGGAGCTATTAGAAGTAGTCAGATTCTGGCCATAATTTGAAGATTCAGCTGTTGAGGTTTGCTGATATATTGGATGTTGAGAGTAAGAGAAAAAGAGAAATGAGAATGACTCCCAGTATTGTGGCCCAAGCAATTAAAGAATGGAGTTGCCATTTAGTAAGACAGAGAAGGCTACTAGAGAAGCAAGTTTTGGAGGATGGATTCACTCAAGTGCTCACTTGGGAAGATTTTTACGTAGGACCATGTCACACAACAAAACAAACAAACAAACAAAAAAAAAGCCCATGGCGGAGGGGATGGATATATGTCTAGGAATTGAAGATAGCCTGGAAGTGTTTTCACAAAGAAATGATGATTTGGTAAAGGGGAACCCAGGGTAGAGGTGGATAGGAAGCAAGAGATGCCTCTTGGATGATCATCATATGGAGATGTGAGGCCTGTCTCACCGTGCTTTAACACACCAAGTGTTCCCCACATCAGGGCCATTGGATTTCTACTTTCCCCTGCCTGGAAGCGTAATACCTAAGGTATTTGACTGCTAACCAGAAGGCTGGCAGTTTAAACCCACCAGCCACTCCTCAGAAGGAAGGTTGGGCAATCTACTTCCATAGTGAAACTGCCTTGGAAACCCAAAGAGGGGTCGCTATGAGTCCAACAACATGTGACAACAACAACAACTGCCTGGGAGACTCTCCCTGAGATCTCTGCATGCTGAGCCTTTCTTTTCATTCAGAACTCTGGCTTCATATCCCACTGTCAGAGAGAACTTTTCTGACCACCACTAATAAACTAGCACCTCTTCCATCATCACTTTCTATCCTCTATCTTCTCATTCAGTTTTACTTTTCTTCATAACGTTTACTGCTATCTGACATAAACAGTTTTCTTGTTTCTTGCATACCCTCCCCAACTAGAATATAAGCTCCATGAGAGCCAGGATACATCAATGCCAAGAGCAGTGTCTAACACATAAAAGACAATAAATTTTTGTAGATTGAGTGAATGTATAAACACCAGTGAGTTAAAAATTTAAGGTAAAATCCTGAATTGTGCCCTCATTAAATCCATCGGATAGACCAGAATTATTGGTCAGATAGACTCTGGTGGGACCCCCAGTACTATGGCCCCAGGATACATTTTATATATATATATATATATATATATATATATATATATATATATATATGATATTTCTGGGTTTTATGCAGTTTCCTGTCCTTCCTTCCAAACATAGCTTCTTAATACATATTTCTTAATGTTCTTGTACACTATTCAGGTGTGAAACAAACTGAGGCTACTATGACATTAACATATAACCGACAGAGTATGACTTTGTCCAGTGAACTCCAAATTCCAGAATTTCATGTTGACCTTGGGACAGTCCTCAGAGTTAGTGATGAATCTACTGAGGAAAAAAAGTCTTACAAGGTCACCTTGGACATTCAGAACAAGAAAATCACTGAGGTCACTCTTACTGGCCATATGAGGTAAGGAAGACTTAGGGTGACCTGCACTGCTGTTCTTCCCCTTCTTCCTCTTCAGCTGTACAGCTGGCCTGCATATTGTTACCAGGTCTGCCATCCAAGTGACATAGAAGATTCAACAATTTTGACCCTCCACATATGTCCAATTGGAACTTCCTACCATTTTGGGAGCACTTACTATTCACCAGGCACTGTGCTGGGTCCTTTAAAGAAATTATTTCAGTTATCACAATAAACTAAAAAGCAGATATGAGTTGTCCCAATTTTATAGATGAGAAAATGGAAGCTCAGATGGGTTAAATAACTTAGCCAAAGCAATGTTGTTGTTAGCTGCTGTTGCATTAGCCCCCAGCTCATAGGAACCCAGACACAATAGAATGAAACATTGCCTAGTCCTGTGCCATCCCTACGAACAGTTGAGAATCAGATATTGATCTACAGGGTTTTTATTGGCTGGTTTTTGGAAATATATCAGCAGGCCATTCTTCTTAGTCTGTCTTAGTCTAGAAGCTCCGCTGAAACCTCTTCAACATCATAGCTACATGTAAGTTTCCATTGATAGACAGGTAGTGGCTGTGCATAAGCAACATTGTCTGGGAATTGAATCTGAATATCCCACACGGAAGGTGAAGATTCTACCACCAAACAACCAATGCCTCATGGAGAAATCAGTAGAGCTAGCAAATGGGAGAGCAGGATTCAGTTTTCAAAAACCTTCTCCCCACCCCCTCTCCACCATACATCCCTGGGAAGTCCTCAATTTGTGCTGAATGTTGTCTTTAGAAGTTAATGAGTGGGAATTATGGTAATTTCTCTGAGCCATTCACGTATCTGGTTTTTATTATTATAAATGGATCTTCTGTTTAATCCTGCATATCTCCTTGATGTCAACTGATTTTCTTTTCAACAGTTATGACCCAAAGGAAGAAGGTAAAATCAAAGGTGTCATTTCCATGCCCCATTTGCAAGCAGAAGCCAGAAGTGAGATCCTGACCCACTGGTCCCCCACAAAACTGGTCCTGCAAATGGACTCCTCTGCTACAGCTTATGGCTCCACGATTTCCAAGAAGGTGACGTGGCGTTATGGTATGTGCCTCTTTCTCTGGAAGAGGGCTTCCAAGACCACTGTGCTCTAGAGCGCAGGTGTTGAAAACCATTAATTAAGGGCTTACCTGGCACCATTTACAACTATTTCATGTGTGCATTTTCAGATGAAGAGAAGATGGAATTTGAATGGAACACTGGCACCAATGTAGATACAAAAAAAGTGGCTTTCAATTTCCCCGTGGATCTCTCTGTTATTTCTAGAAGCTTACATATGTTTGCCAACAAGCTCTTGGAGCACAGAGTTCCTCAAACAGACATGACTTTCTGGCACAT
This sequence comes from Orycteropus afer afer, assembly GCF_000298275.1. NCBI lineage: Eukaryota > Metazoa > Chordata > Mammalia > Tubulidentata > Orycteropodidae > Orycteropus > Orycteropus afer. Next base: position 4,398,133 of record NW_006921645.1, on the reverse strand, counting down.
GGGTTCCAAATTAATAGTTGTAAGTATAAATCAGCCAGTGAATAAATGCATGTCTGTAAGTACTAATTACATACTCAATCATAGTTAGGTGCAGAACGCCATCAGTGATGTATAAGGAGGCATGCTTCCTGCCCCTAGAGAATGCATGCATGCAGTAAACAGAGCTGGGTATGATAAATGCCAAATGAGTAGTACTAAGAGGAAGAGTTTGTCATGCCTAAAGGTATTAAAGGAGACTTCAGAGCACTGTCTAGGAGTATGACTATGCTATATATTCCTTTTATAAAATAGGGGAAGAGATCAATAAACCATAACTCACAATTGTCTGTGACTTATTTTAACCTTCAGTGTTTTGTCCTGCTTAATAATTGATCTGTCAAATCTGTATTATTGCCTAATGTTGATTGTACTTTGTGGCTCATCCATGACTGTTTTCTAAAAAACTTCTTTAATTTTGTAGGCAACAAACACATGGCTTCAGGAGGCATCTAAGGACCTTCCTTATGTCCAGACTTTGCAAGATCACCTCAACGGCCTAGAGGAGATGAACCTACAGAAAATGGGATTTCCAGACTTGCACATTCCAGAAAACCTGTTCTTAAGAAGGTAAAAGAAGAAACCAAAAACATTTGTTGAACTGTCCAAAGTAAATGGAAGATTTTACTTTGGGATGATTTAAACTTTTTAATTTAGATTTTTAAGGGAAACAATTTAAATATTTTAAGGAGCTTAATGACTGTAGCATAAATACTTCTGCATTTTTGCTTTATGGGGCATGAATTCTAAGTGTGAATGCCAACTAGTCAGGAAGAAGCTAAGAGTTGGGGGATTCTTGTACTTTAACCCTTAGAAGCTTTATTGACAGTAACCATAATTTTTACCTATAACCCTGAATTTAAAATCCATTCAATTTTCTTCCAGCATAAGTAAACTTCATCTTCGTTCAGGATTAAGATTTCCTCATAGTTGTTTAACTTTGAAGAATTTAAGAGTGGCTAGAGGTATTATTGACTACAGGTTGGTTATTGAGCTATAGGGAATCAGAACAGCCTCAGTTTAACATTGAAGACAGCATTCAAAGAGTGCATTTCAATTTGGTGGTATACACTAAGTCATTATAGTCAGATTCCAAACTGTTCAGTCCATTCTTATATTCACAGAAATGCATGTAGTGCTTTGATTGCTTAATTTCATGAAAATATTAATTCAAATCATGAGCTGAAAAGTCCTTTTTAGATTGACTATTCTCTGTATTATTTTCAGGGCTAAGAAAACAAGTAGGCTGGGGCCCCAGGACCTTTTAGTATTCTATGGTTGGGCAGCAAAGTTTAATGGAAAAGATGGATTTGAAAGGGCTGAAGTCAGCCAAAGGACTCATAGAGACAAAGTTCACTGAAGATGAGAGAAGATCTAGCTGTTCAGAAAACCCAGAAAGCTTCCTTCACCACTAGGTGTTTCTGACCCTCAGTCTTCTCTTTGCTGAAAAGACAAGGCCACAATACCTTCGAATTAGATGAGACCTTCATGATTGTGAATACATCTTTTTACTGAATGCTGATGTAGCATCCAGTCCCTTTGAAGCAATACAGTGAATAGGAGTTTATTTGCCTATGGCCTTTAAATTCTAGTATCTTACTATTTTTTCTTAATAGTTATCACATTAGTCCTTTGTCTGTGTATACTACTGAAAAGATCGCAAAATGCTTTTAGGCATTTCTTCTCATTTGATATCCAAGGCCAGTCGGTGAGGTCTCTATAAAGAATATTATTATCCCTGCTATACAGATAACATCTGTAAGAATCAGAGAGGCTAAGATAGCATATCCAATTAGCAGAAGCTAAAACTATAACCCAAGTTTACTGAATCCCAAACTTCTTCCACATATCAAGTTGTCTCAATTCCGTTTAACAAGTATTTATCAAGTGTCCCCCACATGCAAGATACTAGGCTCAGTGCAATGAGAAAAGAGAAACTGGATAAGGCATAGTCCTTCCTTCCAGATAAATTACTCTGTGTGGACACTGAAAAATGAATAAATATTAGTTATACAAGTAAAGTTATGCCGTGCTTTTTGAGATAGGTATAAGGGACATGACTATAAGAATTAAAGAGATTAACTGTGACTTAGGTAGGATGGTAATGATAAGAAGCAGCTCTTGAAAGGATTTTGAATGGACTTGAGTGTTTATGACAGGAGAAGGGGATAGCAAAGGAATTCTAGACATAGGGAGTAGCATGAGGAAAACTAGCGTGGGTTTCAAAATGGAGCATGTTCAGTGTTGCTTGGAGTTGCACAGACTCTGAGTCCCTGATGTCTGGCTATGAGAACATTGTCTTTGTTGTTCATTTCAGTGATGGCCGTGTCAAATACACATTGAACAAGAACAGTGTGAAAATTGAGATACCTTTGCCATTTGGTGGCAAATCCTCCAAAGATCTAAAAATCTTAGAGACTGTTCGGACACCAGCCCTCGACATCAAGTCTGTGGGATTCCATCTGCCACCTCAAGAGTTCCGTATCCCCACTTTTACCATTCCCAAGTTGTATCCACTGCGAGTACCTCTCTTGGGTGTTCTGGACCTGTCCACGAATGTCTACAGCAACATGTACAACTGGTCTGCCTCCTACACTGGAGGCAATGTCAGCACAGATCACTTCAGCCTGAAGGCTCAGTACCACATGAAAGCTGACTCTGTGGTTGACCTGCTTTCCTACAGTGTGCAAGGTGAGCCATGCTTGGCCAGGCCCAGGTTCTGTAGTACAGACTGGGGCTTACATGTCTGCTTCTGTACTCTTGCCTTGGTCTGTGCAGGCACATTATAAATTTTCAGTATAACCATCCTGACTAATTAAGATAAAGTAACCAGATATTTTCAGAGAAACCCACATTTTTCACCTACTTACTTAACATTCCTACTACTATAATTCCATGATAAAAGGCAAAGGCTTGAGTACCTTCTCCACAGAACTCAAGGAAATACATAGAGTTTGGGAGAGCCTGGGTTACACAGAACTCTCATTATACTGATTGAACTTATTGTCATATAATTGTTCAGATTTTCACAATTTTTATTTTGTCAATGGAAATTGACCCATTCCTTTATCTAAATTGTTCCAATAATACTAGGTTAGCTTCAGTGACAATACAGAAAGGTAGAAAAAAAGAATGCAATAAGCCATTTATTCTTAAGGTCACAGATTTTACTGGTCCCCTCCTCCCCTAACCTTATTTAGGTCAACAGTTTTGACAAGCACAATTGTTCTGATGCCACATAGATATATAAATTAATATTTTCATTAAAGAGCTCACAAATTTATTTTAATAATTGAAATTTCAGGAAAGTACAAAATATGTAACACTATTTTCAGCTCCTTGTTCATTATATTATCATCATATAATGAACAAAAAAAATCATTATATATTATCTGCCTTGTTTACAAGATTTCCATGCTTGGCATTTTGAAGTAGATGGCCTTGAAAATAAAAGCCAAACTTTATTCTTGGAGTGGGGAGGAGTGCGGAGAACAAATATTATCCTCTTTATATAGATCATGAAATTGAAACTACATGATTTCCCCAAGTCATACAGCCAGTTAAAGGTAAAACCTTCAAAGAAAAGTGATCAAAGGAATGTGTTTTGTTTTATTTTGCTTCAAATTTTCAGCAAAACAAAAAAGGCTAGATGTTTTCCGCCAGTTTTCATGTTCTTAGGACTCATTTCCAGGCAACTCTCTGCTGTGCTTAGGGATCTAGTTCAAAAGAACAAATCTGAGAGCGTGGTCAGATTCCACTTTACATACTAGCCAGGAGGGCTTGGACGAGTCACCTTTTCTCTCTGGATGTCTGTTTCTCTATGTTTGTGATGATAGGGTTGGACTGAATCAATATGTTTCAAACCTTTTAAGTACCAAAACCAGTTTGCCAAATGAAAACTTAGTATAAATCCCTATTTGTAAAACCTATTGAAGCAGAGACTGGCTGAGGATGTTTGGAGGCCTGCTTGAACTCTCATTTCACTACAGAAGCACCTGGCATCACCGCCAGCCCCTAGATGTCCACAAAGCTTTAAAACCCAATGGACAACGTTGTTTCTCAGATCACTTCTAGTTCTAATGAACTGTAGGCCTTTCTGAGAAACTTCTGCAAGCCCATCAGTTCTTATTTCCTTTATGTTTGGCTTTCAAGGCTCCCAATTATCTGGACTCATTCTAGGTAACTAACATTTATACCCCCAAAATAGAGCTTTCCATCAGACTTCTATCCCTGGGTAGTCTGTAGCCTATCTCCATGTCATCCCCTACCCAGAATGCCCCGCTTCCTTCCTCCTTCACCTTCTAGTCATGCTTAGTCCCCAGCTCCTTCCCTGTTGAAGCCTTTGTTGGGCCCACCCACCTGCATTTTTCCTATCTGTTCATTCCCTCAATGCTTGTGGCTTATAAGAGCTGTGCTTGCCAGTCCAAGTGTTATCTCATCCTCTTACCCTTGCTTCATAGGAGTTAGTCCTGTCTCTCTAATTAAAGTGCCACTTCTTGGAACACAAGGATCATACCTTTGACTTTCTGGATCCTTCCCGATATTGTAGTTTTCATCACTTAGTTAATATTTAGCATCTATATTATTACTTCTAGAGCAGAGAAGTAAAGAAGTTTATTGATCACTCAATAGAAATAGCATCATCCATTTGTGTATTTCCTTTTACTTTATAGAACATATTTACATGTATTATCTCATGCAATCATATCAGCAATTCTGTGATACAGGCATTATAATAGTTACAGTTTATAGATGAGCTACAGCTTATAGATGACTCAGTTTATACCTGAGTCTTAAGGTAGGGAAGTGACTGTCTCAAGGGGCTGGCATTTCAGTCAGGAAGGTATTGAATGAAGTAGGCAGTGGGCACTGGATTGAGACAGGACCTTATGTGGCCAAGCAAGGTCAAGAAGAGAACTAATCTACTACAAGAGAAAGTTCTGTGAAGACTGGGGGCAGGGGCAGATGAGTCTAGATAGGGAAGTAGAGCCAGATTGTAGGACCTTTTCCTGAAGGACAACTGTTGGCTAAAATGTACAAGGGCAAATTCAGCATACTCTCAGATGCAAGAGTCTTCTCAGGGGAGGAAAGGACTTTCTTACAGATATTTTCCTTGCTACTTGGAAGCCTTTTCATTCACTCATTCTTTCATTCATGCATTCAAGCATTAGAAATACTTATTGAACACATAATATATATCAAGTATTCTACTAGGTAGTGGCAGAGAAAGCAGGCAGATAAGGCAGCAACTCTAAATCAGCGTGATTAGTACTATGATAGGGTGTACTGTATATGTATATGGTCAGTGGTGGCATTTGATTTAAAAAAAAAAAAAAGTGAACAAGGTTTGTAGTGGTCAGGGAAAGCTTCCTGAGGGAATGCCATTTACTATCAGATTTTATGTTTGTATTGTGGAGGAGCCTATTGCATGTCTGACCCAGATGAACAGAACTTCATTACTCAAGGAGTTTTAACATAGAGATTATTCTAGACATTTATTACTTAATTTAATGAATGCCTTTTCATTTTGTTTAGGATCAGGAGAAACAACGTATGACCACAGGAACACATTCACAGTATCATATGATGGATCATTACACCACAAATTTCTGGATTCAAATATCAAATTCAGTCATGTAGAAAAAAATGGAAACAGTCCAGCCTCAAAAGGTTTACTAACATTTGGTGCAACTAGTGCCTGGGGACCACAGATGTCTGCTTCAATTCATTTGGACACAAAAAGGAAACAGCATATTTATGTGAAGGAAGTCAAGATGGACGGGCAGTTCAAAGTCTCTTCATTCTACACAAAAGGCATTTTTGACCTGTCTTATCAGAGGGATCTTAACACAGGCCACCTAAGTGGAGAGTCCAACCTGAGGTTTAACTCCTCCTTTCTCCATGGTACCAACCAGGTAATGGGAAGATATGAAGATGGAATACTCACTTTCACTTCCACCTCAGACCTGCAAGGTGGCCTCCTTAAAAATACAGCTTCCCTGAAATATGAGAACTATGAGTTGATTCTTAAATCTGACACCAATGGGAACTACAAGGAATTTGCCACTTCCAGCAAGATGGATATGACTTTCTCTAAGCAAAATGCATTGCTGCGTTCTGAGTATCAGGCTGATTACAAGGCACTGAGGCTCTTCACCCTGCTTTCTGGATCACTCAGTTCCCGTGGTCTTGAATTAAATGCTGATCTCTTGGGCACAGACAAAACTAACAGTGGTGCTCATAAAGCAACACTAAGGATTGGCCAAGATGGAATATCTACTAGTGCAACTACCAACTTGAAGTATAGCCCATTGGTACTGGAGAATGAGCTGAATGCTGGGCTTGGCCTCTCTGGAGCTTCAATGAAATTAACAACAAATGGTCGCTTCAGGGAACACAATGCAAAACTCAGTCTAGATGGAAAAGCTACCCTCACAGAGGTATCCTTGGGCAGTGCTTATCAAGCCATGATTCTGGGTGTCGACAGCAAAAACATTTTCAACTTCAAAATCAGCCAAGAAGGACTTAAGCTTTCAAATGACATGATGGGCTCATACAATGAAATGAAACTTGACTATACGAACAGGCTAAACATTGCAGGCTTATCACTAGACTTCTCTTCAAAACTTGACAACATTTATAGTTCTGACAAGTTTTATAAGCAAAATTTTAATTTACAGCTTCAGCCCTATTCTCTTGTAACTACTTTAAACAATGACCTGAAATACAATGATCTGGATCTGACCAACAATGGGAAATTACGGCTAGAACCCTTGAAGCTGAATATGGGTGGTAACATAAAAGGAGCCTACCAAAATAATGAGATAAAACACATCTACACCATTTCTTATGCTGACTTATCAGCAAGCTATAAAGCAGACACAGTAGCTAAAGTTCAGGCTGTGGAGTTTAACCACCGGCTCAACACAAACATCGCTGGGCTGGCTTCAGCCATTGACATCAGTACAAACTATAATTCAGACTCATTGCAATTCAGCAATGTTTTCCGCTCTACAATGGCGCCATTTACAATGACTATTGATGCACATACTAATGGCAATGGAAAATTTGTTCTCTGGGGGGAGCACACTGGACAGCTGTATAGCAAATTCCTGTTGAAAGCAGAACCTCTGGCCCTTACTTTCTCTCATGATTACAAAGGATCCACAAGTCACCATCTCATGTCCAAGAGAAGCATTGATACTGCTCTTGATCACAAAGTCAGTACCCTGCTTACTCCAGCTGAGCAGACAAGTACCTGGAAACTGAAGACCCAGCTGAACAAAAATGAATACAGTCAGGATGTCGAGGCTTATAACACTAAAGATAAAGTAGGTGTGGAGCTTAGTGGGCGAGGCCTGGCTGACCTCACTGTGCTTGACTCACCTATTAAAGTGCCGTTTTTGCTTAGTGACCCAATCAATGTAATTGATGCCTTAGGGATGAGAGATGTTGCTGACCAACCCCAAGAATTTACTATTGTTGCTTCTATGAAGTATGATAAGAACCAAGATGTTCACACCATCAACCTCCCATTGTTGAAAATTCTGCCAGAATATTTTGAGAGAAATCGATTAGCAACTATAGCTGTCCTAGAAAGCGTACAGAGAGAATTGGAAAAAATCAATATTAATCAATTTGCAAGAAAATACAGAGCAGCCCTGGACAAAATCCCACAGCAAGTTAATGATTATCTGAACGCATACAATTGGGAGACACATGTTACAAATGCCAAGGAGAAACTAACTGCTTTCACAAAAAATTACAGAATTACAGCAAATGATATACAAATTGCATTGGATAATGCCAAAAGCAACTTGAATGAAAAGCTATCTCAACTACAGACATATGTGATACAATTTGATCAGTATATTAAAGATAATTATGATGTACATAATTTAAAAATAGCTATTGCTAAGATCATTGACCAAATCATTGAAAAATTAAAAACTCTTGATGAACGTTATCATATCCATGTAAATTTAATAAAAATAATTCATGATCTATATTTATTTGTTGAAAAGATTAATTTTAACAAAACTGGAAGTAGTGTTATGGGCTGGATTCAACGTGTGGAAAGTAAATATCAAATCAGACTACAGATACAAGAAAAACTGCAACAGCTCAGAACACAGATTGAGAACACAGACATCCAATACCTTGCCAAAAGGTTAAAACAACAGGTTGAGATGACTGATATCAGAGTGCTCTTAGATCGGGTGAGAACAACAATTCCAATTCAAAGAATAAATGACATTATTGAACGTGTCAAATACTTTGTTATAAATCTTATTGAAGATTTTGAAGTAACTGAGATCATCAATGCTTTTGGAGCCAAAGTTCATGAGCTAATTAAGAAATATCAAATAAACCAACAAATTCAGGTTTTAATGGATAAATCGGTGCAGTTGGCCCACCAATATAAGTTAAAGGAAACTCTTCAGAAGCTAAGCAATGCCTTAAAACAAGTTGAGATAAAAGCTTACTTTGAGAAATTGGTTGGGTGTATTGATGATAATGTCAAAAAGCTTAAAGCATTGACTTTTGAAAAATTTATGGAAGAAGTAAACAGATTCCTTGACATGTTGATAAAGAAATTAAGGTCATTTGATTACAACCAGTTTGTGGATGAAACCAACAACAAAATCCATGAAGTGACTCAGAGAATCAATGGTGGAATCCAGGCCCTGGACCTACCACAGAAAGCTAAAGCCTTAAAGTTATTTGCAGAGGAAGTCAAAACAGTGACTTCAGTCTATCTGGAAGACCTAAAAGACACCAAAATAACCTTGGTTCTTGATTGGGTACAAGATGCTTTCAGTTCAGCATCTTTAATTTACATAAAAAACAAATTCCAAGAGACCTTAGAAGATCTACGAGACCGATTATATCGCATGGACATTCAGCAGGAACTCCAGCGTTACCTATCTCTGATAAGCCACGTTTATAGCACCTTTGTCACTTATGTTTCTGACTGGTGGATTCTTGCTGCTAAGAACCTTACTGACTTTGCAGAACAGTACTCTATCCAAGACTGGGCTGAAAACCTAAAAAGACTGGTAGAACAGGGGTTCACAGTTCCTGAAATACAGACCATGTTTGGTTCTATGCCTGCTTTTGAAGTAAGTCTTCGTGCTCTTAAAGAAGCCACATTTCAGACTCCTGACTTCATAGTACCTCTGACAGATTTGAGAATTCCATCTGTTGAGATAAACTTCAAAACACTGAAAGATATAAAAATCCCATCTAGGTTTACTGTGCCAGAATTTACTGTGCTCAATACCTTCCACATTCTTTCCTTTACAATTGACTTGGTAGAAATTAAAGTAAAGCTCATCAGAGCCATTGACCAAATGCTATCCAGTGAGCTGCAGTGGCCTGTTCCAGAAGTGTACTTAAGGGATTTGAAGGTGGCTGACACCCTTCTTGCTAGAATCACTCTGCCAGACTTCTATTTACCAGAATTTACTATTCCTGAATTTGTGATCCCAAATCTCAACCTTAAAGATTTTGAAGTTCCCACTCTACAAATACCAGAATTCCAGCTTCCCCATATCTCACACACAATCCAAGTACCCACTTTTGGCAAGCTGTATGGTATTTTGAAAATCCAATCTCCACTTTTCACACTAGACTCAAATACTGGTATTCAGAATGTAACCACTTCAGAGAACAAGGCAGAGATTGTGGCTTCCTTTGTTGCCAAAGGAGAATCCAAACTAGAACTTCTCAATTTTGATTTTCAAGCAAATGCACGACTGTCAGACTTTGAGATCAATCCCATGGTTGTGAAGGAATCTGTGAAGGTTTCCAGCAGATACCTCAAAACAGAACATGAGAGTCAAGTGCTATTTTATGGAAATGCTATTGAGGGAAAATCAGAGACAGTGGCAAGCTTACACACAGAAAAAAATACACTGGAGCTTAGTAACAGTGTGCTTCTCAAGATAAACCAACAGTTTACCCTGGACAGCAACACAAAGTACTTCCACAAACTGAACATCCCCAAACTAGACTTTTCCAGTCAGGCTGACCTGCGCAATGAAATGAAGACCCTTTTGGAAGCTAGGCGTGTAGCATGGACTTTTTCTGGAACAGGATCATGGAAATGGGCCTGCCCCAATTTCTCTGATGAGGGAACACATGAATCACAAGTTAGCTTCACTGTAGAAGGACCTATCACTTCCTTTGGTTTGTCCAGTAAGATCAACAGTAAACACATAAGAGTTAACCAAAGCTTAGTTTGTGAATCTGGCTTCCTTGACTATTCTAAATTTGAAATCCAGTCCCTAGTAGAATCCCAGCATGTAGGTCGTAGTGTCCTAACTGCCAAAGGCACAGCATTGCTTGGAGATATGAAGGCTGGGATAACTGGCAATCATGATGCCCATTTAAATGGAAAGGTTATTGGAACTCTGAAAAATTCTCTTTTCTTTTCAGCACAGCCATTCGAGATTACGGCATCTACAAACAATGAAGGGAATTTGAAAGTTAGTTTTCCGTTAAAGTTGACAGGCAAGATCGACTTCCTGAATAACTATGCACTGCTTCTGAATCCTAGTGTACAGCAAGCAAGTTGGCAAGCCAGTGCCAGGTTCAATCAGTATAAGTACAATCAAAATTTCTCTGCTGGAAACAATGAGAACAGTATGGAAGTCCACATAGCAATGGATGGAGAAGCCAACCTGGATTTCTTAAACATTCCTTTAACAATTCCGGAAATGACTCTACCTTATACAACATTCACAACTCCTCAGGTGAAAGATTTCTCCTTATGGGAAAGAACAGGCTTGAAGGAATTCTTGAGAACAACAAAGCAATCATTTGATTTAAGTGTAAAGGCTCAGTATAAGAAAAACAAAAATAGACATTCCATCTCAATTCCTCTGGATGGGTTTTATGACTTTATCAGTCAGAACATCAAATCCTTCAACAAACATTTTGAGAAAGGCAGAGACAATGCATTAGATTTTCTTACCAAATCCTATAACACCATTCATGTGCCTAGGAGTCTTCACAAACTTTCCCTTCCAGATTTCAAGGTACCAAGAAGTTCAAACAACATTTTTATTCCAGCCATGGGAAATATTACCTATGATTTTTCCTTTAAATCAAGCTTCATCACACTGAATACCAATGCTGGACTTTATAATCAGGTCAATATTGTTGCTCATTTCCTTTCCTCCTCTTCTTCCTTTATTCATGCACTGCAGTACAAATTAGAGGGCACCTCAAGTTTAATGAGGAAAAGGGGGTTGAAGTTAGCCACAGCTTTGTCTCTGAGTAACAAGTTTGTGGAAGGCAGTCATGACAGTACCCTTAGCTTAACCAAGAAAAACATGGAAGCATCAGTGACAACAACCGCAAAAGTCCAGATTCCAATTTTGAGAATGAATTTCAAGCAAGAACTTAATGGAAATACCAAATCAAAGCCTACTGTCTTTTCAGCCATTGAGTTAAAATATGATTTCAATTGCCCAAAGCTGTCCTCTACTGCTAAAGGGGCAGTTGACCACAAGCTCAGCTTAGAAGGCCTTACCTCCTACTTTTCTATTGAGTCATCTACCAAAGGAGATGTCAAGGGTTTGGTTCTTTCACAAGGATATTCAGGTTCTATCACCAGTGAGGCCAACACATATTTGAATTCCAAGGGCACTCGGTCGTCAGTGAAGCTGCAAGGGGCTTCCAAAGTTGATGGTATCTGGAACTTTGAAGTTAATGAAAATTTTGCTGGAGAAGCCACTCTCCAACGCTTATATGCCATCTGGGAACACAATACAAAAAACCTTTTAAGGATTAAGGATATCTTTTTAACATCTGGCGAGCATACAAGCAAAGCTACTTTGGAACTCTCCATGTGGAAAATGTCAGCCCTTGTTCAGGTCCGTGCAAGCCAGCCCAATTCCTTCCTTGATATCCCTTACTTTGGCCAGGAAGTAGTCCTGAATGCTAACACTGGGAACCAGAAGGTCAGCTGGAAAAGTGAGGTCCAGATTCATTCTGGGTCTCTCCAGAACAATGTACAGCTTTCCAGTGACCAAGAAGAAGCACGCCTTGACATTGCAGGATCATTAGAAGGACACCTGTCATTCCTCAAAGAAATCGTCTTACCAGTTTATGACAAGAGCTTATGGGACCTCCTAAAGCTGGATGTAACCACCAACATTGGCAGGAGACAGTATCTTCATGCTTCAACTTCTCTTGTGTACACCAAAAACCCCAAAGGGTATTACTTTTCTGTCCCTGTGCAAGAACTAGCCAATGAATTCATTATCCCTGGACTGAAACTAAATGATCCAAACTCAGTTCTTGTAATTCCTACATTCCAAGTCCCACTGACGAACCTTCAGGTTCCCTCATACACCCTTGACTTTAGTGAAATAAAAATAAAAAAGAAGCTAAGTACTTTACCATTTGACCTCCACATGCCAACACTACCCAAAGTAAAATTCCCCAAAGTTGATGTGTTAACAAAATATTCTAAACCAGAAGACTCCTCAGTTCCCTTTTTTGAGGTAACTGTGCCTGAATTGCACTTGATTATGTCACAGTTTACCCTTCCAAACAGTATTTCAGTTGGCAGTATTGTTTTGAACTTAAATAAGGTGGCCAACAAGATTGCAGACTTTGATTTGCCAACGATCACCATGCCTGAGCAGACTATTGAAATTCCTTCCATTAAGTTATTTATACCTACTGGAATTTTCATTCCTTCTTTTGGATCACTTACTGCACGTTTTGGACTAGCCTCTCCCCTATATAATACCACTTGGAGTGCTGGCTTGAAAAACAAAGGAGATCACCTTGAAACATTTCTGGATACCACATGCAGCTCAACCCTACAGTTCCTGGAATATGATCTAAATAGTAAGCAAATCTTCCGATTCCTCTCCTATTTGCTATATGTCTCAGTGAGAATTGTAAGTAAATAATGATTTATTTAAATTTCATTAGAGGCACAATTATTCTATATAGCAAAATTTAAAAGAACAGGGAAGGAGATACATATATACCTCACGTGTAGAAAACCTAGTCACACTCAAAAGAAACATATATGAAACATTCAGTTTTATGTAGTAATTTTAAGACAAATAATATCTCCTTCTAGCTACTTATAGAAAAATATAGCCTATACATTACATGTTTCAAACATATAAGTCAGGCACTTGGTTAAAATAGAATCCTCCCAGTTTTTACAATGAAAAATGTCTATGTCTTACAGTTATTAAATCTAATGAAATATAAAATCTCTCCTATACAGTTGTGGGAACACACAAGTTTGAAGATGATGCTTTAGCCTGTAAGACCCAAGGAATATTTTCACACCGTGACTTCAGTGCAGAATATAAAGAAGATGGCAAATATCAAAGGCTTGTGTATGGAACTTTTGACGACAGTTCATATTTTTTCAAAAGTCATTATGATTTTTACCACCTCGGTGCCTCTTTCATGACAGCTCATTTGCTTGTCTGTTTTCAGATACTGGAAAGGAGATGCTCGCCTTGACATCACTAGCCCAAGGTTCACTGATGTCCATCTGCACTACCAAACAGGTGAGGAGAGTCTCTCTTCCTCAGTAGCCTCTCCTGCCATAGGCACTGTGGCCATGGACTTTAAAGAAGATAAAGATACTTTTAAATGGGACTTCTACTACCACCCTCAGGTGAGTCCCAGCTAATGGGTTACATAGCCTCAAGAGAAAATAGAGTTCAGATGGATAAATTTAATTCAATACAAAATATTCTTTCAGGAAAGGAAGGATTAATTTTGGGCTAGTTTGGGCTCACGTGCTGATGTGGGTAAGGGGAAGGATGTATGGAAAGAGTCTGTGACCATCATGATAACATTGGAAAAGGCAGGACACCAAATTGTGCACATAGGAGATAGATGACAGATGTTAATACCAACCAGTGTGCCCACAATACTGCATTACCATTAACACCAAACACCAGGCTACAGATAAACACATACATATCTGAGAGGATCAGATGGGGATCAGTGAACAGGATTATACTCTTGACCAAGGATAGATTCAGCACAGGCTAATCTCACACAGAATCAGTGATACAGAATACCTGCAGTCCTTACAGAAACAATAGAAAACAGACACAGAGTAATCCCTCACAGACACCCAGACACTGTGGGAGAGAGATCCACTGGATCTACTTTCTCAGGACCATAGTACAGGTGTATACCAGACTCAATTGGCACAGCAAAATACATAAAAGCCTTGTTCTGCATCCTTCATTGGTGAGTAGTGATGGGGATCTTAAAAGCTTTCAAGTGGCCATCTAAGATGCAGCTAATGGTCTCCTATCATTAGAAGCAAAGAAGAGTGCAAGAAAAAACAAGGGCATTTGGAAGCAATCAGCCCTAGGACATGATGGCCCTCGATACCAGAAGAATTAGACGGTGCCTGGCTATCAATGCCAATCACTCAGGAAAGGATCAAATCTGGAGATCCTGGATACAGTGGGAGGAAAAATGTGGAACAAAATCCAAAAACTCAATAATGACCAGAATTACTGGTTGGATGAGTCTGGTGAGACCCCCAATACTGTGGTCCTGGGATATATTCTGGGCCTGGAATAAAGCTCACTCCCAAGGGCTGGCTCTCAGCCCAGTAGTAAACAAGATGTACATGCAGACCACTCAACCCAGAGTGAAGCACCCACAAACTCTATGGTAATGCATTCCTCAGAGCAATTGAGCATGGGGCACCAGAGCAGCAACATTCACACAGAGGAAATGCAGGACACACAGGAGTGCATAACTATGAGGTGCAGGGGGGTGGGGTTTACCAGGCAGGGAGGGGAGGAGACTGGGTTAGGGTTGGGTATGGTAAATGGGGAGTGAAACTAATGTACATGTAATGTTGAGTGTAAAACCAACTCTTAAAATAAAAAATTTTAAAAAATAAATAACTGAAAAAAAATTCTCTTAGGGTATTTCTAGGTGAAAGACAGTGAACAGGTTGCAATTCCTGTCTGAAGAACTATTCTTCAGAAATTATAATGAGCATTCTATTGATTTTAATAATTAGTTATACATATCATTATATTACTTTATTTAGGGCAAATCTAGAAAGGTGAGGATTATGTCTCATCACCAAATCATGGGCAAACTCTACTTTATCCAATACTTTTTTTTTTTTTTCTGGAGTATTTATAGCTTAAAAAATCTTTCTTCCAATAGAATTGTTAGATCAGGTTTGCCAGATTTCTCTTATGTAGTTTGAAATCTGTCACAGCCAAATCAAAGATGCCATTAAGAGAGGAGGAGAGGTAATGAAGTTCTATTACTGAAGTTTGTCACAGACTTGGATAGCTGCTGATGTTTATATTCTAGGTGTCTGCTAGATTGGCTCTAGACTTGGTCCTATTTTGCTACATTTTTCACCCTTGACTTTTTGTCTTTTCCAGCCTCCTCATCCCCTTCCTTCTCCTTCTCCTTCTCCTTCTCTTCTTCTGATTTTCAGTCCTAGAAAGGCCTTAATGTAAGTGTCATTGTGTAAATGCCATGCATATTTTTTTCATCCTTTCTGAGGCATGTGATAAAGAGGAACTAACAACAGTGGACTTGTTTAACCATAAAACAAACACATGAACTGACATATGAAAGATAAATCTCCTTCAGAATCTGAGCAATCCTCTGATCTTTACTTTTAACTACTAATGAAGTTTTAGTGCAGTATATTATGTAATCAGGGTAATTGAAAACATATTTTTTTTTTTTTTTTGCTGATTTTAGTCCTCTCCAGATAAAAAACTCAACATATTCAAAACTGAGTGGAGGTACCAGGAGTCTGATGATGAAATTCAGATCAAAGTTAACTGGGAAGAAGAAGCAGCTTCTGGACTGCTAAATTCTCTCAAAAACAATATGCCCAAGGCCACTGGGGCTCTTTATGACTATGTCAACACATACCACCAGGAGTATACAGGATTAAATCTGAGAGATGCATCCTCGCGACTAAGAAGGGGCCTGCAGAACGGTGCTGACCAGGCCTATCAAGGAGCCGTGAAGTGGATTGATGACGTGGACTTGGGGTTCCAGAGAACAGCCAGCAGCACCACTAGGACTTACCAGCAGTGGAAGGACAAAGCCCAGAATCTGTACCTGGACTGTTTGCAGAGACTCGAGGATAAGGTGTATAACATCTCAATACGAGTAATTCAAGAATACCAGAGAACAGTCAAGCATCTGATTGACTCACTCATTGAATTCCTGAGGGTCACCAGATTTCAGTTCCCAGGGAAAGCCGGGATGTATACTGGAGATGAAATCTGCACTATGGTCATAAGAGAAGTAGGAAAGATACTGTTAGAGGTAAATTCAAAAATTCAAAGTGGATTAGAAATAATGATTTCCTATCTCCAAGACCTAGAAGAGAAGTCTGGCTTTATCAGAGACCTAAAGTTTAAATATCCTTTTAATTCAAGAAGCTATAAACTAATTGATATATTCCTGGGGGTTGGAGAACTGTTGAACTTTTTATCACAAGAGGTGCAAATGGCCTTTAACGAGTTTCAACCTATTCAGAGTACAGAGATGCTAACTTATCTTCAGAGATTTTTAGAATACATTTTCCAAAATATAGAAAATAAAATAAAACACTTAAAGGAGATGAAATTTACTTATCTCATTAATGATATCCAACATGAGTTCAGGGAAATTTTCAACAAATATATTCCATATATTTTTACATTCCTGAAAGAAAACCTATATCTTAACCTTGGTAAGCTTAATGAACTTGTTCAAAACAAATTTCAAGAAGCTTCTCAAGAACTACAGAAGCTCCACCAGTACATAAAGGCTCTTCGGGAAGAATATTTTGATCCAAGTGTGGTTGGCTGGACAGTGAAATATTATGAACTTGAAGAAAAGGTAATTAACCTGATCAAGAGCCTAGTAGTCTTCCTCAAGGACTTACACTCAAAATATGCTGGCAATGCTGCTGGTGTTGCTTCTGAACTGTCAAGTCGAGTGGAGCAATTTGTGCTCAGAGATATCCAGGAATATCTTGCCATCCTTATTGATGCAGATGGAAAAGGAAAGGAGAAGATTGCAGAACTTTCTGTCACTGCTCAGGATATAATTAATAGCTGGGCCACTACAATGAAGGAAATTATTTCTGATTACCACCAGCATTTCAGACATAAACCACAAGATCTTTCTGACCAGCTTTCTGATTACTATGAAAAATTCGTTGCTGAATCCAAAAGATTGATTGACCTGTCCATGCAAAAGTACCACATGTTTCTGAGATACATCACCGAGTTACTGAAAAAGGTGAAATCAGCCACAGCCACTGAGATGAGCCCTTACATCAAGGTTGCCCCAGGAGAACTTATCATTACTGTCTAATTTTTTTCAAGTAATTCTCATTTATTCTTCTATCCCAATTAAGTTTTTACATAGTTGGGAAAATCATTCAAACTGTTTATGTTGATGCAACCATACATTGAGCAAGGCTCTCAGAAACAAAGTGAACTGCTAGGAGTCACTTGACCAACACATGTCACAGCTGGGCAGGAAGCCAGCTTTACAGCTGGCAGCTAAGTACCAGCAAAAGCCCAAAGGAACTGGACTTACACTGAAGCTGACATCAGAGCTAATGGTTTTTGAACTCTGAGGAACTACATTTTTGCAAGTTAAACAAAATAATCATCTGTTATTTTGCTAAACTTGGGATGAGGTGGGGAAAACACAAATAAATGAATTCTATATTATGTATCACATCACTCAATGTGGCTTGTTTGTATTGAAAGATAGAGATACAAGGGATTGATTAAAATGTTCTGGCATTTCAAAACTTCTAGAAGAATATACCCTATGGTTTGAGTGATAGAGTAAGAGGAAAAAGAGTAAATGTGTAAGGGAAATATTTTACTACCTAAACAGGCGATAACTGATTGGCCTAAGGAATTGCATTTGCCAAGTAAGAAGGAAAAACTGTTCACAAAGGCTTTCACATAATTTGATCCCAAGGATTGCCCACCTTGTCTTCATATGCTGCCCGATCTTTCTCAACAGTCAACCTTCCTTTGCCAGGCAAGGCTTTCTCTTAGGCTCCGAGATCAACCAACAATCCCTTTATTTCATTCAACCTGCCAGGAGTGGAAAAGGGACGACCAGGTAGACTGCCCCTCAGGGTTTCATGGCAGTATATATTGGAAACAGGCCACACTCTCAAGGAAACTCCCTTTCAACTGATTGGCTGCACAAAGCATATACATCAGATCTCATCATGAGAATGACCACACCACAACTGCTTAAACACTCAGAACCATGCGCCAGCCAAGTTGACACAGAACCTTAACTATCACAATTTCTGAACTTCCTTGTAGTTTTGAGAAAATTATTTCCCCTTTATGAGCCTCAGTTTTCTTGCCCTGTAAAATGGGGCAATATCTATTCTGCTTGCCTTATAATCAATTGAAATAATAGATGTGAAAGAGGTTTATAACATATAATGTTGTATAGAAACAAAGCACCATTGTTATTAGATGATTATTTAAATAAGTTTATGGTGAGGAGATAAAGGCACAGAGACCTATCCAATTCAATGAACATTCATTAAACACTTCTGCTAAGCATTACACAAAGACTCTGTGGAAGAGATAAAAATCAGTAAGTTGCAATCCTTGAATATCTACCTACCTATCAAAGGTAGAATCCATTATGGTATGGCAGGTAAAATGCTATAAGGGTTTAAAACAGGAAATGGTGTGGACCAGGAAAATCCTCACAGAGAAGGTTGAAGTGAATCTTCACAATATGTAGCATTTTGACAAGCAGATAAAGGAGAAAGGTTGTTCTAGGAATAGAGGAAGCATGAGCAAACAAAGATAGGTGGGTGTGTTTGAAGCACACTGAATCATCTAGTTTGGTCATACACTGGAAAAGTAAGACGAAGACAGGATTGTAAAGGGAGGCTTGTAGTATTGCAGACTTTGGCAGATGAGCTTGCTGGAGAAGGGCATGCAATGGAGGTTTTTGAGTAGGAGGGTGATATGAGTTGTGATTTATGAAGACTGATATGACAACATGTGCAGGTGTCCTTATTATAACAAGGTGAATCTTAATGTGAGATTTAGTCAGGGCTCAGGTGAAGATAATGAAGACCTCAGACAAATCAAAAATGCTTAGAATGGTGAGGACAGGTTAGATACAAGAAGCATCATGAAGGCGGATCTGATGCAACCAGGTGTCTGATTGTTTAGTACAGAATGGAGCAGTTTAAAAGCTATTCGAAATGGAACAGCTTTGGTAAGTTATTGGGCCAGGGATTGGAGGGGTTGCAGAGGAAGGAGAAAGGAGGAGCAGGGAGAAGAAAGTAAAGCAGGCATCACAGTTATGAAATTTTGAAGTTATCTGGGTAACTTGAAGAGATACAGGACATCCATTGAAAGAGGAGAGGGGACGATTATAAGTGTAAGGCATGGGCTCGTAGACAATCACAGCTGGAAAAGGGGTTATGGGATCACATGGTGAGTTTCAAGTCACAGTGATATCCAAGCAGGAATATCTAGAAAACAAATTGTACATGTGGGCTATAGAAATGACAGCCAAAGGAGTAGAGATGAAGGAGACTGTTGACTAATTAGCGTATTGATTTTCTGTCCTTATAAATACCTTTATAAACTTAACAGGAAAATGAAGAGTTTTCCCTCTTGTACAAGTCATTGGCCTATTGTCCTGGCAATGTACATCTCCTATAAATTGGGAGATGATGTGGAAGGTCCTACTGTAAACACATCTATTCCCCCTGTGAAACCAATATCCAAAGTTTAAAACTAAAGGTAAAGGAAATAATGGAGCCCAGCTTAGGTTGCCCCTGGATCTTCTGAAGTGTGATCAAGCTGTGTACTTTGATTTGACCCCAAACCTAGATGGGCAATGCTGTCCCCAGGCTAAATCTAGTAATAAATGGGTCCACTGTGAGTGGGGCACCACTATGTGCCTTTAGAGATACTTTCATATTCTTCCACTTTTCACTTGAAGGCTGGCTGTCCATTGAGGAGCCCAGTTCTCTCTCTCTCTCTCTCTCTCTCTTTCATCGAGATGAGCAAAGCCTCTTCTGACTTTCTGTCCTAGGTCCCCCTTCTGGTTCTAATTTATGGCTTAGTCCCCATTCAGTCGGAGAAGGGGCCAAGCTGGCCCTCAAATGGGGCCTGCAATATGGGATCCAGGGTGGACGAACAGATGTTCCCTCTAAAAGTGTCTAATAACCAGAGATAAATGTGCAGAAACAGACCCTACCTCTTAGCTCATCTCCTTGTCTTGCTGTTTCACATTAAGAGGTCAACACAACTCCCTTCAGAGCTCTCCATTTGTTGGTGGGATGGTTGGGTGGTCACCAACAAATAACATTCCAAGCCCTCATAAAAGTTGGTGGAGTAGGTGCACATGTTTCTAAGGGGTGAGGATCCTGTCCTTCTTCTCTTGCATGAATGGCTCTCTCCTCCCTCAGGTCTGAGAAGTGTATCAAGTCAGTGATACTTGGGGCACTAGGTACTGAGGTCTGATCCTTATGATAATTTTATCTCCTGAATTGGCACCACCACGGCCCACAATTGGGTTAATGGGATGACTCAAACCTTGGAATTGGCCAGGTACATGAGCTGCAGACCTGTGACTCCCCCTTGTTTTTAAGCTATGTCTAGAGCTCTCACCTGTGTTACATGACCACCAAGGCAGGCTGAGTAGAGGTATCCAGAGTTTAGAATAAACTAGAGAGTGGCCTAAGGAAAGAACATCTTGGTCAGTAGCCCAGTTCCACCAACTCTTCTCTTCTCTTCCATCAAATGGATCCCATGTAGGCTGGAACCTACTAATTCCTTGTAGAACAATGAGGCCCAGGACAGGTCCAGTAGAACTAAGGCCCTTGTGTGGGAGCTGGGCTAAATGAATTCCAGCTGGGATCATTACAACATTCCGGAGATTACACGACACATTGGAAGATCATAGAAAGAGCGAAGTGCTACCCAATAGCTCTACTGAGCTGAGGTAAGGAAGACTGAGGGCACCAGCACTTTCCTCCTTTCAAAAGAAGACCTCAGATCTGAAGCCAAATTCAAACTTCACCATTCATGAGTTATGTAACCTCAGTAAAATCACTTGATTTTTCTAACCTTCAATTGCACCTTTAAAAGGGAGCTAGTGAAAGACTTGTTTGAGTCACTCTGAGCAAGAGTAGAAAAGTGATTCCTTCTTATATTATTGGGTTGTTGTGAAGACTAAATAAGATCATGTGTATCCAATGCCTTCAACACAGATAATGGATAACTTGATCATGTTATATTGACAGAAGTGAAAATGAGTAAAATACAATTGCAATTATATACAACAATATAGCTGGATCTTAATAATATAACTGAGTAAAAAGGTAAGTCCCAGAAGATTAGATAAAGCAGGATGCCCTTTTAACAAATTTAAAATCAGGTCAGTTTTGAGGGTGGGACAAGGATGAGAATTCACCACATGAATAGTTCCTGGTGAAATTCTGCAAGAGTTTTCCTGATGAAGTAGAAACAGCAAGAAGCTATTGAGTGTTCAAACTGAAAGATGGCATGGAATTCTAAAAACAATGTGTTTTCTAGCATTACAGTTTAAGAGCAAAGGAATGATTAACTCAGATTCAAGATAGGTTTTACCTGATAGAGATAGGCAGGGAAAAGAATAGACAAAGAACCACAGGTAGATATAAATTATTGTCACTGGTGGGCAATGAGTTTTGGGGGTTATATTATTAATTAATTAAGACAAAAGAGAGAAAAGAAAATATGCAAGCATCTGGCACATATTAGGTACATAAACTATTATGTGGATCCCTTCTGCTCCTCTTGCTACCTGAGATGGCCAGGAAGGGGCAATGAACTCCCCTCTTATTTATTCAGCCACTTCTCTGTGCCAGACCTTCTCTTAAGCATTCCGAGCATATTAATGAAAAAGCATTGTTTGGGGGGTGGAGACGGGAAAGTGAGGAGCAGCTAAGGGAGACCAATGGTGCTGCCTCAGCCCAAACTCCAAAATCAACCAGGTCATTACAATGGACTTACACTAAAGTCTTGTTATCTTTCTTCTGTTTCCCATGGTAGCTGGATAGTTAAAGGGCCTTGGCCCCACTTGAGGCTTCTCTGAGTTTACTGAAACCATCACTCCCTTCCACGAACTTCTCTGCAACAACTCACTCAGCACTCATGTGTGCTGTTTTTTGACTGACAGATTAGCCATGCACACCAAAGTGATATGTCTAGCCTTTTCCTCTCATAAAAGAATGTGGATGATGAGGAACAAGGGGCTGAAGTTCCACTAAGCTGATTTTGTTCCTTTGGAGAGAGATTCTTCATGTTCTCTAAGAAGGCTGAGCTTCCTGGGGCTGCTCAGGATGGTGGAGGTGAAGAGTCTCTGTTCTTTCCTCTACATCTACTTGTAAACTGGGTCTGCCCTTGCCCTCACAGCACTGACCTCTTCCCTCCAGGCTCCCCATCCACCACCATTCTTACCTGCTGCCTTCGAGCCTCCACCCAGCTTCCTCCACTTCCTCTGTCCCAAGATAAATGGATGTGTTTCAGTTTTGTAGAATCAGGTCAGTCCACTTAATCGATTTTTAAGGACTTTTCCTACTGTAACTGCTTTCCTACTGTAACTGGTGTCTAAATTCCCTTCCTCTGCCTGTTATCTTGACCTCTGGTCAGGAATTTAACACTAATAATGGGTGACTAATAATGAAGGAGCTCTGGTAGCATAGTGCCTGAGGCACTTGACTGCTAATCAGAAGGCTGGTGGTTCAGACCCACCAGCCACTCCTCGGAAGGAAGGTTGAACAATCTACTTCTGTAGTGAAAACATCTCAGAAACCCAACAAGGGGTTGCTATAAGTTGGATCAGACTCAATGTCATATAACAACAACAACAATAATGAAAGGTGTCCCATTCACCAACTGGGGCCAAATGCTTTTGACCTACCCTCTTCCCTTCTCTGCAGGCACTTGTTCCATGTCAGATTGGATGATTTTACCTCTATTTCTTCTTCCCTTTCCCTAACACTCTGCTTCCTCATTCACAGGTCCCATAGACCATGCAGGACTGACTTTTTCTATGACAAGTCCAGATTTATATTGAGGGTGCAGTCTCTCCTCATAGCTCAGTATGTGCAGTGAAGTCATGGAGCTACGATGGGAAGCAGATAGAGCCCCAAGTCCCCAATAACACTGAAGGCAGAGAATAATTCAACTCTAGGACTCACCAACCACTAACTGCCTTCTCCTTCCCCAAGGGCTTCTTGGCTTCTCCAGGGACTCCTCATGAGGCCACTGAATCCTGAAGAAATGCCAGCAGAAATCTCATCTCCTTGGAGTTTCCATCTGGCCATTGGGAGAGTGTGCTGTTTCAGAGTGAGGCCTCTGATCTGGAGCACTCCTCAAAGAGTTAGAAAGGCAATGCTGGCCCTATATCTGACACTGACCTAAATGATTTGTGAGTTTGCATAGTTCACCACCCCTCTCTGAGTCTCTGTCCTTATGGTCCTTCCTGACCTAACAGCCTATGGATCTAATATTACCACAGCATGCCCTCAAACCAAAAAACCAAACTCAGTGCCATGGAGTTGGATCCAACTCATAGCAACCCCTCCTTGGCTTTCCAAGGCAGTATCACTATCGAAGTAGATTGCCCAACCTTCCTTCCAAACAGCATGCCCTAGTTTAAGTAAATCCAATATATGGAAATACAAATCTAAAATCACTGTGTGACAAAATGTTGGATACCTGCATATCCCCACATTCTCCAGCCTCCAAAGTCATCAAATTCTCTAATATCTGCATAAACTAGTTTGAGCTCTGTCCCACATACCCTCCTAAGGTTTCTTGGCCATCCCTAGCCCACAGCTATCCTTCTCTGAGCCATCTCCTCCAATATTTCTAGGACTTCTTCTATCCATCTCCCTTTCTTATTCCAGTCCCCAAATCCTTCTGGTCCCATGCAAAAAAGGAAGACTCCCGTCACTATAGAATGCAGAACAATTTGATTCTTTTTGGGCTAAACCTCTCTTGTGCAAGTTATGCCTAGTGAGGATGAGAGGTGTTACATTTTGTAATCAACAGGCTCATTGAGATATTTTCTTTTAAGAATAAACAAATAAGCCTATTATAAGGCAAAATTTTGCCTTCTTTTTAGTCCAACAGGCTCCAGCTGCAGTCAACTTAAACATATTTTTTCTTCCTTTCACAAATAAAATGAGCAATGATTCATCCTAATGTGTTTTTAAAAGAATATATCTGTCAGAACATTTTTTTCCACTCATTTTTCCTGGGACAAGGTAAGGTGGTTGAAGAGAAGCCCACACAGACTTGCCTTCTCCAAGGGCCTATAAGATAAGGCAGGGTTTCTCCAAATGTGGCCCCACCTGCACCAGAACCTCCCAAGACTCTGAGATATGAATTATGAATGGGAATGTTAAATCTTTGACTTTCTTGAAAAAAGATGGTCCCTGTGGTTGCAAGTTGCTGATAGAACGTTCTCTGCCTGCCTAATGGAAGAAAACAATGGAGGCAGGATGTGTCTATGTGTGTGTGTGTGTGCAGAATTGGCAACCAATTTTTCTGCTTAAAAAAGAGTCACTTATGCTGTAAGCTAATTTCTGAATGTGATTTACACTTTCACTGTGTCCCTGAAAATTTGATTACTCACTTCAAAAACAAAGAAAATTTTAAATTTACAATATAAGAGAACCTGACGGGGAATATTCAAAGTTTGCTCTTATTCTGTTACCAATTCTACCTAAATGAATCTTCTTTGTACTTGTCAAATTTTTCACTTGGGTTTTCTTAATATTTATTGGGTTTGTACCAGTCCAAGTCCTACTGAGGCCATTGGAAAACAGTACAATGTACCTGGTGGCAGGAAGAATTCAGTTCTACTGTCACAGAAATATTTCTAGTCCAAGACATAATCAAGAAAAATTAAATAAGGACCCAGACAGACATAGGAGTCGAGGAAGTTTCCTGTCACCTCAGCATCACTGCAGCAATGTTTCCTGGGAGTCACTCAGCTGAGCCAGTTTCCACTGTCACTTCCAATGCAGGTTCCTCTTGCCCCTTGGCTATACCCAAGGCTTTGATATCCTTCTTTATGTTTTGTTCATTCCTTTTCCCCTGCCTGGAATTCCCTCCCATGACGTTTAGTATAAAAATCATCAAGGCTTTCTCTAGCATTTTTTTTTTCCCTCTGGCAGGTCTTATGTTCATTCCCTCTGGGCCTGACACAGGCTGGGCATACCACAGCAGCTCAGCAATAATGTTCCAGCCCACTGGTCAAGCTACACAAACATTCTGGTCTGCAGTCTCTCCTCAGAAGTGGGGTTGTGGGTTTCTGTCTATATCCAAGTCAAGCTGCTGTGAGGACAGAATTTGACTGTGCTTCATCCCACTCTGGAAAGATGTGCCCAGTGCCCTCCTAAACCAGAGATGGCCCTGCTGAGGGCTAGCCTAAAATATAGTGGAATTGCAAACACAGTCAAGTTTCTTTCTCAGTCCCTCTTCTAACTGAGCTATGCAGGTAGGCAATGAAAAATCCAGTGGACCTACATTCTAGTTCTAGCTATGCCACAGTCATACCCTGTAGCCTACAGTGGGTCACTGAGCCTCTGTTTCTTCATTTTGTAAAATATCTCCTCTCACAAGAGCACAGAAACATAGGGCAAACACTGAATGCATTGTATACCCAAATGCATTGTATCACATGGTATGCCTAGCACACACCTAGCACATAGTAGGTGCTCAGTAAAGGTTTGTTGAATACATGAGTCCAGATTCCCAGTTTTCCCTAGTCAAACTGTCACAGCATCAAGGGTGTGGCTCACCCTGCTGGACATTGATCCCAGAACCTAGGCTGGTTCACCAATCTCTGCACTACCTTCTTTCTTGCAGAAACTTTCTCTTGTCGGACAGAACACACGCTTCCCGTCAGCTTTTATTTCTGTGATGGCTTGCTTATGAGCAGGGCATTCTGTTCTTGGAATTTCTTGTTAAAATATTTCATTTAATTAAGTTTTTACAACCAGCTCTGCTTTGTGTCTGTCAGAAGGTAGAGGCCAGTGCAGCCCTACCCTCAGCTCTCTGGGAGGTCAAGTCACAGAGACTGCAGAGAGAGCCAAATCCAGGCCCCAGGGCCGTGTAGTCCTGATGTCTCCAGGCATTCTTGCCCAGCCCTCAAAAGCTGTGTTTGTCAGAGGGTGGGGCCCCACAACAGGTCCTGTTGGACACCCATGGGCCACCAGAAATCTTGCCTGAACATTCTCTGGTGGAAATCTCTCTTAGTCCAAGAACTTTGCTGTGTCTGAGCTGTGAACATAGACCAAAGAACACTGCTGTAGTTGATCATACTTAGGACTAGTTTCCTGTAATTTATTCACATGGTGACCCCATGTGTGTCAAAGTAGAACTGTGCTTCACAGGTTGACTTTTCAGAAGTAGATCACCTTTCATCCAAAGTGCCTCTGTGTGGACTTGAGCCTCCAAACTTTCAGTTAACAGCCAAGCATTTCAACCAGCTGATAGTATCCTTGGGAAACTTTAATCAAAGACCCACACCGTGTCCCCTCCCTTCCTAGGACCCTTTCTTACTACATTCCTCTTGCCTGTTCAAACCTTGCTCAAAGCCCTTCTCCTCCTGGGTGCCCACCTGAAGACCCTTGGTTAAAAATGCAGCCCTCCTCCAGCCATACTCAGCATAGAGTATAGCTCCCTGCCTGACCTGATTGTTCCTCCACCTTTTCATCCCCAAACATCACCATAGTTAGGGCACCTGTATCTCCTCCCCAGCCCTCAGCTCAGGGCCTTGCTTGGGAAGCTCTAAGAAGTTCTGAACTCAACTGAGCATGTCCTTCCTTTCCCCACAGATCCAGTATGCCAAATGTCAGGGATTTGAGGTCAGGAATATGGCAGAAGGTGCTTTCCCACACTCATGTTTTGAAATATTACAAAACATGTACATGTAATAGACAGAATATTAGGTCACTCGGGGCAAGGAGGAGGGAGGAGTACCCAGGTAAGCAAAGTGAGAGAGTGGGGAGCCCTTGGTAACTTCTCATTCTACAACAGTTAAACCAACGCCTCCCTTTTAGGATCTAGTGTTAGGTGGCACAGCTTTTCTGGACCCATGCTGAGGCGATTTGGGAGATGGGCTGTTCTTGCTCTCTTCCCAGCTCTCCAACAGGCTGTGGCTGTGCCTTGGCCTGTCACAGGGTGGCACTGGAGGCTGAGGCTCTGCCTTTTCCCCAGCCAGTGGCCTCCTGACCCCGCCTAGTACCTGGCCGAAGGGAACCATTGTGGCCTCTGGATAATTCCAGGGTCCTTGTGGTGTTGCTAAGAGCCAGGCTGCCACCTGTCAGGAATTTGTGGTCAGAGATGTGGCAGAATGTGCTGTTTTCCCACACTCATGTTTTAAAAGGTTACAGACCATGTGTGCATAATAGGCAGAACATTAGGTCACTTGTCTCACTTAGAACAATAATCCGTTTTGCTAGGGGTCAGGTTGACACAAAGAATCTGTCCAGACCAGGTCTCTTGATGGGACTTAGCCCTCCCTTCAAACTAATGAAATTTTCAACTCGTGGGTACTTGAGTTAATAAAGTGTGCCACACATCTGCTCTGGCTGCTGGCAGAAGAAAGCCCTGGGGTTCAATTTTGAGATCACTGACATAATGTTTGAGTGGCCTCCCACTGGCACTCAGTGGGACACCAAATTAAGGAAAGCAGCACAATGAATGTGTGAGAAAAAACATTAGTGTATACACACAGAGGCCAAGGATCCCCAAGGGGAGTATGAGCCAGGGGAGGCTGTGGAATTACAGAGGGAGGGCCAGAGGGGGCTACTGCTGGGATTTCCCACCAGTGGCCTACAGGTAATGAATTACTTTAAAGGAAATTGGCACCAACATGATTTTTGGTCAAAAGATGAAAAAATAAATAAACAAAAAGAGCATATTTTCTATGGCTGTTGAATTAAGCACTAAAATGTAATGTAAGTGATTTCTGAGAAAACTCTAGCCCTTGAGGTGAGAATATAAAACATCCCCAGGAGAGGTTAAGTTCCAAGCTCTGAAGGTGCATAAAAATATAGGCCCACCCCCAATACTACCACTACACCTGGTCACATCCCTGGCTGGGCAGGGCTTTGAGGTATGATTTAGTACCTAAGGCATGTGATTGCTAACCAGAAGGCTGGTGGTTCAAACCCTCCAGCCACTCCTTGGAAGGAAGATTGGGTAATCTACTTCCATAGTGATACTGCCTCGGAAACCCAAGAATGGGTCACTATGAGTTGAATAAACTCAACCGCAGTGAGTTTGTTTTGTTTTTGTTTATTTGTTTTTTGAGGGGAAAGAAAGAGGCAGGAAGTCTGAGTCCATGGGCACTGTTAAAGGCCACAAATATAAAATTAAATTTAAAGTTCCTCCAAACCAAAAACCAAGCCATTTGACTGGATTCCAACTCACAGCAACCCTCATGGGTACAGAGTAGAACTGCACTCCATAGTTTTCAAAACTGTGATCTTTCAGAAACAAGTTGCCAGGCCTTTCTCGCAAGGCACCTCTTGGGTGGATTCTCCACCAATCTTTCAGTTAGTAGTCAACTGCTAATTAATAGTAGAGCACTTAACCATTTGCACTACCCTGGGACTCTGGTAGTTAAGGTTGTTGTCAACTTGGCTGGGCCTGGTTGAGTGGCTGGAGAGCTGGAGGTAGTTATTCCCCATGATGAGACTGACAATCATTTCCATGGTGGGATATACCACAAGCAGCTAAGTAGCTGCTTTAGGGATGTGGCCTGCTTCCTTTATATAAGGAGAAGCTTTGGGATTGATCTCTAGCTTTTTGTCATTATTCAACAGTCTACCATGCCTTGCTGATCTTGGGACTTCATCTGGACTTGAATTAGTGGTCTGCCATGTTGTTTGATAACATTGGGACTGTGCATTTTTACTTGTCAACCTTGGGCTTGTCAGCCTCCATAGCCAGCAGCTGTCTGAGTAAAGAAAAGCCTCTAGCTTCAGTGGGCTGGGAGCAGGAGGCAAAATGGAAGCTCAAGGTTGGCTTTCACCCAGCCCCTAGAGCCTGGCACTTTGAACTTGGACTTAAAGTCTCCAAAATTGTAAGAGAGTAAACTGTTTGTTCAAGCCATCCCATTTGTGGTATTTTTCTGTTAGAGCAGCACAGAAGTAACCAAAACACCAAACCTGTTGTCTTCAATTTGATTCATAGTGACCGCATACAAAAGAGCAGAACTGCTGGATAGAGTTTTCTAGGCTGTACTCTTTCCAGAAGCAGATTGCCAGGCCTTTCTTTCCACATTGTAACTGGGTAGGTTCAAACCACCAACCTTTAGGTTAGCAGCCTATCTATCAGGCACAAACTGCTTGCACCATTCAAAGACCTTAAAATTCCTCCAGAATATATAAAACCTAAATCTCCTAAAGTCTTGCAAACTCCATAGAAAAGAAAAGGGAAAACGATGACCTTGTTTTTTGCCGTCTCCCTTGGGAAAGAAGTTAGGGCCTTCTTACTTTCATGTCCTATCTCCCAGGAAAGTTCATGTGTTAGCTTGGAGGATCAAATACTGAGGCCAGTTTAAACCAAGGCTGGACAAAGGGTGCTCCAGGACAGCTGAAGAGTGAGGAATGCTGGCCAGGGCTGGACCTCAACCTCACACATCCTTCCATCTCACCAGTTCACTGCCAGGAGGGCATGAGAGGGGACAGGACTATGGACTTCCAGAGTGGGTCAGGAGGAGCATCACGCTGCAGCTGCTACAGCACCACCGGAGTCATTCAGCTTTTCCCAAGATGTGAATCCAACATCTTTGGGGGCCTGAAGAGGCCACCTTGATCCTAACCAGGCCCCAAGGTGAAGGTCACTTCTAACTCCTCAAAATGTGGTCAGTCCTTCTGCTTCAGAGTGGACTCTGCCAGATCATCAAGTGTCAGGTAGCAAATCTCCAATGTATTTGTCCTTAGTTTTTTAATTCCTTCAACACATCTACCTCAAATACCTGCCATGTGCTTTAGAATAGACTGAATTAGATAAGCCATGGGGCTAATAAAGGGTCTTGGGTAAGGCAAACATCCAGGGCTAAATAATTGAGCCAAACTCTGTTTCTCCTGTAAGAGAGGGTTGTGTGGCCCAGCACTATGAGGTGGGCCACCTGTCAGTTCCTGGGAAACATCAGCCCTTCTGAGGCCTGAGAATAGGGCTCAGCAAACATGGCTCCTGGAGCTTTACTAGCAGAACTCCAACCCCTTCCCCTCCCCTTTCCCAGTGACATGCCACATTGTCTGCTCACTTCTTCACCATCTCAAAGCTTCCAGAGGCCCCCTTCTCAAGGAAACCTTCTCTGACCTCCAATTCCCAAACACATAGGGACCTTCCTTTCTTAGCTGTCAGCCCTTATTAGTCCTGTCACTGTGTCCTGTGCCTTCCCCTTGGGCCAAGCTTAGGTCTCACATATCTTCTCCTCCACAGTACATGACTGAGGCCCTGGTCCCTGACATGTGTTAGCAAAATCGTGTTGGTCTTGATTATACACCTTCAAGGAGGCCAGGAGCTTCCTTCCTAGGGTTCTGTTCTCAGTGAGAATTCCCAGAGAGGAGAGGAGAGGAGGAGGAAGAGAGGAGAGGAAGGGAGGAGAGGAAAGGGGAAGGGAGAAGCGAGGGGGAGGAGAGTAGAGGAGAAGGGAATAGAGGAGGAAGAAGAGGGAAGGAGAGGGGAGGAGAAGGAAGGGGAAGGGAGGGGAGAGGAGGAGAGGAGAGGAGAGGAGGAGTGTAGGGGAGGGGCAAGGAAAGGAGAGAAGAGGCAAGGCAAGGAGAGGTAGGGCTGCTCCACACCAGGTCCCCCCATGATTGATGATGCTCCCAGTGGCCCCCAGAGGCTCTCCAAGCAACTGTGCTTGGCTGCAGTGGAATGCAGCCCAGCTGCCCTTTAGAGTTGCTGGCCCCCCCTTGGAACTCCAGGGCTTGTCTTTTTGCTTGAAGAAATGTCCATGCTCATAATTTCTCTGCAATCAGCCAAATATTACCAAAGGGAAAGAAGCTGCTGTCTTTCTGTCCCATCCTCTAACAGAGGACACAGAGAGGACAGACTCCAGGACCAGTCCATGTGGGTTCGAATTCCATCTCCATCTGAAAGTATGTGACCTAGGGCAAGTTACTGAGCCTTTTTATCCCTCCATTTTTACATATGTAAAATGAGGATATAGTAATACCTACCGCAGAGGGTTCTTGTAAGGATGATAGATGTTTATATATGTAAATGTTTATATATGTAAAAAGATGTTTATATATGTAAATTGCTTAAAATAATCCCTTACACAATGTAGACCCTATATAAATCTTTGCTATTTTTCTAACCTGAATATCTGACTCCAGAAACCTACCAATCAAATACACCATGAGCTGCTAGCCTCTGCCTTCCTCTCCTTTCCCTAAAGGTTTCTGGTGCCTGGGGTACTGGGAGGCAGGATGTCTAGATTGAATTTCTACCTCTGCCACAATTTGAAGGCAGCATCTAAGCAGGCCTTATAGTCTGGAGAGGAGTTTCTCAGGTTACTGGGCTGGCAAAGACAGCCAATCTGGATAAGGTAGCCAAGCTGCTGCTCCATGAGTGGAGATAGAGCCCAATGATGTCCTCCTCCCTCCCTCTAAAGTCCCTAACAACCCAGGTTCCATGGAAGGTGCCTGCCCAACACATGTATGAAGAATGAGAAGCAAGTTATTGGTGATAAGTAACAAATTACAAGTTTATTGAGGGAAATGGAAGGTATAATTAGAAATAGTGTCTCACAAAGTCACAAAGTCAGGTGTGGAGCCCAGGAGTGAGCAAAGTGGGGAAGGCCACCCCCAACTGAAGGGAGGCCACTGGCCTTCTCAAGCCTTAGCAAGCCTCTCAAGGCCACAGTCCCGGGGAGGCCTGAGGTAAAGGCTCAATTACATCTGTCCAGACTATACTCATCCCATCCCTACAATGAAATTTTGGACTAGGTGATCCTGAAGATTTCCAGGTTCTGACAAACTGTGGAGAGGTCTCTTCTGTTAGCATCATCATCATCAAGGATAATAATAACAGACTCAACTATAGATCACTACTTTGTGCAAGGAAAGGGGCTAATGGTGTTACAGCAAACCCATAGTAATATATTATGGTCTTTATTTTATAGACAGGGAAATTGAAGCTCAGAGAAGTTAAGTATTTTCACTTTTACAACATATAATAGTAAACTGGCTTAAAAATGCACATCTGTATAATCTCCAGAACCAATGCCTAGAGACACACACTGTACCATTTTCATAATTAAAATGATGACCTCAATAATAACAATTTCCACATGCCAGGCACATTGCATGGGTGTTATCTCATTTCATCTTTGCACAGACCTTACATAAAGGTGGGTATAATCATCTTAATTTTACAGAGTATTAAATAACTTGTCTAGAGCCAATAGAATACTCTTTCTAAGATGTAAATATGACCCTGTCACTCCCTCTGTTGAAAATGTAACCCACTTAGCCAGAACATATTTTCCTAATTACTCACCCAAGTCTATTTTTGGTGACAGCAAAACCGATGTTCACCCATTAGCACAAGGAAGGCCATATGAGCTATTAAAATACTGAAATACATCTGTGCCAGTTGGTAAGTAGCTGCTGCCCAAGTTCCCTTCATGTCATCCCCCCTCACTGCCCCACTTATCCTAGCCCCTCCCTTGGGACCCCTGAGTCTTCTCAAGACATGACTCCAGCTACTACAGCATTACTAACAGTGTCCATTCTTATTGGTCAGTGCCTGTGCCAGGCTGCTTGTTGAATATGCTCAGTGTCACTCCTTGGGGATGGTAACCTATGCCGGTAACAGGCATGTACGCACCTGTGCAACATTCATACCTGGGCATATTTGTTTACACAGGAATTCAGAAATGCCTATGTGCCCACAAAGGCACATGCACACACACAAATGCACACATACTCAGAGCCTCAGTTCATCTTCCCTCTTGGTGCCTCCCTGCAATTGTGGGAGACATCCCATCACAGACTCAGATACAGCCTCTGC
This sequence comes from Orycteropus afer afer, assembly GCF_000298275.1. NCBI lineage: Eukaryota > Metazoa > Chordata > Mammalia > Tubulidentata > Orycteropodidae > Orycteropus > Orycteropus afer. The sequence continues at coordinate 4,364,990 of NW_006921645.1, read as the reverse complement.
TTCTGAAAGTCTAGATCATGCTTCTTGGTACTCTCTTAGCTGTCCCACTGAAACCAAGGGCTGTGTTCTCAGAGTACCTGGAGGCAGAGAGGAACTTAGTGCCAATGATCAGAGGGCTGGTCATTGAGAGATGGAGCCAGGAGCAAGTCGTTTGTCATCCTAACCTGGAGTGCTCAGGACAGAACTGGCTGAGCTTGATTAAAAAAAAAAAAAAAATCTGCTTGATAAAAAAGATATCTTACCTTGAAGAGAAATAACCCAGTCACAGGCAGGCAGGTGCAATTGCCAGCAGCAACTTCTGAGCACCTGTGAAGTCCACACACTCAGCCTCTTGTAAGAAAGGAGGTCAGGAGTCTTTTGTGTTCCACCAATATTAGGTGAGCCCCAGCTTGCCACTCCTGGGCTTGGGGCTGGGGCCAGGGTATTCCTCGGTGGCCTATTGTTCTCTGTGGGCTTCTAAGAGGCACCTAGTGAAGGTGGCCTTCAGGAATGGTTAGAGAACTTACCTCTAAGAGAGTATCACAGCACTTTGCTCTCAAATTAACTCTTGCTGTAGGTCAGCCTCCCTCCTTGGTCAGGGCACAAATGGAAGATTTCTTCATCCCCTGCCTCCCATTTGAGCTGTCCTCACACAGTGCTAAGAGACAGGCACAGAACTGAGGATGGGCTGTATTCTCTTACTCAGCAAACATACACTGAGTACCTACTCTGTGCCCAGTGCTCCTCTAGGCACTTGGGAAATAACAGTGAACAAAGCAAACACAGATCTCTTAACTCTGCCCAGAACAACTCTGCCAACAGAGGCTTCACCTTGTCATGCATAACATGGTACTGTCAGCCACTGTGACTTCTCCTATTGGAGCAATAGCCTCCCCTTTGAACTATAAAGCATTGGGCCCGTGGATCACTCCCTCCCTCCCAGTCAGACTGTCAGAGTAACTACCAAAGACTTCTAATGTCTCCAAGCCAAGAGAGCTTCCAGAAAAAGCCTGAGCCATCTGAGCACATGGGTGGAGGGGCAGGCGTGGTCCCTGTGGAGGAAGAGCCCCTTCCTCAGAACAGGCCCAGGCTTGAGTTTCTCCAGACAGTATATCTCACATTAATAAAAGGCCCTGAAATAAAACCAATCTCACCCAAAACTTCATCCAAGCACTAGCTAGGGTCTTGGCTTCCTGGGAAATGTGCTTCTTGTAAAAGGGGCCTCTGGGAATCCCGGAAGTGACACTGATGAAAGGGCACACAGGGCCTGGCTGCCAAAGCCAACAAATCTCTTTGGAGACCCTTCCAGCCAAACCTCTGAGCTCCAGAAGTCATTTGCCAGAGCTCTTGTTCCTGGACCAAGGCACCCTCTGCCAGGACCACCCACTTGCTGGTAGCCTGAAAAAAGCCCTGAGTCCCTCCTGGAGTGCAGGGATCATGTCTCATAACATCACACACACTGCCCAGTACAGGACTAGGCACAGTGCCCATGACCCCATAAACATACACCTGTTTTGGTTCCAGAAGAATCAGCTAAACAAAAGCAGGGCCTCTCTTTCAGATCCTTTCCTGAACCTCCATGTACCCTGCCTAACACCCCGCCCTCTGCCATTCATCACCTCTTTACCTTTGCCAGATCAGCATCAGTGGAAGGGAGCCAGTTCCCTGGAAAACTCCTGACTCCAAGGAGTTGACTTGACTCTTCCCCACTGTTCACCTCCTTCTTCCGTTCACATACACAGCAACTCTGGGCAGAAGCAGCAACATCTGCACACTGTTCCTAACCCAAAGAGACAGATATTTTATACACAACCTCAAGTTTCAGAGTGAGGCTCATTATTGGCTCCAAACCAACTTCCAAAATTGAGTTAAAGCACGAAATGTGCCAGAAATACTAAGGTCGGGATTTACACAGCTTTGCCCAACTCACAGGTGTTAAGCTGACTGTGATGAACTCGTTGGAATGGAGGACTAGCTTGAAGGTGACCCTGGAGTTAGATCTTGGACCTCACTAGAATTGAGATCTTCCCTCGTTGCCTTACCACGCAGTCTCGTAATTCAGGGCATTTCTTCATTCCTGATCCTGCTCCAGGGACTATATGGAGTGGCCCCTGACAATTAGCTCAGCACCAAAGAGCCTCAGGCACAGACTACTGGGAAGAAGTCTTGCTATGCAACCTGCTGAGCAGAACTTCATTATTGCCATCTCCCCTTCTTCAGCTAGGAGAAGAACAAGTACAGAAAAAGACAAGGTTGATTTTGACTCACCTTGGTAAAATTTACTGTGTCCTCAATTATCTTCCCTCCCTAGAACACATACTCAGAAAAATTCAGCCTACTCAGTAACATCAATGTTCTATGAAATACAACCACATAAATGTCTATGAATGGCAAGGCCTGGACTTTGTACTCTCTGATCTCAATGCCTAGAACAAGGTGGAGATTTGACATTTTGTTGCCTGCTTCTAGAGGAATCACCCCCTATGATAATTTATAAACCTCATGCTATTGTTTGCTGCCATTGAGCCAGCCTACAACTCCCAGAGATGCCACATACAAGGGAACAAAATACTGCCCAATGCCACACCATCCCATGATTGGTTGCATCCCCAGATAAGTTATTGCACAGACATTGAAAGGTATGAGTGAATAAAAAGCTAGAAACAGGTATTACCTGTAAAATATAAAGCTGAGGTCACAGAAACAGCCAGTGTCAATAGCAGTCTCCTGAAGACAAAGGAAGAAATGCTCATTCCTCTTAGGAAATTTTGGGGTACAAAGCTCTCAGCCAGTGTCTATGTTTATTCCTATAGATTTCTTTTGAGTCCCTACAGTTTCTCCAGCCCAATCACTTATTTTTTAAGCCTGGGCTGGAGACTTGAGGCTTTCTTTGTGTGGCAAAGATATAAATATGGTGTATGGCTTAAGAGGGGGAGATGTAACAAAGAAAACACAAAATAAAAACAACTTGGCTCTTCTCACTAATTAAAGGGTACTAGAGTGATAACAAAGAACACTGATAATACCATGCACTGCCAGAAGAATGAATAAATTTGTCCTGAAAGAAGTGCAGCTGGAATACTCCTTGGAAGCGAGAATGGCCAGACTTCCTCTCACCTACTTTGGTCATGTTGTCAGAAGGGACCATTCCCTGAAGAAGGATATCATGCTTGGTAAAGTAGAGGGTCAGCAAAAAAGGGGAAGACCCTCAGTGAGATAGACTGACACAGTGGCTGCAACAATGGGCTCAAGCATCACAAACATCATGAGGCTGGTGTAGGCTGCAGTGTTTCATTCTGTTGTACACGGGGTTACTATGAGTCAGAGCCAACTTGACAGCACCTAACAACATCAACAGGGTGATGCTTGGGGACATTGGTGGTACAGTAGTAGAATTCTCACCTTTCACACAAGGGCCTTGGGTTCGATTCCTGGCCAATTCATCTTATGCACACCCACCACCCATCTGTCAATGGAGGCATGTATGTTGCTCTGATGCTGAACAGGTTTCAGTGGAGCTTACAGACTAGGAAGAAATGCCTGGTGATTTATTTCCAAACTCAACCAGTGAAATCCCTATGGATCACAACACTTCTATCCCATTATGTATGCTGACTTGACAGCAACTAACAATAATAACAAGCTACTATAGAAGGGAGAAGGAGCTTTGGTAGCATAGTGCCTAAGGCACTTGACTGCTAACCAGAAGGCTGGCAGTTCAAACCCACCAGTCACTCCTCCAAAGGAAGGTTGGGCAATCTACTTCCGTAGTGATACTGCCTCAGCAACCCAAGGAGGGGTCACTATGAATCGGGTCCGATTCGATGGCACATAACAACAACATAGAAGGGAGAATCTCTTCAGAGAAGCTGATTGTTACCCATGCAGAAATGTAGGGAGTACAGAACATTCTCTGGGGTTTGAAACAATGGGAAAAATGAGTGTTCTCCTCCTCCCCCATAGCATCCCCTCAAGCCCCCATAGCATCCCCTCAAGTGGAGGGAAAGCCCCTGGGTGCCTGCCTAGAGAATGATGTCTGTAAGTTCTGCTTTCTCAAAATTTCTACAGCTTCATCCCATAACAGGAAAAGCCACCCCAGGGACCTGAATCAGAAGAGAGATGTCCAAGAGGTGCTCTAAAGGCTCTGCATCTGGAGTCCAGCAATGAGTCTGTGACTTGTCATGTGACCTGTGCCCATCAGAGCCATAGAATTTTAGACTTCAGATCACACTTAGCCTACCTGAGAGTTGGGAGGGATGATGATCCCCACTTCCCAGCATTCTCATGCTTTTCCTGAGATGCCCACACTGTGACAGCCACATCTTCTCCTCCCTGCTTTCCCCTCATCCTTCGCAACAAGGCTGGTGATGTGTTTCAATAATTAAGTAATAGAAATTAGGGCTCCAGAAAGGCAGAAGAAAGATGAGCAGGGAATAGCCTGTTCCACACCAGATAGGAAACAGCAACAGAACCAGCACCTCCCCTAATCCACAACTTTGGTCTCTTTTGCCCAAAGTCCAGACCATGAGGATTCAAGAATGTGCCTCACAGGCATCCCAAAATCCCAGCTCCTTATTAAACATTTCCATACTTATTTGGGCACAATCAGAACTTTTTAATCATCCTCCTGAGCATCAATTTATGGAGGCAGATCATTTCCAGATGTTAGTCAACACATCAAAAAAAAAAAAAAAAGAAACACACTCATTGATTAACATATGATTTCTCCATGAAGAATTTGTGTTACTAGCAATCCTCACTTGAAATGTGCATTAAATTCTGCCTGAGTGGAAGCAAAGCTAGAAGTGTCTTTTCAGCTGAGGTCTCTTCCCCAGCCTACTGTTAGATTCATCTGTTTTGGACCAGATCAGACTGGAGCTGGAAGAAGAGTTTTGGCCTTTATCAGATTCTCTCTCTCCCCCTTTTGTTGGTGATTTCCCACAGCTCCCACACTATGAGCTAAGAGCAAGAGCAAACAACACAAAGTGGCAGAATCTAGAGTTGCCAAACAAAAGATTACTTTCTTGTCCGTATCCTGCAACAAATTGCCCAGGTGAATTTCAGTAAGACACCACCTATGCCCTTATGCATTTAGCTATTTGCTCCAATCATATTTATAAATCATTTACTGTGTGGAAGTCCCTAATTAGCTTGTGATATGCGTGCCCTGTCCACAGCAGACAATGCTAATTAATGATTGCATGCTTTCCATCACCTGGTGCTTTTAAAGGAGCTCTGGTAGCACAGTGCCTAAGGCATCTGACTGATAACCAGAAGGTTGGTGGGTCAAACCCACCAGCCACTCCGTGGAAGCAAGGCAGGACAATCCACTTTCGTAAAGACTGACCATCTCGGAAACCCAGTGGGGGTTGCTATGAGTCAGAATCAACTCTATTTAGGCACCCACTAAAACTCTACTGGAATGGTGCAAACAGTTAACAAGCTATACTGCTAACCAAAGTTTAGTGGATAAAGTTCATCCAGAGGCACCTTGGAAGAAAGGCTTGGTGATCTACTTCTGAAAAAACAGCCATTGAAAACCTTGTGGAACACAGCTCTACTCTGACACTCATGGGGTCATAAGGAATCAGAATTAACTCAATGGCAACTGGGTAAACATCTACTCTTGCTTTGGGGAGACAAATCTTAGTAAGACTTGATGCCCACTGCCTGAGACCGGCAATTTGGCAGAGGAGACAGATCCAGGCACACCTACCATAAAAGCAGCATAAGAATGAACCCACAAGTAGGTAGAGATCCAAGAGTCCAGGAAAAGAGGAATTAGGCTTTGTGTCTGGGTCCTAGTTTACCAGTTGAAAGAAGGATGTGCCCATCCTAGAAAGAAAATAATGGCCCTGAGAATTTGGGAGGATGATTCAAAGCCAATCAAAATTATTAGAGCTGCTCTTTTGGGCCAAAGTTACCAGAGGCAGCAAACTCCTGTCTATGTGGGGACCCATTTTGCTACTTTTCTTGGCCTTTCAGAGCCCCTGCAGTTTCCCTAGATGTTCCACATTCCATTAGTTAATTGGTTTGTTCCTTCTACTCTGTGCATAGCAGTTATCACGTGACATTTGCATGATTCTCAGCCCTCTTTCAAAGGGTATCAATTCCTCCAATGACTGTAAGTGATTCTCAGTTCTTGCATGTTTTGCGGGGCCACTGGCAGGGCGGATGCGCCTATCAAAAAGGAAAATGTCTGCATTTTGGGCTGTAACCAAGCCACAACTTAATTTCCTCTGCTGGCTGTACTTCTTGAGAAGTAAATATGAAAAATGGGGCTGGGGTGACTTTGTATGAGATAAATAAGCCATACTCCATAGCTGGACAAACAAGGTGCTTGGCTGGAAATATGATGTTCTTTGGCTGGCATCTCCAGATTCCTCCCAGTTGCTATTTCAAGCATGCAGCTAGCTTTCTGACCTCGATGCACTGTCCCACACTGGACTTGAGAAACCAGACTGAGTGCAAATGTAGCACAAGTAATGTTGATGCTAATAAAGCTACTGCTTTTTGATTACATACTAAGCAAGACCCAGATTCGATTCCCAGCCCATGCACCAAAGCTTGCATGTTGCTTTGTTACCAAACAGGTTTCAGCAGAGCTTCCAGACTAAGACAAACAGGGAAAAGGCCTGGCCATCTACTTATGAAAAATCAACCAATGAAAATCCTATGGAACACAATAGTCTGATCCCATTTTGTGCAGTGGTCTCTGTGAGGTGGGAAGTTGAGCAACACAATGGTAGTTACTGGGAGAAGCATTTTCCCATTTAGTTCTCACCCCAACACTTTGAAGTTGATTTTATTACCCTCATTTTGTTGTTGATATTGTTAGGTCCTATTGAGTTGGCTCCAACTCCTAAGGACCCTATGTACAAAAGAATGAAACACCGCCTGGTCCTGCATCACCCTCACAATCCTTGCAATGCTTGAGCCTATCGTTGCAGTCTCAGTGTCAATCCATCTCATTGAAGGTCTTCCCTTTTTTCACTGACCCTCTACTTTACCAAGAATAATATCCTTCTTCAGGGAACAGTCCCTTCTAACAACATGACCAAAGTTGGTGAGATGGATTCTGGCCATTCTTGCTTCTAACGAGCATTCTGGATGCACTTTCTCCAGGACAGATTTGTTTGTTCCTCTGATGGTCCATGATATTTTCAGTATTCTTCACCAACACCACAATTTTACAAATAAGGAAATTGAGGCTCAAGAGGTTTAGCAAGTTGTCCAAAGGCATACACCTAATAAGTGAGGGAGCATGGCTTTTGGTCCAAATCTAACTCAAAATCTGTGGTCTTAATTGCCATAGGATGTGCTTATGGACTTTCTGTTCATTCCCTTGGTGTCCACGCCATGCCCAGAGGCTCCTGGCTTGAGATTACTGCGATGACTATCAGTGCTCAATTGCATCATGGCAATTCTAAGATGCTCTACAAATCAGAATTGCTTTTTGTCCTACTCCCAGGAGGTTTTGAGGCCATGTTCTGTGATGGGCCCTCCAGCTGGCAGGAAAGCAGAGGGGCTTGAGTTCCAGGTTTGTGCCTCAATAGCATTATCACGGCTCTGCTAGAGGAGCAGGAATGTTTCTGCTACAGGAGCAGAAATGTTTCTGATCAGCATGGAACAGGCTGAAAGCAGGTATGTGGCTGGTTACCACCTCACCATGGGGAAGGAAATGCAGTGTGAAGGCCAAAACGTAGACAAGTGACAATGTTTCACTTTCACAGCCAAAAGTGAGTTTTTTTAGGTAAAGAAGAAATTCTGTATTGAATATACCACTCTATCACAGCCAGGATGATGACTTTCAAAAACAAATATAAAATTACATAGTAATATAAATAACATGCAGAAATTTGTCATGGATCTCAGCTAATGATCACTTTCCCCTTCTAGATATATCCATTAGCACTGACAAGTACTTCTAGTTCCAGTTTTCTCTTCATCTCCAGGGTGCTGGTAAGTGGCCCAGGCCAGGTAGGAGATGAGGCTGGTATCTGTATGGGCACTTGTGAGCTGACCACCTCTCCCAAACACTTCTAGACTAGAAAAATAGGCTTGCACCCACCATCCCTGCTGTCCTTCTCATTATTATCATCTGAACCAGATAGCTTTTCTAAGGGACATGCAGTTTCTCAAGGTACTGTTGTGGAGTCTATGTGGGAGAAAGAGGGTCTCTTTTCTCCCAGGTTCAGTTCAGTTCTAAAGTTTTTTCTGAGTTGAACTGGATTTCTTGGATATAGGGCAAAGTTCCTTCTGAGCAGTCCTGAGAAGGTCACAGGCACTACCTTCCTTCCGACTTATTTCAGGCCATGGTCTTGTGGACCATTCAGCCTTAGAGGACAGTCCCTATGATCTTTAACCTTGAGTTCCCATCCTGGAAAATCACTAGGATTCCAAATTCCCAAGCCTCTCCATCTTCTTCTGGGACCCAGGGGCTCATGTGCTTTCTGTTGTATTTGTAGAATTTGTCCTGCTGCTATTTCCTCTAAAAATCTCTCTCTGCTTCTCAGACTTCATCTTTGTGGTGACCCTCTTGCCTCCCAAAGGACCATGAAGCTAGGGCTTTCGTGACCATTAGCCCATCTCTCAGTCAAACTTGAGATGACCTCAATGAGTGGAGCTCTTTTGGGGGGCCCCAATGTAAGCTAGCTGTAGTAGTTAAGGTTATGGGTCAGTTTGGTTGGGCCTAGTTTTGAGTGGCTGAGCAGCTGGGTGTAGTTATGCCCCATGATGAGACTGGTAATCAACTCCATGGTGGAATCTACTGGAGCCTTAGGGATGTAGTCCGCTTCCAGTATATAAGGAGTTCTGAGAAAAGTCTCTGAGCTTTTTGGCATGCTTGGACCCTGCATGTAGCCGAGTCTTCATTTAGCAGCCTGCCATGTTTCCTGCCAATCCTGGGACCATCTCTGGACTTGAATTACTGGCCTGGCATGTTATTTGGTAATATAGGGACTGTGCCATTTTTATTTGTTGACCTTGGGCTTGTTAGCCTCAGCAGTCAGCAGTTGCCTGAGTGATGAGAAACCTCTAGCTCCAATGGACCAGCAGTAAGAGGCAGAGCTAAAGCCCAAGGTTGAGGGCTTTCCCACAGCCTCCAAAGCCTGGCACTTCGAACTCAGTTTTCTAGCCTCCAAAACTGTGAGAGAATGAACTCCTGTTTGTTAAAGCCATCCCATTTGTGGTATTTTTGTTAAAGCAGAACGAAGTAACCAAAACACTGTTGTTGTTGTTGTTGTTGTTGTTTGCCGTTGAGTCTGACCAGACTCATAGCAACCCCTTCTTGGTTTTCTGAGATGGTATCACTATGGAAGTAGATTGCCTAACCTTCCTTCCAAAGAGTGGCTGGTGGGTTTGAACCACCAGCCTTCTGGTTAGCAGTCAAGTGCTACCAAAACACTAGCTGTTTTCATTTCCATAGTCTCTTCACTTAAGGAACTTGGGATATATTTGTTGGGGCAGGATTGGAGAAAACCATGATGCTCTGTCCAAACTGTTTTCAAGGCATCAGTCAAGGGCCAGTGACCCTTGATTCTCTCTCATCTAAGGGTTTGTCTTTGCATCCCAGTAGCCTAGTATCTTTCCCAACAGTCCATCCTGGGGACTTAGCAGGGAGCATGCATCCAGCTTCTACATCCCTGTGTTCCTGACTTACCTGCTATTTCAAGAATATGTCAAGTTCAGTGAATCTAAAATTGACTTCCTCATCATCTTAAAGATCCTAATCAAAAAATTTTGCTAACTTTTCATCATTTTCATACTCCGCATCTCATAAGCTTGCCACTTTGGAGTCCTCTCCACATGTCATCAGTCAATCAAAACTCCTCCTAACTTCCTTCATTCGCTCAACTCACATTTACATCATCTCTTGCATATGTCTTTGCCTAAATATCTTTACTCCTCATGTCTCCTTTTAGGTATAACTTTCCCCACAGTCCCAACTGTGGGCTTAGGTGACTGAGGTTGGGGAGAGTGAACCTGACCCAAGCTGAACCAATCAGATATTCTCTCACTACCTTTTTTTCTTTCTCTGGAATTTGAACAAAGATATATAAAAACTATAGCAAAAACAACTTTGTGCACTGGCAGTAAAGGACAGAGTAGATGTCAGGACAATCCAAAGCCAGGGGCAAGCTGAAATGCTGAAGGAAGATAGGAAGGTACAGGGGGTAGTCTGACAGAGGGAGAAGCAAAGAATAGAGACTCTGCAGTGCCAGAAAGAAAGAGTTAAAGACAGATAGGCACCAGCCTGATTTCATGATTACATGAGGACTGGCAGTGCTTTCAGCAGCAAAGTTTCTCTGTTCTTATTGTTTTCCCCACTTTGCTTAAGTTCATTTGAGTAGTTTTGTATTTTTGTATTCAAACAATTCTCAACTGAACCAAAGGTTTAGTATGACATTTAACATTTTATGTGTTCATGACCTGACTTCCCAACTAAAATGCACACTTCCCAACGCAGGACCCATGCCCTGATCATCTGAGCCTCCTCCAACCAGGCCAGCCTGTGCCACAAAGGCATCTCAGTTAGCAGTGTCATACCTCTTTGAGAAAACTCACTTCTTCATATATGTCTACTGACCTAATGGCATGGAAAGTTGACTGTGGCCCAGCATAGATCTTTGCCTCTTTCCCTAACATATCTTCTGCCTTCATTTCAACCCTGTTCTCCCCAGAGATACTTCTGGTATGAAGATATCAAGAAGAATTTCCAAATATCATTAACTCTATGGGTGGCCAGCAAGTGTTCTGCAAAATTGCTACTTGTTCATTCCTTCATTATCTATCAATCCATACAACCACTGATCTATCCATCCATCCAACCATCCATCCATCCATCTGTCCATTCCTCCATATTGCAGAGCAACACTCCTGGCCTCAATAGCCCAATACTCAGATTATAAACCAAGCCTACATATTATCCCTCAAGGACAATTGTCACCAATCTCACCTAATAGGCCTATCCAGAAAGAGAGGAGAGAGGTTACTGAAGTCTTGCCTAGGAGTCTTCGTACTAACACTGACTTTCCTAAAGTAGGAGAGGGCCTGTCAGGCATCAGGGAGTAGGGCAGGTGCTGGGTCAGAGTCCCTCTGCATCTTTGACACCATACAAGAGTATGACTCCCATCCTTGCCTGGCAATAAGGCCAAACCCAGAGATGGAGCACTCATCATTAATAGCACTGACCTGTGGCCCCTCATTGGCTTTACGTGGATGGGAAGGAGGGCAGGGACTACACTGCCCTGGCTAGGCTGGGACTGTCTGGTATGGAAAACCTGTTCAGCCAGGATCTGAGATCTGGGATCATAGGCAACAAACAGAGCCAGTGTTTCAGCCAAACCAAAATCTCCACCCACTCACATTCCTGCTTCTGCCAAATATCTAACTTCTTGCAAGATGGTGGTAGAGGTCATCTTTTCCAGCCACTCAACTATTTAATGATCTACAAACTCTTCTTGAAGTCCCCCAGCAAAAGTCAGAGCCCAGGGCCTCATCTGATGAAGACTTCAGTGAAACCTTATTAAACTCATGCCCTCTAAATTCCCTGGAGTGAGCAGGCCCAGGTCACTTTCAGCTGCACTTCCTTGGGGCTGTGGGTGGAAAGAAAGGTACTTATAAAAACAGATCAAAGTCTGATAGTAAATTCTTTGTCTAATTTTATTCTATGTAAATTATCTGCAATTTTCAAAGTTAGGTGTCAATTAAGTTGCTTAGGCTTGTGGTAGCAGTCAGTACTTCCCAGCCTCTCTCCCCTGATCCTAGTTCCCATCAAACCCAGGTTTTGCTCACTGCAGTAATTGCCTGGATCTGCCCCTCAAAGTATCCTTGGCACTATTGACATTATGGCCAGATAATTCTTTGTTGTCTTGTGCAATGAAGGATATTTAGCAGAATCTTTGTCCTCCAACTACTTGATGCCAATAGCACCTCCTTCACAGTTATGATAAATAAAAAGGTCTCCAGACATTGCCAAATCTCTCTGGTTGTTGTTGTTGTTGTTAGGTGCCATCAAGTGAGCTCCAACTCATAGCAACCTTATGTAGAAGAGAACAAAACACTGTCTGATCCTGTGCCAGCCTCTCAGTCCTTGCTATATCATTGCAGACACTGTGTCAAGCCATCTCATTGAGAGTCTTCACTAACCCTCTGCCGTACCAAGTATGATATCCCTTTCCAGGGTTTTGTCTCTTCTGACAACATGACCAAAGTAGGTGAGACAAGCCTGGCCAATCTTACTTCTAAGGAGCACTCTGGCTACACTTCTGCCAGGACAGATTTGTTAGTTCTTCTGGCAGTCCATGGTATTTTCAGTAGTTTTTGCCAACACCACAACTCAAAAGCATCAACTTTTCTTCCATGTTCCTTATTCATTGCCCAGCTTTCACATGCCTATGAAGCTATTGAATGTACCATGGCTTGGGTTAGGCACACCTTAGCATTCAAAGAGACATCTTTGTTCTTCAACACTTTAAAGAGGTCTTTTGCAGCAGATTTGCCTTGTGCAATATATCACCTAATTTCTTGACTGCTGCTCCCATTGGTGTTGAAGGTGGAACCAAGTAATATGAAATGTTTGACAACTTCAATATTTTCTCCATTTATCATGATGCTGCTTATTTATTCAGTTGTCAGGATTTTCATTTTCTTTATGTGGAGATGTAATCCATACTTCAGACTGTAGTCTTAATTTAATCTTCTAATTAAATTTAATCTGTAATCTTCATCAGTAAGTGCTTCAATTCATCTTCACTTTCAGCAAGCAATGTTGTGTTATTTGCATATCACAGGTTCTTAATGAGTCTTTCTCTGATCCTGATGCCATATTCTTCTTCATGTAGTCCAGCTTCTCTTATTTGCTCAGCATACAGATTGAACAATTATGGTGAAAGGATATAACCCTGACATATTCCCTTCCTGATTTTAAACCATGCAATATCCCATGTTCTGTTTGAATGGCAGCCTTCTGGTCTATGTACAGGTTTCTCATGACCAAAATTAAATGTTCTGGAATTCTCATTCTTCTCAATGTTATCCATAATTTATTATGATCTACACAGTTGAATGCTTTTGCATACTCAATAAACCACAAGTAAACATCTTTGTGGTATTCTTTTCTTTCAGCCAAGATCCATCTGACATCAGCAAGATATTCCTCATTCCATGGCCTCTTCTGAATCCAGCTTGCATGTCTGGAAGTTCTCTGTCAATATACTGCTGCAGCCGTTTTTGAATTATCTTCAGTAAGATTTTACTTGCATGTGATATTAATGATATTGTTCAATAATGTCCACATTCTGTTTGGATCACCTTTCTTTGCAATGGGTAAAAATATGGATCTCTTCCAGTCAGTTGGCCAGGTAGCTTTCTCACAAATTTCTTGGCATAGATGAGTAAGTACCTCCAGTGCGGCATCCATTTGTCAAAACATCTCAATGAGTATTCTTTCAATTCCTGAAGACTTGTTCTTTGCCAGTTCCTTGAATGCAGCTTGGACTTCTTCCTGCAATACCATTGGTTCTTGATCATATGCCACCTCCTGAAATAGATGAACATCAACCAATTCTTTTTGGTATAATAACTCTGTGTATTCATCCATCATCTTCCTTTTTTTTTTTTTTTTTTCCTTTTTATTGTCCTTGAGGCTATGGTCCTGAGTCCACAGGCCTGGTTATTCTCTCTCACAAGGTGTTTAGTTGTCTCTGAGAAGTTACTCTAACTCTTTCTTCTGTTACTACTGTAATGTATGTGGCTAATTTTGTAGCACAAGTGCATATGTAAGATTATCTTCAGCTAAATCTATCTTTGGTCTAGAGTATATTCCTGTTCACCTACCCCCACCTGATCCTCTCACTTGTGTATATATTTATCTGTAGCCTGGTGCTTGAAGTTAGTGGTATTGCACTATTGTGCATGTACTAGTATTTGCCTTTGTTGTCTATATCTTATGTGTGCTTTTCAGTGTTCTTCCTTTCCCCGATGTCATCATGCTGGTCACAAACCCTTTCTATAAAATCCTTTCCCTCACCCAAATCAACATGTGGCCCCCAACTAGTCTGAAATTTTCTCTCCTCTTCCCTTTCTTCCATCTTCTTTTGATGTTTCCTTGCATCATTAAATATTTTGCCCATAGAATATTTCAATATTGTAACTCGAGACTTGAATTTTTTCTCCAGTTCTTTCAGCTTGAGAAATACCAAGTGTATTCTTCCTTTTGGTTTCCTAACTGTAGGTCTTTGCACATTTCATTATAATTGACTTTGTCTTCTCAAGCTGCTCTTTGAAATCTTCTGTTCAGCTCTTTTATCTTGTCATTTCTTCCATTTGTTTTAGCCACTCTTTGCTCAAAGGCAAGTTTCAGAGTCTCTTCTGGCATCCATTTTGGTCTTCTCTTTCTTTCTCATATTTTTAATGACCTCTTGCTTTCTTCATGGATGATGTTCTTGATGTCATCCCACAATTCATCTGGTTTTCAGTCACTGGTGTTCAATGCATCAAATATATTCTTTAGATGGTCTCTAAATTCAGATGAGATATGATAGAGGTCATATTTTGGTTCTTGTGAACTTGTTTTAATTGCCTTCAGCTTCAATTTGAACTTGCATATGAACAGTTGATGGTCTGTTCCACACTCAGCTCATGGCCTTGCTTTGGCTAAAGATTCTGAGCTTCTCCATTGCCTCTTTCCACAAATGTAGTGGATCTGCTTCCTGTGTATTCCATCTGACAAGATCCATGTGTACAGCCACCATTTATGTTGTTGAAAAATGGTATTTGCAATGAATAAGTCATTGGTCTTGCAAAATTATATCATGCGATCTCTGGTGTCATTTCTATCACCAAGGCCATATTTTCTAACTACTGGTGATTCTTCTTTGTTTCCAGTTTTTACATTCCAATCACCAGTACTAACCAACACATCTTGATTGTATGTTTGATGAATTTCAGACTGCAGAATTTGGTAAAAATCTTCAATTTCCTCATCTTTGGCTTTGGTAGTTAGTGTGTAAATCTGAATAATAATAGTATTAATTGGTCTTCCTTGTAGGCATATGGATATTATCCTATCACTGACAGCATTGTACTTCAGAATAGATCTTGAAACATTTTTTGTGACTACAAATGCCATGCCATTCCTCTTTAATTTGTCATTCCTGGCATAGTAGATCATATGATTGTCTGACTCAAAACCAGTCCATTTCAGCTCACTAATGCCTAGGTTATTGGCCTTTATGTGTTTGATTTCATTTTTCATAACTTCCAATTTTCCTAGATTCATACTTTGTACATTTTATGTTTTGATTGTTAATGGATGTTTGCACCTGTCTCTTCCCATTTTAAATCATGCCACATTAGCAAATGTAGGTCCTGAAAGCTTTACTCTATCCAAGTCCTTAAGGTCAATTCTACTTTGAGAAGGCAGTTTTTCCTAAGTTGTATTTTGAATGCCTTCTGACCTGAGAGGCTCATCTTCGGGCACTGTATCAATGTTTCAGGGCTCTTTGTAATGTTTTCCAGTAAGATATAAGACTGCATTTCACTGTGATTTATAAGGTTTTCACTGACCAGTTGTTTGAGAAGTGAATGGGCCCTTTCTTCTTCCAACTCTGTCTTAGTCTAGAAGCTTTGCTGAAACGTGTCCATCACGGGTGACCATGCTGATATTTGAAATACCAGTGGCATAGCCTCTAGCCTCACACCAATATGCAAGCCACCATACTGCGAAAACTGACAGATAAGTGGTAGAATCTCCTCTAGTGGATGGGAATCACACTTAGTTCAGAACTACTATTTTTGGAGGAACACAAACTCACCATCTTCCTGAGCAAAACTCAATCTCTATAAATTGAACAGCTTTATTTCCAACAGGACGTAGGGACTTTTCCCAGGTACCTTCTCTGAATATTCTCTGGAGTCTCTGCTACCAGTTCAAAGGTTGAGAAGTCACATGTAAGCCATCAGTGACCGTGGTCTTCTGGGGAACAGACCTCTTTTGTCTTGGCCGTCTCCTCAATATCCAAACATTCTAGATTTTTCCAAGATAACTGAAATTCGAAAATCCTGTCACATCGGCCCCATCAATGAGCATGTATGACTGATTTATGACCCAAGAAACGTGGCTTCCCTACCTAATAACCAAAGGTGCTGAATTCAAAGGTTCATAGTGCTGGTCAGTCTCTCCTATTTGCAAAATAGGCAACATAGCTTCCTGATCCTGAGCACCCTCCCAGAGGGACAGGTTTTGGAAGCTCATTCCATCTGATTCACAGGAGTTGCTTGGCCTATCTCTGCTACTTCTACTTCTGCAACAAGATAAGGGGAAGGGGAAAGATAAAATATCAACAATGTCAACTGACACTTTCACTGATGGGGAAGCTTCAGAGTGAAGGCTCATGGGATCCCTGGTGGTGATAATCCTGATGGGGACAGTGAGATTTTGTGCGGATGTGGTGGGAATGATGGTGATGGTAGTGGCAGTGACAAAGGATACAGAGAATCTGGCAAAGAGTAAGCACTCAGTAACTACTTATCGACTGACAAAGTGACAGCAAATGCACAAGGGCAGCAGCAGACAAAA
Source organism: Orycteropus afer afer (assembly GCF_000298275.1). Classification (NCBI taxonomy): domain Eukaryota; kingdom Metazoa; phylum Chordata; class Mammalia; order Tubulidentata; family Orycteropodidae; genus Orycteropus; species Orycteropus afer. Next base: position 4,348,429 of record NW_006921645.1, on the reverse strand, counting down.
CAACTGAACAGGTTTTGAACTTGCTGATTGTTGCTGGCATTGCCTTATTCCCAGGCACTTCCTGGATTAAATCAGGCTTGAAATGAGCACTCCTCATCCAAAGAAGCCTCTTGGGAGGAAATATGAACTCTGAAAAGCATTATTGGAGGAAATGTTAAAGCTTCTTTTGTATCCTGGTTTAAAAAGAAAAGTGAGAGCTACAGGCTGCTCCATAATTTATATTAAACTGATATGAACATGAGTCTGACTAAAGGAGGTGGCTTTGCAGGCAGATGTTAGGACTGTATTGTGCTCCTATTTGGGATGTTAATTAAGCCATATTAATGTAGGGTGTGTCTTAAATATAATAACTTTTGAGATATAAAAATTGTCAGATTAGACACAGAGAGAAGGAAGCACAAACAGAGAAAAGGTAGGTGTCACATAGAGATCACCAAGGAACCAAAGAATGTCAGATTACAGAAGATGAGACAAGTGCATTCTGCCAGAGTGAATGGAGGGAAGAGAGACTTCTGTTAGAACTGTTGTTGTTGTTGTTGTTATGTGCCGTCGAGTCGGCCCCGACTCATAGCGACCCCTCCTTGGGTTTCCGAGGCAGTTATCACTACGGA
>NW_006921645.1:4332858-4333329 GCF_000298275.1 Orycteropus afer afer | reverse complement strand
ACATATCTGACAAGGGACTTATCTCTAGAATTTATAGAAAACTCCAACACCTCAATAACAAAAGGACAAATAATCCAATTAAAAATGGGCAGAAGACCTGAATAGGCACTTCACCAAGGAGGATATTCAGGTGGACAACAAACGTATGAAGAAATGCTCACAATCATTAGCCATTAGAGACATGCAAATCAAAACAACAGTGAGAAACCTTGCTCCAGCACTAGTGGCAAAGTTCAATAAGACAGAAAGTAATAAATGCTGGCAAGGATGTGGAGAGATTGGGACTCTCATACACTGCTGGCGGGACTGTAAAATGGTACAACCACTGTGGAAAGCAGTATGGTGATTCCTTAAAAAGATAGAATTAGAAATACCATTTGACCCTGCTATTCCATTACCAGGTATATATCCTAAAGAGGTGAGAGCCATGACAAGAACAGACATATGCCCCCATGTTCATCACAGTACTAT
>NW_006921645.1:4322592-4331494 GCF_000298275.1 Orycteropus afer afer | reverse complement strand
CTATGGCCCCTAGCTGCCCTTCAGGTCTGGAATTGAACCCACACCTGTGGTTTTCAGCCAAACAAAAGACAGGCATATGAGCTGAACATTTACCTGAGGTAGATACACTCCTTGGAGAGAACAATCATGGGAGAAAGAAGGTCTGTTTATTCACAGGGAGACAGCTCAGGGGGCAGGAGTTCATGAAGGGATGGACACAAGGAAGAGGTAACTATCAGGAGGAAGTGGGAGGGGAGCTATTGCGTTGTGGTTAATTGTAGTCAATGTCATGAGACAAAGTGTATGTGAACTTCTGTATGGAAAGTGAATTTGTTCTGTAAATTTTCACCCAAATCACAATTTTTTTTAAAAAAAAGTAGGCTCAAATATTGCAATGACTGTGAGGATAGGGCAGGACCAGGCAGTATTTTGTTCTGTTGAACATAGGTCTACTATGAGTATTCCAACTGCTATGAGTTGGAATACGCATAGCAGACTCAATGTCACCCAACAACACTATAACTGTAGAAGTATTCCTGTATGAAAATAGTTTTCTTTGTTAGGTTAATGAGGCAATAGCAGTATAGGGTGTTCCTTGGACCTGAGTTTTAAAAAAGAGCAGATTAGATAGAGATCCACACACACACAGGGCAAGACTGATGCCATGTGAGGAATGTCTACAGGCTAAGGAAAGAAGGAATACCCACAGCTACTGAGAAGAAAGGAATCTATATGGCCAAGATCTTGACATGGATGTTTAGCCTTCAAAACTGTGAGAAAATAAATTTCTGTGAACAGAACTGAGTGGTATTAGTGTTACAGCAGCACTAAGAAATTAAGACACTTGTGAACATCTGAGATAAGATAAACTTTGCTGTACTTCTTCTCTGCTAACCAGAAGGTTGGTAGTTCAAACTCACCAGCCTTTCCATGCAAGGAAGACTGGGGAATACACTTCCATAAAGATTTACCTCCTTGGAAACCCAGTGGGGGTCGTTATGAATTGGAATTGACTCAATGGCAGTGGGTTTGGTTTCTGGTTTTATACTTCTTCTTTGGGCATTTGTGAAGACATGCCAATGTGTGTACATCTTTCTGCCACCAAGGGAAAACTGCTATTTAAAAAGGGTTATGATTGATAACAAAAATGACACTACTATTCAACCATCAATTGCTCATATGCAAGTTCAAATTGAAGCTGAAGAAAATTAAAACAAGTCCATGAAAGCCAAAATACAACCTTAGTATTTCCCACTTGAATTTAGAAAGCATCTCAAGAATAGATTTGATACATTGAACACAAATGACTGAAGATCAGACGAGTTGTGTGATGACACCAAGAACATCATATGTGAAAGAAAAGACCCAGATGGATGTCAGAAGAGTCTCTGAAACTTGTTCTTGAATAGTGAGTAGCTAAAGCAAATGGAAAAAAAGATGAAATAAAATAGCTGAATAGAAAATTTGAAAGGCCAGCTGCAGATCACAAAGTAGAGTATTATAATAAAATGTGGAACAACCTGAACTTGGAAAAACAAAAGGAAAGAACATGCTTGGCATTTCTTAAGCAGAAAGAACTGAAGAAAAAAGTTAAGCCTCAACTTGCAATATTAAAGGATTCTATGGGCAAAATATTGAACAACACAGGAAGCATCAAAAGAAGAAATAGAGTCACTGTACCAAAAACAATTGGTTGATGTTCAACTATCTCAGGATGTAGCATATAATCAAGAACTAATGGTACTGAAGGAAGAAGTCCAAGCTGTACTGAAGGAATTGGCAAAAAAAAAAAAAAAAAGTTTCAGGAATTGTCAGAATACCAATTGAGATGTTTCAACAATAGATGGAATGCTTGGAAGCACTCACTTGTCTATGCCAAGAAATTTGGAAGAGAGCTGCTTGGCCAAATGACTGGAAGAGATCAATATTTGGTTCCATTCCAAAGAAAGATGATCAACAGAATGAGTATATTATTGAATTGTATCATTAATATCACTGTGTTAGGCTGGGTTCTCTAGAGAAGCAAAACCAGTAAAGTTTATGTAGAGAAAGAGAGAAAGAGAAATTTATCTTAAGAAAATGGCTCACACATTATAGAAGCTGGCAAGTCCCAAGTTCTTGGATCAAATGTCAAGCTGGAGGCTTTTCCCGACTCACATAGCTGCAAGGGCTGAAGAGCTCAAGGTTGGCAGGCAGTACCAGCTGTTGACTCCAAGGAATGACAAATCCAAGATCTCCAGGCTGGATGGTGGATTATTCGCTCACGAACAGTTGTAGGCAACACAACAGGACCCCAATCAGGAAAGTGTCTCTTTTCCCAGATGTCCATAAATATATTGGAATCAGGACACACCCCTAGGGAAACTCCCTTTCAATGTATTGGCGGCTCAAAACATATACATCTGATCCCATCATGGGAACAATGCACATCACAATTGCTTAAACCACACAGAATTGTGGTCCAGCCAAGTTGACACACAGCTCCCACTATCACAATCACTTAATCATTAATATCACTTGACATGCAAGTGAACTTTTGCTTTAAATAATTTTTAAATGTTTGCAATAGTGCATAGACAGGGAATGTCCAGAAATTTAAGCTGGATTCAGAACAGGACATGCAATGAGGGATATCATTGCTGATGTCTGATGAATCTTTGCTGAGAGAAAATACCAGAAAGATGTTTACCAGTGTTTTACTGACTATGCAAAGGCATTCGACTGTATTGTTGTTGTTATGTACCGTCGAGTCGGACACGACTCATAGCGACCCCTCCTTGGGTTTCCAGGGCAGTATCACTACGGAAGTAGATCGCCCCATCTTCCTTCTGAGGAGTGGCTGGTGGGTTTGAACCACCAGCCTTCTGGTTAGCAGTCAAGTGCCTTAGGCACTATGCCACGACTGTATGGATCATAATAAATTGTGGATAACATCACAGAGAATGGGAATTCCAGAACTCTTAATTGTGTTCATGAAAAATCTGTACATAGACCAAGAGGCAGTCATTGAAACAGAACAAAGGGACACTGCATGGTTTAAAATCAGGAAAGATGTGTGTCAGGACGGTATCCTTTCAACGTACTTTTTAAGTTTGTATGCTGAACAAATAATCTGAGAAGCTGGACTACATGAAGAGTGTGGCATCAGAATTGGAAGAAGACTCAATGACAATTTCCAAAATGTAGATGACAAAATTTTGCTTGCAGAAAATGAAGAGTACTTGAAGCACTTACTGATGACAATCAAAGACTACAACCTTCAGCATGGATTACATCTCAACATAAAACAAAAATCCTCATAACAGGAGCAGTAAGCAACATCATGATAAACAGAGAAATTATTGAAGTTGTCAACAATTTTATTTTACTTGAACAGTAACAAAACCAAATGATGTATTGGGAAAATCTGTTGCCAAAGACCTCTTTAAAGTGTTAAAGAGCAAAGATGTCACTTTGAATACTAAGGTGAGCCTGACTCAAGCCAAGGTACTTTCAATCGCCTCATATGAATACAAAAGCTGGTCAATGAATAAAGAAGACTGAAGAAGAACTGATGCATTTGAGTTGTGGTGTTGATAATATTGAAAATACTGTGGACTACCAGAAGAATGACAAAATCTGTCCTGGAAGAAGTGTAGTCAGAATGTTTCTTAGAAGCGAGAATGGCCAGACTTCGTCTCACATACTTTGGTCATGTCAAAAGAGACCAGTCCCTGGATAAGGATACTGTGCTTGGTCAGTGAAAAAGAGAAAGACTTTCAAAGAGATGGAATGACAGAGTGGCTGTAGCGATGGGCACAAACATACAAACCATTACAAGAATGGCCCAGGAAGAGGCAGTGTTTCATTCTGTTGTACGTAGGGTTGCTATGAGCCGGAACTGACTCAACAGCACCTAACAACAATAACATTTGATCACAAACCAACAGCTCTCCAGAGAGCAGCTTGTAGGGATCTACCACAATTGGAAACATTGTATTCTTAAGCCTGTCTGAGAGTGAACCCTTAAGGCAGAGCCCTCAAAATTTCCAAAAGATAGGAGTTGGCAATTTTAGAACCAGTTCATTTGAATGAGTTGCACTTAATATTCTCCATCTCCTAGTTGTTCACTGTCTAACAGCATCAAAGTTGCATTCAACTTTCCCAAACCAGAGATACTGTTTGAGAAAACTCAATCTATACCCTCCACCTTCCAGTCCCACATATCTCACCCTGCCTTTCCTTTAGATGAGTTTTTTATTCTCTCTCCCTCTTACTGGAATTTTATTTTTAACTCATTTTGACAAAGGATAAGATTATACCCAACCATTCCCAGGAATGTACCTTAGATTTCTTTACACAGAAGCTAAAGTTCCTAATACAATATGAGCAAGGTGTCTGGAATCACCTGCCAATACTGGGGTTCTAGGGTTCCAAGAAGGTCAGGGTCACCATGATGTGCTTAATTAAGTCCACCAATCAAATCATAATTAGCAAAAATGGTGCACAATAGAAAGACTCTTGTTCCAGTATTTTTCCTGGGACCAGCTCATCTCAAAATCAGTTCTTACAGAGGTGAGAACTAAGAGATAGATAGCCTTACTGGGGGAAGGCTCACCCTCAGATTGCCTCTGGCCCAGGTCTTAACTTAGAGTCTTCTTTTTTGTCTCTTCCAAATGCTCTCTCTCTCTCTCTCTCTCTCTCTCTCTTTTTTTTTTTTTTTGCCATGACTTCACTGTCCATCTGATAAATCTTTGAATCAACACTTAGGAACACGTTGCCAAGGGAGAAAATCAGAATTCAGATCAAGTTTTCTTTAGCCCCATCTGTATCCCATTAGAATAGTCATTTCCTTGGTTATGTAAAGATATCTCCAAAGGAACCAGGCACAGCCATTGCTGGGAAAAGGAATTAGGTGTCCTTAAAATTAGCCCCATCTCTCTGGATCTCAAAGTGACCTGGAGAAGCTGATATTAGATTCATGAGCAGCTCTGAGCCAACAGGACCTGGGGTAGGAGTTGCTGAGGCAAACTTCACATCCGGTAAAACAGTTATTAAATAAATGGCAAATGATACATGATATTGTGAACTCTTGAGAGTCCCATCATCTCTTGAAAGACAATAATAAGCACTTTAATTGCAGCTACATTTTATTTAGCACTTAATGTTTACCAGACTCTGAGCTGAAGTTTTACATGCAAAATCACATTTAATCCACATTTAATCTTCACAAACAGTGCAAATTTTCTCTAATTTCAATCAAATCTAGTTTTCTGGTTCCTCTCTTAAGGCCTTTCTCAGCATGATATCACATTCAAAAAATATTGGTCTGGTCACCAAAGTGATGGAAGAACAGTATCAACCAGCACTGCTGCCCTCAAGGAATTGCCAAAATGGAATCTCCCTCCTAACATTCAGAAAACCACCTAAAGACCACCTTCCCCATTTGCCTCTCTCATTATGTCTCACCTGCTTGACAAAAACCAAAAACCAAATCCACTGCCATGGAGTCAATTCTAGTTCATAGTGAGCCCCCACTGGGTTTCCAAGGCTATATATCTTTATGGAAGCACTTTGACTCAACATCAAGTCTACTCTTATGTACATGCACCATCTTCATTTTCGTTGGTATGCTTTAGTCTACTAATGAGGCTATTGTCTCAACCCATTTTATCAAGGCTTTCCCTCATTTTCACTGACCCTCTACTTTTCTTACCATAGTGTTCTTTTCTAATGATTGGTCTTTCCTGAAGAAGTGTCCAAAGTGAGCAAGATGAAGTCTCATCATCCTTGCTTCTAAGGAATATTCTGTTGCATTTCTTCTGAAATTGACTTGTTTGTTCTTCTAGTAGTCTGTGCTATACTCAATTTTCTTCACCAACACCATATTTCAAATGCATCCTTTCTCTGTCTTCCTTTCTCATTGCCCAGCTTTCATGTGCATATAAGGCAATTGAAAATACCTTGACTTGAGTCAGGTGCACTGTCTTTGTTATTTAGTATTGCTAACCAGAAGGCTGGCAGTTCAAACCCATCAGCCACTCCTCAGAAGGAAGATGGGGCAGTCTACTTCCATAGTGATACTGCCTCAGAAACCCAAGGAGGGGTCGCTATGAGTCAGGTCCGACTCGACGGCACATAACAACAACAAAAAAAAAAAAAAAAGAAAGAAAGAAAAGAAAAAAAGGAGCCCTGGTGACATAGTAGTTAAGCCCTCAGCTGCTAACGGAAGGTCAGAAATTCGAACCCACCCGCCAATCCACAGGAGGAAAATGAGGCAGTCTGCTTCCATAAAAATCTCAGCCTTCGAAACCCTATGAGGCAGTTCTACTCTGTCCTATAGGGTTGTTAAGACAGAATCAAACTGACAGCAACAGGTTTGGGTTTTGTTGTTGTTTATAACAGAAATACCGCAAGTGGGTGGCTTCAAAAAACCACAGTTCAGAAGGCTAGAAGATCAAATTCAGGATACTGGGTGTAAGAGAAGACTTTCTCTCTCTGTTGGTTCTGAAGGAAAGACCATATCTCTTTTTAACATTTGTTCCTGGGTTCCTTAGTGATCATGTGACATTTATCTTCCCCTCCATTTGTGCTTGCTTGCTTAATTTGCTCTAATATATCTCTAAAGAAAATGGGAGCTCTGGTGCCATAGTGCTAACTGTTAACCAAAAGGCTGGCAGTTCAAACCCATCAGTCACTCCTCAGTAGGAAAATTGGGCAATTTACTTCACCAGAGATATCACCTCGGAAACCCAAGAAAGTGTCGCTTTGAGTCAGATCTGACTCAACAGCAATAAGTTTTGTTTTTGGTTCTACGCTAACACTGCCTCATTCACAACAAAAACCCATTCCGAAATGAGATGATAACCACAGGTATTGTTAGGTATAGTCCAGTTAGCTTGGACTCATAGTGACACCATGTAGAAAAGAATGAAACACTGCCCAGTCCTGAACCATTTTCACAGTCCTTGCTGTACTTGAGCCCATCATTGCAGCCACTGTATTAATCCACCTTGTTGAGGGTCTTCCCCTTTTATACTGACCCTACTTTGCCAAGCATGCTATCCTTAAGGAACTAGTAACTGCTAATAACATGACCAAAGTAGGTGAGATAAAGTCTGGTCATTCTCACTTCTAAGGAACATTCCAGCTACACTTCATCCAGGACAGATTTACTTGTTCTGGCAGTCCATGGTATTTTTAGTACTCTTCTGCAACACCACAATTCAACGGCATCAACCCTTCTTCTGTCTTCCTTATTCATTGTCCAGCTTTCACATGCATATGAGGCAATTGAAAATATCATGGCTTGGTTCAAGCACAACTTAGTCTTCAAAGTGACATCACAAGTATAGGAGTTAGGATTTATAACACATATTTTGGAGGGACACAAATCAATCAATAACACTTATTTTAGGCATCAAAGTGACTTTGCTCTTTTAGATTTTAAAGAGCACTTTTGCAGTAGATGTGCCCCATGCAATATATCCTTTGCTTCTTGACTACTATTTCCATGGATGCTGATTGTTGATCCAAATTAAATGAAATCATTGACAACATCAAGTTCTCCTTCATCACTTCTTCAAAACTAGACTGGTGAAAGGATTATGTTATTCCCACTACACTTTCCTGAACTGGTAAAAAAAAAAAAAAAAAAAAATCCTTTCCTATTTTCAAGCATTGGCCTCTAGAACATTCTCGTAGTGATACATACGCACCTGAGGCACACATTGTGACCTGTACACCTACACTCACCACAATACACCCATGCACAGAAAGCACACTCATACAACCTCACCCAATGATGTCAGGGAAGCCTCAGGCTGCTTCTACACTGGCAAAAGAAAGTTTATTATTGAAATAGCTCCTGAGAATCTAGCACTTCTGCATTTAGCTTCCTCTGTTCATCTGCAAGGAAACAAATATTTTTCACCAGTATAGAAATAACCTTCAGTAATATTTCTGCTGCAAGGAAGAAGGCAGCTGACCAATGTTCAATTACTAGGATCAATGCAAACAGGCCAGCCAGCTAAGGCAAATCCTGTCATGCACTGGGGAAAAAGAAAGAAGCAGTGGCTTGCCTCCTGGAAGAAGTGGATTTTTTTTTTCTTTTAATAAGAAATTGAACACTTTGGCTGTTTACATTTGTAATAGAGTAACATTTTTTAAATAATTCTGGCAATACCCAGGTAGGGGCATTTTGATCAGGAAAAGGAGACTAATTAGAGTACGGAAAAGGGGATCACACAAAGAACTAGGGAGCTTACCTAGCCATATCTTTTTAAAACAAAGAAGACATCTTGATAAAGGACAGTTAACACCTTTATCTTGTTCCTGGTATGGGTTATGGGACCAGTGAAGACCCTTCTGGCTACTGCTCCTGAAAACTTGGACCATTGATTAATTGAAAGAAACAATTTAGCATATCTATGAAAAGAAGTAGCAAGCGGGAAGAGCAGGAGAAAGGGGTTTAAAAGCCAGGAAGCCAGAGAAAAGAGCAGTCAGCCAAAGGGATTACGTGAGGAGGGGCAAATCAGGCCCGCCCAGAGTAGCAGGCTGGAAGAGCAGGAGGAAGGGGATAAAAAGCCAGGAACTCGGACAGAGGAGTAGTCAGCCCCAGGGACAACTCAGGGACACACAAAACAGCAGGGCAGAAGAGCAGGAGAGAGGGGTTAAAGCCAGGAAGCCAGACAAAAGTACAGTCAGCCACAGGGACCCAGTTGGGGGTGATATGAGAGGTCTCCAAGAGCAAGACAAATTTGTCTGTCGGTTTGTCCAACTGTGGCGACATGTAGACTTGAGTTTTGAGGCTGAGCCTCTGGTGTTTAAAACCCAGCGAGTGCACCTGGTGCACAGGTAACAGCCCAGCTTGTAGACTGAGACAGACTAGGAAGAAGGAAGAGGCCGTCCACTTCTGAAAGAATTGGCCAGGGAAAACCTTATG
>NW_006921645.1:4301434-4319572 GCF_000298275.1 Orycteropus afer afer | reverse complement strand
TGATGGTTCAAACCCACCAGCCACTCCTCAGAAGGAAGGTTGGGCAATCTACTTCCGTAGTGATACTGCCTCAGAAACCCAAGGTCCAACTCAATGGCACATAACAACAACAACAACAAGGAAAGATGAAATTTTCATTAATTTCTAAGTGTTATATATAATACTGATTTTGTTGTATTCCTTGGACTCCATAGACATTGTTCTGATGATATGTCTGTCCGTTTCACATGTTTGTTTCCTTTGCCAAATAAATATTTCTTTTCTCACTACTTTAACTTTGTGGTAATTTTCCCCTAAGACAGCACAGATTCTTCATGAGCATAATTAAGTGTTCTGGACTTTCCATTCTATAAAATGTTATCTATAATTTGTTATGATCCACACAGTCAAATACTTTTGCATAGTCAATAAAACACAAGTAAATATCTTTCTGGTGTTCTTTGCTCTCACCAAGATCCATCTGACATTAGCAATGATATTCCTTGTTCCACATCCTCTTCTGAAACTGGCTTGAATATATTTATCATCAAGTTATCTAGAGGAGGGAGATGGGCTACAAATAAACAAGCAAAAGTCAGATAATTTTAGATATTGACAAGTGTGACAAAGAAGATGAAATTGTGTAATGTGGTGATGATGTGTGTGTTTGCATGTTGGAGGGGGTGGAAATAGGGCCAGTTTTATCTAGGGAGGCCCATAAATACACATTGAGGAGATGGCATTTAACCTGAGATCTGAGTGATGAGACAACAACCAAACAAAGATCTGGAGAAAAGTGTTCCAAGCAGGAGTAACATTAAGTACAAAGGCTCTAAGACAGAAAAAAGTTTAGAAATTAGAAAGACAAAAGATGGGTGTTGCTGCAATACCGTCAGAGAGCAGACTAGAAGAACAAGAAATAACAGTAGTTTTCAGAGGATAAGTTATAGAGTGTCTTATAGGTCATGCATCACCCCTCAAGTAGTACAAATAGTTAGTATACTCGGCTGCTAACCAAAAGATTGGATGTTCAAGTCTACCCAGAGGTGCCTCAGAAGAAAAGGCTGGCAATCTACTTAAAAATGAGCCATTGTGATAGTTGGAGCTGTGTGTCAACTTGGCTGGATCACAATTCTGTGCAGTTTAAGCTGTTGTGATATAGGTTATTCCCATGATGAGATTGGATGTATATGTTTTGAGTAGCCAATCAGTTGAAAGGCAGTTTCCCTAGGGGTGTGGCCTACTTCCAGTATATTTATGGACATTCTGGGAAAAGAGACACTCTTCTGTGGATTGGGATCCTGTTGTGCTGTCTACAACTGTCCGTTGAGTGAACAATCCACCATTTGGCCTGCAGATCTTGGATTCATCATTTGTTGGAGTCAACAGCCAGTATACTGCCTGCCAACCTTTAGTTTGTCAGCCCCTGCAGCTGTGTGAGCTGGGAAAAGCCTCCAGCTTGACATTCGATCCAAGAACTTGGACTTGCCAGCTTCTATAAGTGTGTGAGCCATTTTCTTAAGATAAATTTCTCTTTCTCTATATGTATATATAAGCTTTACTGGATTTGCTTCTCTACAGAACCCACCCTAACACAGCCATTAAAAGCCATTTGAAGCACAATTCTATTCTGGCATGCAAGGAGTCACCATGGATTGGAGTTGACAAGATAGCAAAGAGTTAAAGTGCAAAGATGTCACTTTGAAGACTAAGGTGCACCTGACTCAAGCCATGGTGTTTCCAGTCACCTCATATGCCTGTGAAAGCTGTGCAATGAATAAGGAAGACCAAAAAAGAATTGATACATTGGAATTAGAGTGTTGGAAAAGAATATTGACTACATCATGGACTGCCAAAAGGACAAACAAATCTGTCTTGGAAGAAGTAAAGCTGGAATGTTCCTTAGAAACAAAAATGGTCAGATTTCATCTTATGTACTTTGGTCATGTTGTCAGAAGAGACCAATCCCTGGAGAAGGATATCATGGTTAGTAAAGTAGATGGTCAACAAAAAAGAGGAAGGCCTTCAATGAGATGGATTGACACAGTGACTGCAACAATGGGCTCAAGCATAGCAGGGATTGTGAGGCTGGTGCAGGACCAGGCAGTGTTGTTCTGTTGTACACAAAGCTGCTATGAGTTGGAACTGACTTAATGGCACCTAACAACAACAACAGATAGCAACTGATTTACTGGGTTGTTTTTTTTTTTGTTGTTGTTGTTATTGTTGCTAGAGTAAATATTCATATTTTGATTTACTTCTTTTATATATATAAGAGTGACATGATCCGATTTATACTTTAGAAAGATCACCCTGTCTATTGTGTTTGGAGAATACTTTTATGGCAAGTTTGTTCAACCTCGGCACTATTGATATTTTGGTCAGATAAGACTCCCTTATTGGGGACTCCTGTGCATTGTAGGGTTTTTAGCAACATCCCTTCCCCCTCTATCCACTCAATACTCATAGCTCCCTCTTCCAGTAGCAACAACCAAAAATGCTTACAGACATTTCCAAATGTGCCCTGGGGACAAAATCACTCCAGCATGAGAATCCCAGATAGAAGGTTGTAGGTAGTCAAGTGAGAAATATGGTGAGCAGCATTTTGAGTCCAAGTATATTCTGAAGTTAGAGTCATGAGATTTGCTGACACATTGGATGTGGGTATGGAAGAAAGAAAGGAGATAAGGATGACTTTTAAATTTTTAACTCGGGCAACAGAGTGGATGGCAAAGTCATTTACCAGACTGAAAATACTTAAGAGTAGTAGATAGGTATGGAGTTAGGGACAGCAAAACAGTTCTGCCTGCCTATATTAAATTTGAGATTCCAAGCGGAAATTTTGATAAGGCAATTGGATATTCAACCCTAGAATTCTGAATAGAGGTCCAGGCCAGAGATGAATACATATTTTCAAGTGATCCACACATCAATTGGGGAAATTCAATTGGTGAATTTCTTCTGTAGAGTATACAGGCCATAAGACTCTTTGCCCAGTTCAGGAGGAGGATATTCTATAGAGGAAAGAAAAAGTCAGAAATCGGCCCCTTATAGTCCTGAGGGTTTAGAAGAAGAAAGAGGGATATACAGGAGAGGCAGTGCATGAACTAGGTGGGTTCCAATACGTTAGATGATTGGTGGAAAAAGCAGGAAATATTTTTGCTCTGTATCCCATTTGGACACTGAGTTAATTCCACCTTGTAGTCTACTCTTGCAAAAATATGGTGTGCAAAAGCCACACCAAAGTAAACTTAATTATGCAGTACACTAGAGCTGAGGGAAGACCAGAGCATGGTTTACATTTCCTGTAGTAACAATTTCCATGTAGTGAGTCTGGAACCTAGATATTCACACAGGCTCTCAAAGGGGAACTTGTACAGCCACTGAGGTGGGAACCAGAGCATCTGCACAGGTTGTAACAGCAAGTGGTACAGTAACCCTATAGCAGGACTGTGGGTGGGCCACTTAGGTTAGAAGTTAGAGAGAGAACACAGCAGACCTTGCATCAGCCATGGAGGTCAACCAAGAAGAGAGAGGTACAATCACTAGTACCAGCAGCTGATCTCAGCCACCAAAGCCAGTAAGGCAAGAGATACCCAGATGAAAGAAAACTGCTTCAGAAATCAAGGATCAGCAATGCCTCAGGGATCTGAGAGCCTAGTGTATCCTCCTCACATACCCAATACCAAGTAGGTTAAGAGAAAGGGGCAGGGAGGAAAGCTGGAAGACAGGGCATTTAGCTAAAGAAACTATTCAAATAAAGGAATCAATTTGAAATTACCAAACTGGACCAAAATTAATTTTATTTTTTCCCACTATCTACTGTGTAGGAACTGATATGGACATCAGATCAGTTTTAGGAAAGCAAAGAAAGAACAACTTCTTTTTTCAGTATGGTTAGCATAGAGAAATACATCACCACATGATATATTAGTCAAATATCCAATTTAGTGTTGTTTAGCAACCTATCGTTGAGTGCTAACTAATGAGGGCCTCTGGAATAGGAAAGGGTTGAGCCCTCTTCTTCATCCCACAGTAAACAATAGGTGAAGCTGGAACTCACAATGGTCACTGAAACTCGGAAGTAGGAGCCACAGAGGCAGAGTTTAAGAGGTCATCAAAGAAGTAATCAAAACACACAGATGTCAAGGAAATTAAACAGAACCATCTCTTTGAGGTACTCCTTGGCCAGCATGTTTATGACAGATGATATAGGGAGATGTGGTCAGAGAGTCCAGGCACCCCACCACCATCGTGGGTCTTGGTCCCATCTGCATAATTTTAAGCCCACCTCATATGAGAAGCACCCTTCACTGCCTATGGTGGTTGTCTATGGTCATAAAGCCAGTGGGCAGAAGCAAGCTGTAAGGAATTGCCCTACATGTCTCCTTCCCCAGCAGCACTGGCTCATCTCAATAAATTGGAGGGCATACAGAGAGCTAATGCTTTGAACACCAGCTTTATAATCAACTCCCTATGAAACATAGACAGCCTACTATTTTTTGATTTATGAATTTGTATTTTCATTTCATTAAACTACACTCTCTATACATAAAATGGGACCAATTTATAATTACATGCCTACACTAATAATCTTGCAATGAATCAGAAATTCAGGGACCCCATTCTTTCCTTGGCCATGGTCTGGAACTTGAGTGGTGTTCTTTACCCTTTCTAGATCTTCCTTTCTGGACAGTGGCAAGATTGAGCATCATGTTCTTTAACAGCCTTCAAGCTCAGAGATCTTGGGCTTTGAGGAGTGACCATGGTTCAAACCAGGCTTTCCATCCACCCTGCCTTACCTGCAGAGAAAGCAGAGTGACAAGCAAACCAGCCACCCCACTCCTGGTCATTAATTCTTCAACTTTCAAGACACCTTGGGTCTCACTTCTCTCCTGAATGTCATTCTCAGCCCTGCAGAGTTGGCATTGTGGGATGGGAGCAGCAAGCAGGCCAGTAGGACTTGAGAACATTTTCCCTGACAGCACATCAAAAAGAAGGACCCTGTTTTCCTTCTATTCCCTCTGTGCTTCCTTGAAGCCAAAGGGAATGACATCACAACAAAACAAAGTTGCCAAGACATACTCTACAAAAATGTCCTCACATGGTTACATTTTCTGCAAATTACAGCATTTGGAATATAAATCAGAGTAATTGTTTAAATCAGAGTGACTGTTGAAACAGATTTCCAGTGATCAAATCAAAAACGCAATCATTCTTGTGGTTCCTCCGGTGCTCGAAGCCCCACATACTTCTGAAACTGTCGGTTGTCAGTTACATGGAGTGTTTACATTAACATGCTGCCTGAACAGAGAAAATATATATTTTAAGAAGAAAATGTGAATCCAGGGTTAGAAGAATGTTTCTGAAACAGCTAAGTCATCTTGTTTCAAGTAAAACCAGATGTTTGCATCAAGAGAAAGCCAATCATTTCTTTTAATTATGCTCAATGGTCAGGCCACCAAGAATACCCACATGTGTACACATGAGCCGGTGGAAATCAAAGGCTTTGTGACAGAGAAAGCAATCAGCAACTCCCAGACCACCAAATGGCATCCCCAGCACCAGGTTTGAGCACCTTTTGAGTTCCTTCAAGAAAATATCACTCAGCTAGGTGAGGCTTCCACTTGCCTCCCCCAGTCTACCATCCCATATCCCATTTTTCTGCCCCCCAGAGTCCAGAGCAAGCCAGGCTTAAAAGTGAATTCTTTAGTCAAGACTCCTCACAAAGAAGTGCCAAAGAAAAGGATATTTATTAGTTACGCTGCACTCTGTCTCCCAGAACACTTGTCTAGCACCAAAACCTCTGTAAAGTGAGTAAAAGTGAGTTCACTTTCATTGTCTTCAACCTGAAAGAGATTCAGTGGAGACCACTCCCAAGACTGCAGTCCCAGATGGAGAGGAGGCTGAGTGCATGGCAAATATAGTCGTTACCTTAGCCTCAACTCTGATGTACTGTGGAGTGTGATGGTGCTGGTTAGAAGGTGCTCTGGGAGGCCAGACAATGATATCCTTGACAAGTGGGCCGAGAGGAAGGCTTTGGAACTTTGTGAGATTTGTAAGCTTCCCTCCGAAGGCTGGCTCAAGTCTGGGATAAGACTTCCTTTTCTGAGCAGAGCTCTGGGCACAGACTGGGGCACTCACAGAGACCTGACTCGAGAAGATGCTGGAGTCACAATGTTCTCCGCAGTAAAAAAGAGCGGCCATGCACTATCAGGCACTACCACACAACCACAGCAAAATCGTAATATCTGAGCCTTCCCCGAAGTAGACTATAAATCCTGAATATTTGTTCCAAAAGATTTTGTAGAGTCTAAGTATTTTGAATCTGCTCCTCAAACTTTCATATTCAAGTGCCAGTCTCAGAACTTTTGTTATGCACTGTTATTATTATCATTAGTTGCCATCAAGCCATCTCTGACTCATGGCAATCTAATGTATAACAGGATAAAACATTTCCTGGTCCTGTACCATCTTCTTGGCTTGAGTCCATTGTTGTGACTATTGTATCAATTCATCTCATTAAGAGTTTCCCTCATATTCACTGACTCCATATTGTATCAGACATGATGTCTTTTCTAGCTCTGGTGGTGCAGTGGTTAAAGCATTTGCTGCTAACCATAAGGTCTATGGTTTGAATCCACCAGCCACTCCATGAGAGAAAGATGAGCCAATATACTTCTGTAAATATTTACAGCCTTGGAAACCCTGTGTGGTCTCTATGAGTTGGAATGGACTCAATGACAGTGGGTTTTGGTCTTTTCTAGCAATTGGTCTTTTCTGGTGACATGTCTAAAGTAAGTGAGCCAAAGTCTTACCATCCTTGCTTCTAAAGAGCATTCTAGTTGCATTTTTTCTAAGACTGATTTGTTCGTTTTTCTTAAAGTTGATAGTGTACTCGATATTCTTTGCCAACACCAAAATTTGAATGCACCAATCCTTCTATGTATTGCTTTTACACTATTCAGTTTCGCATGCTTATGTGGTGATTGAAAACACCATGGCTTGGGTCAGTAGCAGCTTAGTCATCACAGTGACATTTTGGTTTTTAAAAGATGTTTTAAAAAGGCTTTTTTAAAAATTTACTATTAATAATTGTCTTCAAATTAACATGCCTTCCTTTTTTGTTTTTACTTCAATAACTCCTTTAGTTTTCCCTAAGCAAATATATTTGTGAAAATGCGGGTAAGATGTTTAAGTTGTATATTTTTTAATGTGTAAAAATAAACATATAACCATTAAAATAAAAATATTTATTCATATTCTGGCTGAAGTCAACTCACATGTTACCATTAGCACTTCCACAGCTTTGGGAAACACAGCTCTAAATTATTCTGTAGAACTTTAGTGTTTCTTCCAAACCTTTAATCAGATTGCCTCAATAATAATGAACAATAAGCAATACTGTAATGCTCCTTTTTCAAGGTACCATGAGTACTGAGACCAACTTACAGCATATATATTGGTGATGGGAAGAATTAAACCCCTTGTTTGTTCTGTCTAGTCTAGGAGAAACAATGACCATTTCCTGTCAAGAGAATAAAGAGAGAGATATTTTCACCATTTGGAATGAGAAGATGAACACAAGAATTCAAATATACTCTAAATGTTTCTTCAGAGTTTTCACTTGTGCTCCCAAACATCCATGGGTATTTCTGTGTTTGTTCAAAATGACTCTGGTGTGGAGTGCTTTAAAGGAAAATCAATCCTGTATTATTTTTAAACCAAGAATTTAGCTTTGAACTCAGCCCAGAAGTCAAGTTCATGTCTAACAAGCAGGCATTTGCTAATTACTTCTTGGCTGCAGTTGACTGGTAATGTCCTCAAAAGCAAGCCATAGTGGGGATTCCTAAAGTCAGAAGGGAAGAGAATTGCTTAAAAATAAAATATTCCCTACTTCAGGTTCCCAGTCCCCATAACTGTTTAATAATCAAAATTATTTCTCTGAAAATTGCCCTAGGTCAACCAGTTCTGCCACATACAGGAGCTTCACACATTCTCCCTTCTTCCAGCAACACTGTGACTTCATAGCTTAGAAGCTTCACTCGGAGTGCCATGGCTGAGATTCCACCCACTCATTCACTTATTCAGTCTTTTAACACACAATTATTAAGCACCTACTAAATGCAGATCCCAAGCTTTTGGTTTTAGGGGATTTGAAGATGCTTGGACATAAATACAAAACGACTCATCCTGGAGAGGGGGACTGTGGTAGTTTAGCAGTAGAATTCTTGCCTTCTATGCAGGAGATCCCATTTCAATTTCTGGCCAATGCACCTTATGCACAGCTACCACTCATCTGTCACTGGTGGTTTACGTAGCATACTACCTACGGCACCTGACTGCTAACTAGAAGGTTGGCAGTTCAAACCCACCAGCCACTCCGTGGAGGAGGACTGGACAATCGATTTCTGTAAAGATTTACTGCCTCAGAAACCCAATGGGGTTTGTTATGGGTCGGAATAAAATTGATGGCAATGAGTTTGGTTTTTGGTTTATGATGCTGAGCAGGTTTTAGTATAGCTTCCAGACTAAGACAGACTAGGAAGAAAGGCCTCCCAATCTACTTTCAAATAGCAGGCAGTGAAAACCCTACAGGTCAGAAAAGGTCATCCACAATTGATCATAGGGTGCCACAGGACAAAGTAACACTTCATACCACTATGGATGAGTCACTATGAATCAGGGGCTGTCTCAAAGACAGCTAACAACAGTGCAATCCTGGAGTGACCGCAGGTCCATACTCCTGAAGACAATTGACTACTTTCAATCCAGGGACAATGCCTGGGAACATTCAGTCCCCTTTTCATTTGCTGGAAATGAATCTCAAACCAATACAATATGCTGTTTAAGCAAAAAAGAATTTTTGAAAAATCACTTCTCTTGCAAGAGATCAAGTCAAAGACTAAAGGGAAATTAATAAAGCCTTAACTAAAGATGCATCTGGGAGCTCTGGTGGCATAGTGCCTAAGGCACTTGATTGCTAACCAGAAGGCTGGCGGTTCAAACCCACCAGCCACTCCTTGGGAAGAAGATGGGGCAATCTACTTCCGTAGTGATACTGCCTCGGAAACCCAAGGAGGGGTCGCTATGAGTCGGGTCTGACTCAATGGCACATAACAACAACAACAACAACAACGAAGATGCATCTAGTTCCTGATACCATTAAAAAAAAAAGAGAGAGAGAGAGAGAAATGACAAGAAAAATAAGCTCTACATTCTAAGCATTTGACCCCCTCTTGGCCACTTCAAGAACCACGGTTCTGACCTAGCAGAGGCATCTAGAAACCTGGAATACAGCTAAGTACTCTGAAGCAGGTAGATGTACCTCCTCAAAACATTGGCTACAAAGTAAGTCCCTATTAGCTGTGCCCTTTCCTAGGAAGAAGCCTTAGCTTTTGCCCCAATTTAGTGTTTCTGACATTTGGTGATGACAACTGAAGGGAAATGAGGCCAGCTGTGGGCAAAGGTTGGGAAGACACAGTGCTATCCGGGAATTTGAAGACCTCATTCCTGTCAATTTAGAAGCTCTGACCTTGAACCTGACCCTGCCAGGCAGTACCCCAGATGAACTCCTTCCCCAAGAAAATTCAGAAGCTAACAAGGCTGATGGCATCTGATACCTTAATCCAATAACCTGAAGCCCTCAACAGCAGAATTTCAGATTCATTGATGAAAGACTACTTGACATTTATTGATAAATTCTTTGTGTGAAAAGACTATGCTCTATATTATCACATATGGGTATTTCTTGAGACAGAGTATACGAATGGCAGGGATCTTTGTGGAACCTCACAACACACATGTGAAGTGCAAGATACTCCACCTAGGGATGAGGCCCACCTCTGCCTTCTCACAAGAAGACTAGAGAATCTGAACAGCCAGACACCAACCAACACACCCAGATTGGAAGCCATGACTGCAGCAAGCTACAGAGCTGCCGCCAGAGGGCAGCAGTGCACATAGAGCCAATGTAACCCCCCCATTTGAGAGAAGACAAAACTGAGGTCCAGAGCAGGGTTAGTGACTATGAACAAGCCTCGCAGTGAATCATGACAGATCCCAGGCTCAAAACTCCAGCCTTCTGACACCCTGCCAATACTCCTTCACTTGCCCTCAAAGGTCTGAAAAAAGAATTTGTGAATGCTTACATGTCTTTATTTTACAAGTAAAGAACTTGTCAGGTCAGAGTTTTGGCTACATCCAGTAGGGAGCATGGGAAACACTCGCAGTTCCTGGGATGCACCAACCTCTTTGACCTTAGGCCAGGGTAAGAAATACATTTTACGTTGCAATCCATATTTAGTGTATTATATATCATACACAAGACAAATTTTTCACAAATCAATATTTCTAACACAAACTCCGATATTTTCAATTGGACTCTATTCTCTTTCTTTCTTTTGTCCTTCCTTCTTTCCTTCCTCCTTCCCTTCTTATCTCTCTTTCTTTTTTTAATGCTGAGCTGGTTTCCATCCACTACATTTGTTTGACAACACACTGATTGGTTACTAGTCCTGTATGGAAGGGTGGCCTGAGAATGCCCCTCCAAGGAAAGTGACATACTCAAGTCTATTGATTATCCATTTGCATAGTCTTCAGCCCCTGCAAAAGTTTGTGAAGGTCAAGGGAAGCCAAGCTGCTCCAGTCTAAGGGGAATAATGACCCAGGAAAAAGAAAGCACTAATGTCAACCTTAACTCATCATGTAGCTTTATTTTGTCTGTGTTATTCTTTCATGCGTTCCCTCGGCAAACTCACCACCATAGCTCAGCCCTGCCCCTCTCTTATTCCTGCCAGGAGATGATCTCTGTCTTCAGACATCCTTGTGGTCAGTATTCCCCTACAACCTGCAAATCCCAGGACCTGAGCAGGGTCCTGATTCTGAGACCTCGTGTGAAGGAAAGGACAAGAATAATGGAGAAAAACTTGAGGCCAGAGAAGCAGAGATACTTAACAGCTCAGGAGCTCCACCAAGCAGAAGCTGTAATAATTTTTTTACCTGAGGCCCAGAATCTCAGAGCCTGGGCCCAGAAGCAGAGCCCCAATGCCCCACCCCCCTGCAGCCCACACCTTTATCTCCAGGACACGGGCAGCAGCTCTCCTCCTCCTGGGCACAGAAAGTCTTTCCTGATACTCTGCCAAGTATTTCACTTGCTCAATTTCATCCCCTTGCTCCTAGCATGTTATTTTATGAAGAAACTCAAAAGAAGAGACATCTATCACAGATCAACCCCAGAGTGATCCTAAACTCCTGCTTGAACCCAAGGGAAGTTTGTAAAATCTAATTCCCTGATGTCTGGGGCAATCTGGTGAGACTCCATTACTGGACGTAGAACTTCCTGCTTCAATTCATCCTGATGGGGAGGGAGAAGATGATACATAACAAAAAAGAAGTTTCTCAAACCCTAGTGACCTCTCCTAAGGATGCTGGCTCAGCCCATCAGCACAGGCAATGGTCCCTCATCTCCCATCACATCAAAGTTTGCCAACTGTGGCCCCAAAGAGAAAGATGACTCAGAAGGAGTTAAACCAGTTCATTGCAAGTGGTATTTATTGGGTGTCTACAGGGTGTAAAGCAGTGAACTTAGCATCAAGAAAAAGAGAAGAATAAGTCATACCCAGTCCCTGCCTTCAAGTTTTACCACAGTCTAACGGAGTGAAGGCAAGAAGTGGCTTGGGAACACCCTCTGAGAAGCCTTCCCCACCTCCTTTGACTACTGGGCTCTCCTTTCATGGTGCTCTCTCCCTGAACACTTGTCTGCTCTTTACTTAACCACTGAAGATCGCGTTTGTTGACTCATCTGTCTATTATCAAATAGATCATCATTTCCTTGTGGGCGGTCAGAGAGATACTATGTTCCTAGATTTGAAGATGGATAAGGGGCCAAGAGCCAAGGAATGTGGGCAGTCTCTAGAAACTGAAAAAGACAAGGAAATGGATTCTCCCTTAGGGCTTCCAAAAAATACCAAGCTTGCCAACACCTTCATTTTAGCATAGTGAGATTCATGCCAGACTACTAAGCTACATAATTGTAAGATAATAAACTTGTCTTGTTTTAAACACTAAGTTGTGGTAATTTGCTGTAGCAGCAATAGAAAACTACTACAGATTTTAGTCATCATTTTATTTTAAGGCAAATACACTGTAGAAGTCTTTTTTTTTTTTTTTTTTTGGTTTTCAGAACAAGAGGAAACATCGTCAAATGGAACAAAGGTAACCTTCTTTCAGAATGCCAAATCTACTAGCATAGTGGCTAAGGCACTTGACTGCTAACCAGAAAGCTGGCAGTTCAAACCCACCAGACACTCCCCGGAAGGAAGATGGGGCAATCTACTTCCGTAGTGATGCTGCCTTGGAAACCCAAGAAGGGGTCGCTATGAGTCGGGTCCGACTCGACGGCACATAACAACAACAACAACTAGGAGAATTAGCTGGCTTTGTCTTAGTGAGGAAGGAATAGGAAGCTGGCTCTTTGGGGGAGAAAGAGAAGTGAGCATTAGATCCTTGGACTGCAGGATGGGAGGAGCCTATAACTCACTCACATGCAGAGCCCAGAAATAGCTGGACCTATGGTTGGGTGGAGATGCAGACAATAAGCGTCAGTGCATAAGCCTATCTTGGAATTTCCCAAGGTGAGGCTGGCCCAGCAAATGTGGAGCTGACAGCAGAGCTGCACACCTCACCTAAGTTATGTCCCTGCAGTATCTATGGCCAGGGATGACTACTCACACCCACCCTCTCCCTTCTCCACCATTGGGTGCCCCACTCCTGCCTTGACAGTAACATATGTGTCTGCTCCAAACTAGGGCATGGAGATATCAGTCCTTTTGAAGAAGTCTGTGAATAAATAATGTGATTATGGGGTAAATCAGTTTATAAATTTAGAGCTAAAAGAAACATCAGTGTTTATATATATATACACATATGTATATGAAGAGTTTTGGTGGCATAGTGGCTAAGGCATTTGGCTTCTAACCAAAAGCTGCTCTGTGGAAGAAAGATGAGACAATCTGCTTCTGTAAAGATTTACAGCCTTGGAAACCCAATAGGGGTCACTATGAGTCAGAATCTACTCAATGGCAGTGAGTTCTTTATATATAACAACTGAGTTTTGACTCCGCATCCTCATTTAACTTTAATCATTCTAGCGGATCCTTTATCTCGAGGGTTTTAAGTAACATCACAGTGCTAGGGAGGCCTCTGTGGTCATTGGTTACCAGTCCTAACTGGTCACATCTACATACCCATCACATCCACTCTGCTGTGCCTAGCACTGAGGATTTCCTGACTCAAGCTCCCTGCTCCCTGAGGCCTCCACAGCCCCCTACCTCCTCTGAGTGCTGGCCACATCTTTAGGATGCTGCCTCAAGGGTATGTGGAGAGTCACCGCTACTCGTAGAACTCACAGCACTTCCTCCTGTCTCACACGGTCTCCAGATTATCTCTTTTTGAACTTGAAGTGGTTATGATGGGAAGTCTCTCCTTACCTGTCCTCCAGAAACAACCCCTTTTTCTGTCTCATAGAGTCCCTGGGTGATGCAAACAGTTGACACACACAGCTGCTAACCAAAATGTTGGGGGTTTGAGTCCACCCAGAAGCACCTTGGAAGAAAGTCCTGGAGATCGACTTCCAAAACACCAGCCATTGAAAATCCTATAAAGTACACACGTGGGGTCCCCATGAATTGGAGTCAACTTGATGGCAGCTGGGTGCTCTCTCTCTCTCTCCTCTCTCTTCTTCTCTCCCCTCAAAACTTTCAGACAACTAGCATAATCTTTTCAATGATTCTAGGCTTTTGGAAACAAAATCCAGGAAGGAAAGAGTCTTGCAGGCAACTTCTGCTTTTTGTCTAACCACAAATCTCCCCTGGGGCAAGGAAGCTTGAGCTTACTAAGGGCCTGAATAGGGGTTTGGAAAAAAAAAAAGAAGAAAACATGTGAAAGGGAAAAAAATATTAATATGTTTAAAATTGCCCTGGCATAATAAAAATAATAATTGTTGTTAGGTGTTGTCAAGTCAATTTTCAACTCCTAGCCATTCTCTTTTGCATCTACTGATGAATTCAATAAATCATTACTGAGTGCCTGCTCTGTGCCAGGATGGTTGGGTGCCGTGATGTAAGGGTAAACAGAGTCCAGGGCCGTCCTCTCACAGGCTTTTCTTCTAGAAGGGGGAGCCGGGCAACAGACTCATACACAAAGAAACAAGAAAACATCTAAGCTATGCAGAGAAGATAGCTTGCTCTGATAGACGGCAGCTGAGTGATTATTAGATGAGGTTGTCAGAGATAGCCTCTGTGATGTTTAAGCTGAGACCTGAATGACAAGGCCTGAATGATACACAGATCAGGGTTCACTTTTTATGTGCCAAACACTTTTCACACGTTATCTCATTTAATCCTCATAACTGACCTACAGATTCTATTATTATCTCAATTTTACAGATGAGTAAACTGAGGTTCAAAGAGATTAAGTGCCTTACCTAAAATACAGCTAGCTAGGACTGGACATGAGGTCTGTCTCTAAAGCCACTATTCCTTCTACTATACTGAAGGCTGTTATTTCTATCCCTCCTGGAATTTTCCCAAATGTTCCACTTCACCACCAGAGCTCCTTTCTTTCCCACTAAGAATTAACATTTCAATGTTTCCTCTTTGGTCCCCCAGAAAGGGCAACTTTTTGAAGAGGCTTCTATCCTTTCTGCCACCCCCAATGTCAGAAGACAACGTTGTCCAACAGCAAACAGACTGGTCTCCCTCTGCCTGTGCCCTGCACTTTTTCACTGGAGGCAGTGGCCTCCTTCCTGCCCACTTTTCCTTTGGGCTCTGGCCCAGAGATAAAATGCCCTCTCTCTGTGTCTCTGCCCAATGGGCTGGTGGGGTAGGGGAAAGAGCTAGGTCAGATGGGCTGAGTGGAGCTCAAAGTGACTGGCTGGTGGTATTCAAGCCTATTTTTATTCACAAAAATCTGTTCTGTATTTTATTCAGCTTTGGGGCAAGGAGAGGTCAACTCTCTTCACCTCTTCTGTAAGATGAGAATACTGCAGGAAATGAAATGACAGGGAAGCCAAACCGAGGCGAGGGAGAAAGGGCAAATTACTGGGAAATTAAAAACCTGTGTTCGGATCAGAGTGAAGAGTGTCAAACCTCCCCTTCCACCAGAGCCATTCTCCCTGAGGCTGGCGTGCATGTGGACGTGAGCATTACCCACCACATTTGACAAATGCCATGGGAGAGGTGAGACCAGGGTGCATGGTGTCCTGGCACATGGCCAATCTGTCTGGGGCCTCCTGAAGGAGGTGCTGGCTTCAGCCCACTGCACAACCACTTGTGCCTTTCAGCTCTAATGTTGTCACTGAAGGGAACTTCCCTAACAGCCCCGGTGTGCCAAAGTATCACCTGTCTTTGTCCTCCACATATGGTTACTGAATCCCCATCTATGTGAAGGCACAGAGTTCTTGGGACTATAAGTCATATACACGTGCAATTATTTGGACCTCACATAATGTGGCTCTCTGGACCCTCATCTCACACAGAAGCATTATTTCACTTCTTGAGAATCCTTCAAGTCCACCTCAAAACCCCTTCCTCCATAAAGCCCTTGTTGAGCCATAGTGAAACTGGGCTTGTCAGTATCCTGAGAGCTGGCAAATGTCAGGCACTCAAATTGGGCTCAGTTCTCCTCTTGACTTGGTGACAACAGAGACGTAGTTTTAATTCACTCAAAAATAATTATTGAGCACCTATTTCATGCTGTACACTGTGCTATGTACTGGGACTCAGAGCAAATTTCTTCCCCCTGAGATCTAACAGTTTGGTGGGAGGAATAAATGTGCACAGCTCAAAATAACAGAAGGAAGGAGAGAAACGCTAAAATAAATTTTCCACGGGCTCTTGGAGCACAGAGGCAAAAAGAGCTAAGTTCAGCTGATGGGATCAGGATGAGCTTCTTGGAGGAAGAGACATTTGAATGAGATCCAAAAACAGGCAGAATAGTATTTTACTATACTGTGATTTTGTTTGTTTAATTAGATTGTTGCTTTTTATATAAAGAAATATAGTACTAGAGACTAGAAGGAGATGAGAGAAAAGCATCCCAGGAGAATGGAGTACAAGCAAGATCACAGAATGGAACCTTTAAGTCCTAGAGTCAGTTTGGGGCCCAGTCGGTAGCACAGCTACAGCAGAGGAGACCGCTGTGTGGGGCATAGAGAGGAGCAACATGGAGGTGAGACAGCGAGAACATTTGGTTGGGGCTAGATCTGATAATCCCTTGAGTGCAAGACTAATTTGTTTGGCTTTTATGCTGAAGGTTAGTGTTACCAAATATGTCCCATACTCTGCTGTGTGCTAATAGATGTTGAGCAAAGTAAATAAACCAACAGAAGACAGGGTTGTAGTACATTAAGGTCAAGCTTGGGAACCACTTTCTTCCGGACAGGGCTTCTCAGAACATATGCTAATATGAATGTAAATCCTCAGGAGAGAAGCATAGCCACTGTGTTCAGGGTAGCCATTTTTAAAGAGTTTCTCATGAGAGAAACATTCCATAGAATATAGTCTAGGAGACACTGCTAAAGGCAATAGGAAGCCAGCAAAGATTTTTGAACAGTTGAACAATATGGTTATATCTTAAATTTAAGTCTATTTCATTGGAGTAGAAACATTTTGAGGTCAGTGGCCTATCAGAGAAGGTTAAACACCAGAAGCTTGCCAAGGGGACATTCCAGTTGTCAGGCCTCTATGGGTAGGTTATCCTGATGACAGGGCAGAGTTCTCTGAAATCCAGGGAAGGCCCTGTGCTGCATCACCAACTCTTCTTCCACTCTGTAATTATAAATTAAACTTCTACGGTGTACTAACATTCTAGTCTATTTAGCACAACCAGTCCCCCTATGGAGATCTGGTGGCATAATGCCTAAGACATTTGACTGCTAGCCAGAATGTTGGCAGTTCAAACCCACTAGCCAGTCCACAGAAGGAAGACTGAGCAATCTACTTCCATAAAGATTTACCGTCTTGGAAACCCAAAGGGGGTCACTATGAATCAGAACTGACTTGGTGGCAGTGAGTTTGGATTTTTGGTTTTTTTAGTCCATTTCACTGCTAACCAAAAGGCTCAAACCCCCCAGCCACTCCTCGGAAAGAACACTGGGCAATCTACTTCCATAGAGATACCACCTCAGGAACCCAAGGAGGGGTTTCTCTGAGTTGGAATCAACTCGATGGCAGTGAGTTTGGTTTTTTGGGGTTTTTTTAGTCCCCCTACCTGGTGAGCCTTGGCAGGTGTACAGTTTCTCCTTCATTATCTGTGTCTGTCAGCAGGTTTGTCTGTTAAACATTTATGAAGGAGTTCCAAGGAGCCTGACAGCACATGAATCTAGAGCCTGATCCCCTGACTTCCCTCTCTTTAAATATATGCCAAGCCCAACGAAAAGATCTAAGGCATATATTAGGGTGACTCCCCATAATATGATGCCTCAATGCCAAGGGGAGGCTCTACTGTGACCCAATAAAGCTATTATTGCATAGAAAACTCAAATGTAATTCTTCCTGTAACAATGACCTCATTCCTCCAGCTTATAGGGGTCCAAGCACAGCTAGGCTGTGTAGACACATTGCTAGAGGCAGTCATTCTCAAGAATCCCTAAGACTCAAGACAAGTTCTAAGTTTGGGGAAATGGGGCCCAAGGATCAAATCCAGACTGAGGAGACACATGTGGCCCTGTGGCCTGCAAAGGAGGGACTATCCACACCAGAAGGCCTGAGGGACCCAGGAGGGCCTGTCTGTTCAAAGTCTTCTTCCTCACTGCCTTGACAAAGCACTTTTCTGCATTCCCAGTTAGGAACCAGATGTAGCCCTATAGGAAACGGGAAAGGACCTTATGGAGGGCTCTCCAGTGGCAAATGGTGTGCAGAGGTCTGTGGGATGTGAGAGTGAGGGTGGTGAATAGGCATCTCCCTGCCAGGCAAAGAGCTGAAAACTCTCCATCTGACTCTCCCAGGGCTGTTGGGAATTTGAGGCCTGAAGCAAGATATTTTGGGGCAGACAGTTTATTACTGAGGACTTTTTGATGCAGCCCCTTCCATATATAAAAACTTTCTCTCTCTCTCTCTTTTGTTTTGTTTTTACCAAGTCATGTATGTGATTAACACT
>NW_006921645.1:4273317-4294979 GCF_000298275.1 Orycteropus afer afer | reverse complement strand
CTTCTGCTAGTTGGGGTTTAGTCCAATTCTGCATCCTTTCCTTCAAGGCTCAGGGGTCCAAGATTATCTTCTGTGTCTGTGTTAAATTGGTTTCCCTTTTCTTTGTTGAAGAGGGTCTGTGCGATCCTTCTGCCTAGTCCGCCATCTATGTGATTAACACTCTTGTCTATTACCCAGTCCCTGCAAGCCCCACCTGCTCATGAGTCTGGGTGTTAATGAGTATGTTTACCCAATTTCCTTAGTAATTGAAGGAAGGAAGGGAGGGAGGGAGAAAGGGAGTGAGAGAGGGAAGAAGGAAGGAAGGAGACAGGAAGGGAAGGGAAGGAAAGAGAAAGGAAAAAGCTGAGCATATCATACTTCAACACATCTCTCCATGTCAAAATCGCCCCTTCCCAAAATGCCACATGTCCTGCAAGAGCATGGTGTACTCAGGCTAGAGACTAACTGGCAGTGGAGGGGTAGCCCTTTGTCCTGCACATTCGCCCTACCCCAACACATACGCACACATACTGCAGAAAACAGGCTGAGGCTCTCAGGTGGTCTCTGTACCTGGAGGGGAAGAGGATCAATCCCCACTTCGCTCCTCCGTTGTCGTTAGGACTCCTTAGCCATTTCTGAGCAACTTCACAGAAAAAAGAACAAGGCTAATGTTTCACCCCCGTCCCCACCCAAGAGCCCTTTTCTTATCTTACCCAGCCCATCATTGGCATTTCATTCACAAAGACTCAGAGAGAAGAATCATACAGAGCTTTCCCTTCTGTCTGTTCTTTGAAGGAAAAAAATAACTGAGGTGTCCTGCTTACCTGCAAGAGCTCTTTCCCTGCCATGACCAAGACAGTGAATGTGGGTGTCCCAAATGGCATAGAAATCTGTGGAGACAGACAGCAAACCTTCAGGCTTACATCGTCTACTTCCAACTTGTGACCATAAAGCTTGTAACCCTCAAATAGACAGACAGTACAATTGAATCCTGCTTCTGTCTTGATAACTTTAGGTGAATACCTCCTGAATGGAGCAAGAAAGCAGCCTGGGGCCCTGGGAGTTTCCAGTCCTGAGCTTCCATCCTGGCTGTAGGAAAAGAGCCTCCCTCTCCAGGCCTTAGTTTCCTCTTTTGTAAAATAAATTCTAAGATTCCACCCATCTCCCAAATTCTATAATCCTGTATTCCTATGGCTAAGTATTTGTAATGTTTATTTTGGAAGAAGAGGGATTATTTTTTTAGGCCTCGAATGTTGTAACCTCAGACAAATAGTAATTTTGGATGGTGTCACATTAATTCAAAGCTAAGTGAATAGCTAGACTGTTGCTTTAGCATGCTTTTTTAATGGGGAAATGAGAATGACTTTGGAAATTTCTTGTCCCCCACTATGTGGTTTTTGATCCCATACCTTCTTCTCAGCTTTACAACGGAAATGGAAAATCATCTATTTCTTTCATACTAGGGCGACAGGTCAGGGAACCCCCCTCCTATCTTCCCTCAAAACATGGATGCCAACAATTCACAGCAAAAGTATCAGGGGGAAACAGATGGGAAAATAGGAGGTGAGTGGGTCTGTTGTCAAAGAGATCTGACTTCTCGCCAGCATGCAGCTCTTGGTGCCTACAGCTGTGCTTCTTTCTGGGGTAACATACCCTGGGGTATTGGGGGAAGCCTCAAACACTCTAAAGTCCTGACACAAAAGCTGCCACTAGATATTTTGGGTGATGACAGCTAGGGTGTGATGTTTTGGTGACAGCTGACCATTTTTTCCCTTCAAGCCTCACCAGTGGATGCTGGGGATACCCTGAGCTAAGAGTGCCAGAAACACTTGGTGATGCCAGACCAGCAAATGCAAGTGAAGACTATAGATTTTTTTTTTGTTTTCATTTTTATATTTTCTGAAAACAGTTGATATGGGATAGAGCCTTGGTTTAACACTATTCATAAATTAAAAAATTGCTACTGAGGACCTCAGTTTCTGTCCAGATGTGTTAGAGTTTAATGTTGTGAGGACAATTTGGGGAGGTAAGGAAGGGAATAGGCAATGGAGGAGTGGTAAGGCAGATGGCATTTTCAGGACCTTTGGAGTTTCATGCTTCACTCTGATACAGCCTTGTGCAATCAGATGGCTGGGAATCAGCAGAACATAAATCACCAGACATTTCAGAACCTCCAAGTGGTGTGACCTTTGCTGGTGTGTGGAGGCCGGTGGTTCTGGGAGGGTCACGGAGCTACTTAACAGGGCTTTTTGATGAGAATCCAGGAAATCGTTTGGTGTTCCCTTTGTTTCTCACTGCAACTGGCCAGCACAGTAAGTCCCAGGAAGAAACCTGAATTGTGAATTTCTAGGTCATAAGAGGACACCGATTGATTAATCAGGCTTACTTACAAATCCATGTCAACACATGTCAGTGGGAGCAGGCTCAGCTAATGCCAGTGACATTTTACGGATTTCTTGTGGCATGCTTTTGTCCATCCTTTTCTTATTAAACATTCAAATCCTCTTCATGTCCTCTAAAACAAAATTCTGTCGTCTGCTCACCCGCTGAGGTCCTGTAATCCAAGACACATGCCTGCAGCCACACTGAGCTAGATGTCCCCTGGACTCAGTTACACCACATCACATACAGCACACAGACATACATGCCAGGCCCAGCACACATGCCAGGCATGCAGCATGCAAATGTCACAAAGGTCTACAAAACTAGAAGCCTCCCCTGGGACTCAATCCCTACGCTTAGCCTCAGAAGTCTTGAGCTCTCCCTGATAGTGATGCCCATCATGGCCTTAACACGAAATGCATGGTTCTTACACGGTGTTATGGATTGTCTGTCTCCCCAAAATATGTCTCAGAATCCTAACCCTTATACCTGTGGGTGTAATCCTGTTTGGGAATAGCGTTTACTTTACCATTATACAGTGTGCCCTAAACTTAATCACTTCTGAGTTATTAAAAAATAAAAAAGCAGATTAGAGACAGATAGAAGCAAATGCAAACAGGATATATACACATGAGGATCACCAAGGAACCAAGGAGCACCGGAGCTACAAAAGCTGAGACAAGACTCTTCTCCCAGGGACAAGAGAGAGAAAGCCTTCCCTTATAGCCCTTGCCCTGAATTCGAACTTAGAGTCTCCTAAGTGTGAGAAAATAAAATTCTATTCTTTACAGGCATCTGTTTGTGGTACATGTGTTACAGCAGCACTAAATATGGCTTTATTTTCAGTTGGCCTGGCAAGTATGGCCTTTTTTTTTTTTGGTGTGAAGAAACTGAGGCCCAGATAGAAGGAGCAGCTGACCCAAGTCATACAGCATTCAGCTGGGGTGTAGAGTAAAAGCAAAGACAATTTTCTTTCCCCAACCAAAAAGCAAAAGGGCTCTCTCTGGCCTGAGAGTTTGCCTAACAGCCTGGGCCTTGACTCAGACTTATGTCCCAGATCATGAACTGACCACTGTGCCCACTGCCCCCTCCCCATTCCATACAGAGTCTGGAAAACCCATGACCTTGGCTATAAAAACCACATTCTGACATCATCCTTCCTGCCTCGATGTCTGACTGTCTGGTTCTAAGACTTAGCAGTGCTGGATTGACACTGGCTCATAGGAGCTCCTAAGTGTCTATTGTTAAATATTCAGAATTTTGCTAGGCGGGTTTTAAAAGGTAAGTAGTTTGAAATTGACCATAGTGGGATTATTTATACCATGGAAATTGGCAAAAATTAAAAATCAGGACTTTCCCCCCCCCCCCCCCCCCCCATAGGGAGATGGTTTAGGAACAAACCATTGCTTGTCAGAGTCATTCTGACCTCAGTAAGACCCCAGACCTTTGTGAGCAGAGGATTCCTCTAGAGCTCCTGGATGCAAAAACCAGAAACCAACTGTGGTAAAATTAAGGAGAAATGAGACAGTTGGGAAGGATTTGAGTAGTCTACAGAATCCACAAGAAATTTAGAGAAGGAATCCATGATGTCAAGGCCACGAGAACATGCCACAAAAGGCTTGCAGGGAACCAGCAGGGCATAAATCACCACCATGCTGCTGGGTGCTTATTCCAGTCCCTGCTGCCACTGGGTGCTGGACACTCGTGCTTCCCCCAGCTGCCAGAATCAATTCTAAATGGAGCCTACTTCTTGGCATCACTTGCTCCAGTTCTCAATAGTTATATTTGATTGACTGACTTTAAGTCATATATCTGCAACCACCAGCCAGCCAAGGAGCTCTGGAAGTGTGGTGCCTAAGCCTTTAACTGCTAACCAGAAGGCTGGTGGTTCTAAACCCACCAGCCACTCTGCAGAAGGAAGATGAGGCAATCTACTTCCATAAAGACTTACTGCCTTGGAAACCCACTGAGGGTCGCTGTGAGTCAGAATAGACTCAATGACAGTGGGTTTGTTTGTTTTTGTTTACCAGCCAGCAAGGGTCACAAAGAACAATTTTCTAGCCTTTTCTGCTTCTGTAGCAGAAGGTGAGAGGCTCATACAATAGTGGAGTTCCCAAACAAAAACCTGAAAGTGCCCACTACAGAAAAATTCTACTCAAGCCCGTTGGCTGTAGAGTTGATTGGTCCGAGGCCAGCAGAGGAGAGTAAAACCCTCCCCTCAAGTCTTTCTCTTATCCTGACAAAACTCATTTTGCTGCTCTGCCTACCTAGTTGTGGTTTTACAACTTAAATATTCCTTTTAGTCAGTTATAGCCCTCTCTGAAACAGAATAGCCCTTTCCATTCCTTTGGGGCTCGGGAGGTGTATTAGTCACTCACACCTTACTGGGGATCAGTTTAATTTGACTTTATCCCCTTGATTCAGCTCAACTGAGAGAGTGGGAGTAACTCTTAATCACATGCATTAGTGGAAGAGTGGAGCATGAATAATCCAGAACAGCAGGTAACCCAAAAAGTATTTCCATGTGCCTCTGGGATATGGCCTATGAGTCATTAATTATACTAAGGAAATAGAATTGCCTATGTAAATTGTGACTGTACAATGGATGGAGGCAGGGCTTTCATATTTCACAACTCCAGGAGTGCCTTTTAGCCCAAAGACTAGAAAATCAATGACACTCCCTAAAGTTGTGCAGTGTACAGCCTGTGCCACTGTATATGGTGGTCCAAGTGAATGTAGTGCAGGGCTAACTGAGCAGAAAGGGAAGATGAATAGGAATAAGTAACAACTAAAGATCACAGAAACTTGATCACAGCACTGAGAGAAGACAGCTCATGACTTAATGCATAAAATTTAGGTGGACACACACAGCACACCAGAATACCTGTAACAAGGCATCACCAAGTTTAGGCAGACCCACCCTAATCCAAATAAAAAGAATCAGGGGACCAAAAAGTTCTCAGTGTTTAATTATGTTTATTGAGAAAAAAATATTAGGATTTGCCCCCTGAGATAATCTTTAAAACTTAAACCAAAAATATCCCCTGAAGTCTTCTTAAAACCAAACAATAGTTTTGCTTAACCAATAAAAAATGTCTTCTCTTTTAAGAACTATTTATATGAGATCAAAGTGACAACAGCAACTCAAAAGATTAGACACAAACCGTAGGGTGCAGTGAGTTTATGTTAATGGAAGAGGAAGAACTCAGCAAAGGAGAGTGAGAATGATTGATTGTACAACTCGAAGAATGTAATCAATGTCATTGAATTGTATGTATAGAAACGGTTGAATTGGTCATGTTTTGTTATGTATATTGTCAACAACAAAAACAAAATTAAATGTTAGAAAAAAGCAAATTAGACATAGAAACAAGCACAGAGGGAACATAGATGTCATGTGATGATCACCAAGGAATCAAGGATTACTGGCAGACAATGAAATTCCTCCAGAATCAAGAGAGAGAGTTTTCTTCTATATCTAGGGTTCTGAATTTGGACTGCTAGCCTCCAGAACTCTGAGAAAATAAATTTCTGTTCTTAAAAAAAAAATAAATCAGCTCTTGTGTTATTAC
This sequence comes from Orycteropus afer afer, assembly GCF_000298275.1. NCBI lineage: Eukaryota > Metazoa > Chordata > Mammalia > Tubulidentata > Orycteropodidae > Orycteropus > Orycteropus afer. Next base: position 4,289,046 of record NW_006921645.1, on the reverse strand, counting down.
TCAATAATGAGCTGGTGGGAGGATGGAGGGGTTGCTGATGGGCAGGTGGGAAGAAACTGAGCTGCTCCTCGTCTGCTCTTCAATCTGTTGAGTCATGAGGGGCTAAGAGAAGAGAAGTGCTTGGCCAGCTCCACTCCCCTGAAGGCATGTTCCTTCATAACTTGGGAGAGGAACTTAGAGAGTAACAAGTATCCGATGCAAGAAGACTGGTCTCTAAGTGATTCCAAGTTTGCAGCCTGTTGTTGATTTTAGAGAGGAGGTACATGGCCACTTCTCTTCCAGAGCCTGTGGTGGCAGCTCTGCCTTGTTTTCCTGGCCATTCTGACAGACCCAGCATGCACAGCAGGAGTCTGAGTTTGGCCAGACCCAGGACGTACAGCAATATATGCTGGGGCAGGAAGAGGAACACAAGATGAAAGACGTGGGCCCATTAGCCTCAGAGCTGTTGTGTTGCTCCTCAGCTCTGTGGATCAACTAGAACCAAGCAGGGTTTAGGCTCTGGGGTGATCAGTCCTTGGCTTGTGGTTAGGAGACCTGCCTTCTGGCCCTGCCATCACCCTCAAGTCCCAGAATGGTTTGAAAGAGTCCTTGGTTTCTGGGCCCTGGAAGGAGGTGACATGAGCTCTTCTCCTCACCTGTTATTGCTGCTGAAATCCTCAAGGCAATTGCAGAGACTGAAGGCTGGGCCCGTAACTGCACACCACCAAATAGCATGCTCTCCCAAGCACAGAGACACATGATCCTCTGTTCCCCATGCCCTCCTTCTTTTGCCACCTCCCAAAGGCCCATTTCCTCAGGGTTCCTCAGTCTCAGGGTCAATCCAGCCTCCCAATAGCATGTCTTACCAGAAAAGACCTCATAAGGATTTAAACATATCAAATAAAACCAGGTATGCAGATGAAGAAAACACAGGAAAATACATTTTATAATGTTGTTGTTAGGTGCTGTCGTGTCACTTCCGACTCATAGGGACCCCATGCACAGCAGAATGAAACACCGCCCGATCCCACGCCAGCTCCATGATCCTTGCTATACTTGAGCCCATCCTTGCAGCCATCTTGTCAATCCATCTCTTCAAAGGCCTTCCCCTCTTTCGTCCACCCTCCACCTTACCAAGCATGACATTCTTCTCCAGGGAATGGTCCCTTCTGACAACATGACCAAAGTAGGTGAGATGAAGTCTGGCCATCCTCTCTTCCAAGGAGCATCTCGGCTGCACTTCTTCCAGGACATATCTGTTAGTTCTTTTGGCAGTCCATGGTACCTTCAGCACTCTTCACCAGCACCACAACTCAAAAGCATCAACTCTTCTTCGGTCTTCCTTATTCATTGTCCAGCTCTAACATGCATATGGGAGCTCTGGTAGCATAGTGTCTAAGGCACTGACTGCTAACCAGAAGGCTGGTGGTTCAAACTTACCAGCCACTCCTTGGGAGGAAGATGGAGCAATCTACTTCCGTAGTGATACTGCCTCGGAAACCCAAGGAGGGGTCGCTATGAGTCGGGTCCGACTCTACGGCACATAACAACAGCAACAAAACATGCATATGAGGCAATTATAATAGGCAGTAACAAAACCTTTTTAAGAATGACTCAAAACTTCAAAAGCCATAAAATATATGATTTTATAAATTTGACCAGATTTCCATAAAAAAGAAAAACATCAACAAACAAATGAAAAACTGGAACAAATATTTGGAACTCATGTCACAAGGATTAATTTCTCTAATACTTATAAAGCTCATTTGAGGTTTGAGAGAGTCTAATATGTAGCATCACTTTTCTTACCAAAATTCCAAACCAACTTGCAATAGGCAACCAAGTGGCTGCAGAGCTGACCTCAACTCATGGTGACCCCATGTGCTTCAGAGGAAAACTGCACTCCAAGATTTCTAATGGCTAATTTTTCAGGCATAGTGCCTAAGGCAATTGACTGCTAACCAGAAGACTGGCAGTTCAAACCCACCAGCCACTCCTCAGAAGGAAGGTTGGGCAATCTACTTCAGTAGTGATACCTCCTTGGAAACCCAAGGAGAGGTTGCTATGAGTCGGGTCTGACTCAACTGCAGGCAATGAGTTTGGTGGGTTTTTTTTGGAATTTTTCACAAGCAGACTGCCAGCCCTTCTTTTAAGGCATCTCTGGGTGACTCAAACCTCCAACATTTTGGTTAACAACTGAGTGTGTTAACTGTTTGTACCACTCAGAAGATTAGAACCAACCCAAATGTACAGTAAGAGAGACCTAATTAAATATGTCACAGCACAACAAATACAATGAAATATTATAAAGCTGTAAACTGGTTTAGACAATTCCCTATGTCCTAATATGGATTGATTTTCAAGAAATGTAACTTGACTCAGGTAATAGACAAAAAAAAAAAAAAAGTCACTGTCATCGAGTCCATTTGGACTCACAGCAACCCCTATTGTGTTTCTGAGGCAGTAAATATTTACGGAAATAAATTGTCCATTTTCCTTCCACAGAGTGGTGGGTGGATTTGAACTACCAACCTTCTGGTTAGCAGTCAAATGCCTTGGGCACTGCACCACCAGAGGTCCTTATGGATAGACTCTAGAAGTTATCATAAGGCAAGGTTAACACTGGTTGACTTTAGGGAAAGAACCTGAGAGACTAGACATGTAGAAAGAGGGAGACTTACTCTATGAGTATATGGTGAGTATACATGTAACAAAATACTTACCATTTTAATATTTTATAGGAAATATGGTGGTATAGTGCCTAAGGCATTTGACTGCTAACCAGAAGGCTAGCAGTTCAAAGCCACCAGCCACTCCTCAGAGAGAAGACTCAGAAATCTACTTCTATAGAGATACTGCCTCAGAAACCCAAGAAGGGGTCATTATGAATCAGATTTGACTCAACATGTACAATTCAGTGATATGTTCATCATGTTGTGCAGTTTGTTTCATCACTCTTAACAGACACTCGCATTGTATATGAGTTTGTGCCCCTTGAATTTTGTATCATGTACTTGCATTTGATACTGATTTGACAGGTTTGACAGTGCAGGATTGAGAATCCTGGTATAGGATTAAAGTTCATTCTACACATGCCCTAAAACCATGCACAGCCCACTCCCTCAGCCTACTTACCTTAACTTCTGCTTTCTGGCCCCTAGATTGAATGAAGCTCATCTGTCTCTAGGTCCTCACAAGAATTGCTTGCATCGGGGGATGGAACAAGGCTCCTGTATTCCTCAGGAAACAGAGGTGCTTACCTTGGGCTACTATTTCTTCCTGGTAGTACAATTATCAAACAAAAGCGAAGTCGCCAAGAGACAGCCAGTTTTATCCTTGGTGCCTTTCTAGGCCTGGCCAAAGGACCCACACAGCAGAGGAAACCAAAAACCAAACCCACTGCCCTCGAGTTGATTCCGACTCATAGCGATCACCATTGGGTTTCCGAAACAATAAATCTTTACAGAAGTAGATTACCCAGTCTTGCTTTCACAGAGGGGCTGTCGGGTTTGAACCACCAATCTTCTGGTTAGCAGCCAGATACTTTAGTCACTGTGCTACCAGAGCTCCTTATAGCAGAGGGAGGATGAGCAATATTAGTGGCTTCTTGAGTCAGCTTCTAGAAAGTGTGACAGTGACACTGATATTCTAAATAAGCCATGATTTAGGGCCCACCCATTACCCTCATCCACCCCACCTACATTTCTTCCTTTTACTTGTTCTTCCTTTACTTGGTCCCTGGATGGCGAAAATAATTTTTGTTCACTTGCAAATCTAAAGGTCAGTGATTCAAACCCACCGTGGCACTGTGGAAGAAAGCCCTGGTAGTCTACTCCTATAAAAATTGTTGTTGTTGTTAGCTCCCATTGAGTCAGCTCTGACTCATAGCAACCCTATGTACAATAGAATGAAACACGACCCAATCTTGTGCCATCCTCACAATCCTTGCTATACCTAAGCCCATCATTGCAGTCACTGTGTCAATCTATCTTGTTGAAAGTCTTCCCCTTTTTCACTGACCCTCCACTTTACCAGACATGGTATCCTTTTCCAGGGAATGGTCCCTTCTGACAACATGACCAAAGTAGGTGAGATGAAGTCTGGCCAATGGAGTGTCCAAGGAGCATTCCGGCTGTATTTCTTCCAGGACAGATTTGTTAGCTCTGGAAGTCCATGGTACTTTCAATATTCTTCCCCAATACCACAATTCAAAAGCCTCAACTCTTGTCAGTCTGCCTTATTCATTGTCCAGCTTTCACATATATATGAGGTTATTGAAATACCATGGCGTGGGTTCAGGGAATCTTAGTCTTCATAGAGGCATATTTGCTCATCAGCACTTTAAAAAGGTCTTTTGCAGCAGATTTGCCCAGTGCAATATAATGTCTGATTTCTTGACTACTGCTATTTGATGGGTGTTGCTTGTAGATCCAAATAAAATGAAATCTTTGACAACTTCTCTCCTTTTTCCATTTATCATGATGCTGCTTATTGGTCCAGTTACAAGGATTTTCATTTTCTTTATGTGGAGGTATAATCCATAATGCAGACTGTAGTCTCTAATCTTCATCAGTAAGTGCTTCAAGTCATCTTCACTTTCAGTAAGAAAACGTGGGTCATCTGCATATCGCAGGTTGTTAATGAGTCTTCCTCCAATCCTGATGCCATGCTCTTCTTCATATAGTCCACTTCTTGGATTATTTGTTCAGCATAGAGATTGAATAAGTATAGTGAAGGATACAACTCTGACACACACCCTTCTTAATTTTAAACCTTTGTTCTATTTGAATGACAGCCTCCTGGTCTATGTATAGCTTCCTCATGAGCACAATTAAGTGTTCTGGAATTCCCATTCTTCTCAATGTTATCCATAATTTGTTATGAGCCACACAGTTGAATGCTTTTGCATAGTCAATAAAATACAAGTAAACATTTTTCTGGTATTCTTTGCTTTCAGCCAAGATCCATCTGACATCAGCAATGATATCCGTAAAGATTACAGTCACAAAAACCCTATGGAGCAGTTCTATTCTTTAATGCATGGAGTCACCATGAATCAGAATCAACCTGACAGCAAGAGGCTTGAGTTTGTAATGTTACCACCAAAAACTCCCCAATTATAAATTCATTTATTTATCAGGCTTCTGTCTTTAAATATCATGAGAACTCTTATGATGAATAAGGTAGCTATTTCTCTTTCACAATTGTTTTGCTTCTCTAGTGCTGCAATAACAGACATACCACAAATATATGGCTTTAACAAACAAGAGTTCATTCTCCCACAATTTAGAATGCTAGAAGTCCAAGTTCAAGTGCCAGCTTTAGGGGCTGGGTGAAAGCCCTTCAACCTTGGGCTTCAGCTCTGCCTAATGCTCCCGGTTCACTGGAGCTGAAGGCATCTCTTCAACTCAGGCAGCTGCTGGCTGCTAAGCCTGACAAACCCAAGGTTGACAAGTAAAACAGCAGTCCCAAGATTATCAAGCAACATGGCAAACCACTACTCCAAGTCCAGATGCAGTCTCAAGATCGGCAGACAACATGACAGACCACTGAGATGAAGACTTGGCCAAATGCAGGATCCAGATGTGTCCAAAACCTCAGAAGCCATTCTCAAAGCTTCTTACATATGAGAAGCAGACACCTTCCCTAAAGCAGCTACTCAGCTGCTCACAGAAGTTTCCACCATGGAGCTGATTACCAGCCTTATCATGGAGAATAACTACATCCAGCTGCCCAGCCATTCAAAACCAGGCTCAGCCAAGTTGACACATAACCTTAACTACCACAATGACTTAGTAGGAATCTTCTTTATTGATTTTTTTTTCTTTTCCTAACCTAGTTGGGGTCTGATGCCTTGAAGGAATAGGAGATTGCACACATTTTCAGCAAATCTGCTGCAAAAGACTTCTTTAAGGTATTAAAAAAAAGAAGAAGAGGAAAGAAAGAAAGAATGTCACTTTGGGGACTAAAGGTGTACCTGACCCAAGCCTTGCTAAGTTCAATAGCCTCACGCTCATGTGAAAGCTGGACAATGAATAAGGAAGATAAAAGAAGAATTAATGCATTTCAATTGTGGTGTTGGCAAAGAATATTGACTATACTGTGGACTGCCAGAAGAAAGAACAAATCTATCTTTGAAGAAGTACAGCTGAAATGCTACTTAGAATCAAGCATGAAGAGATTTTGTCTGACATACTTTGAACATTTATCAGGAGGGACCATTCCCTGGAGAAGGACATTGTGGTGGTTATGCTTGTGTGTCAACTTGGCTGGGCCTGGTTGAGTGGCTGGGCAGCTGGTGGTAGTTATTCCCCATGATGAGACTGGCAATCAGCTCCATGGTGGGATCTACCACGAGCAGCTCAGTAGCTGCTTTTGGGATGTTGTCTGTATATAAGCAGCAGCTTTGGGAATGGTGTCTAGCTTATGGCACACTTGGACCCTGCATGTAGCCATGTCATTGTTCAGGAGCCTGCCATGCTCTGCCGACCTTGGGACTTACAATGGACTTGAATGGATGGCCTGCCATGTGGTTTGGTAACATCGGGACTGTGCCTTTTTACTTGTCAACCTTGGGCTTGGCAGCCTCAGCAACCAGCAGCTGAGTAAAGAAAAGCCTCTATATGAAGGGATGGACACTGGGAGGAGGTAACTATGGGGAGGAAGTGGGAGGGGAGCTGCTGCATTTTAAATTTTGGTCAATGACATGAGACAAAGTATATGTGAACTGCTGTATGAAAAGTGAATTTACTCTGTAAATCTTCACCCAAATCCTAATAAAAAAAAATTAAAAAAATTAAAAAAAAGAAAAGCCTCTAGCTTCAGTGGGCTGGGAGCACGAGGCAGAGCTGGACCCCAAGGTTGAGGGGCTTTTACCCAGCCCCTAGAGCCTGACACTTTGAACTTGGACTTCAAGGATCTAAACTGTAAGAGAATAAACTCCTGTTTGTTAAGGCCATCCCATTTGTGGTATATCCTTGTCAGAGCAGTACTAGGTAACCAGAACAGACATCATACTTGGTAAAGAGTTAGCAAAAAAGAGGACGACCTTCAACTAGATGGATTGATACAATGGCTACCATAATAGGCCTAAAACATAGCAGTGAGTGAGGGATGGTGCAAGACCGGGCAGTGTTTCATTCTGTTGTATATTGGGTCACTATGAGTCAGAACCACCTCAATGGCATCTAACAACTTGGTAAGGGGAGTCTTTGGGTTGCTAACCAAAAGGTTGAAGGTTCAGGGCCACCCAGAGGTACCTTGGGAGAAGGACCTTGCAACCTACTTCTGAAAAATCAGCCACTGAAAACTCTACAGAGCACAATTGTACTCTGACCCACAGGCTTCACTATGAGTTAGGGTTGATTTGAAGGCTTTGCTTTTGTAGGCCACATATGTTGGGAGCTCTGGTGGTGTAGTGCCTAAGGCATTTGACTGCTAATGAGAAAGCTGGCAGTTTAAACCCACCTGCTACTCCCCGGAAGGAAGGTTGGGCAATCTACTTTCATTGTGATACTGCTTCAGAAACCCAAGGAGGGGTCGCTATGAGTTGGATCTGACTCCACAGCATTGGTTGTGATTTTTTTTTTTTTTTTTTTGGTTTTAACTGGTACTTGGTAAGATGGTACTTTTGGAACTGGGGCACTTGGGAGTAGGACCGGCTTCTTGTTGTTGTTGTTGTTGTTGTTATGTGCCATTGAGTCAGACCCGTCTCATAGTGACCCCTCCTTGGGTTTCTGAGGCAGTATCACGATGGAAGTAGATTGCCCCACCCATCAATGTAGTGGGGTTTGAGCAGCCAGAGGCCAAAGTAAACACACAGGTGGCTGTTAGGTGGAAAAACAGTACACAAGAGGGGTCCAAGACAGGACAATTCTTGTTGACTGAAAGGCTGGAGCAGTTAAATTCCTAAAATAGAGACAGACTCAGCTGAGGGAAGGCAAATATAAGCCCTCCTGCTCAGAGCATACTTTTCAACTCTGGGAATAAAGACAAAGGGTCTTTGCTCACACAGCAGCTTGACTGTTCACTTCCCAGCTACTGTGGCAAGTGTTGAAATCACCCTTCAGTCCTGCTGCAGTCTGGAGAAAATCATCCTGTAAAGAAACCACAGCAAAGAGAAACTGCTCATTGTGAGCCATTCATCAGTGGAAACTTTAGGCACAAAGCTCCACTCCTGGAACTGATGACTTCCCCAGAAGAGCAACTGCCACAAGGCATGAACCCTGTCAGGAGCAAGACAATCCATCATTGCCAAAGAATCAGAAGAGGCTGCCGAAGCAGTGACACAGGGTGCAGTGACCACAATGCCGGTGCTGACGTGGCTCTGAACCAGAGCTGCATCTGCGTTGGCATGTGAGTGTGCATGTACACATGTGGAGGCACGCAGCATCAGGGGACACACATGTGAGTGTGTGCACGTGGGCAGTTACTGTTTCAGACTCTTCTGGCTTCCATAATTTCTGCCATGAGCACTAAGTGGCAGCATAAGAGAAGAGGAAGGCATGTGGCCTTACTGCAGTACACTCAAAAATAATGACTTGATTGGCTTTAATTGTCAACCAGAGATCCTGCATGCTGTGTCCTCATCTGTCTGCTTTACCTTTATGATTGACCAGACATTACAAGCCCAAAGGCCTACAGGATCCTGGCTGGTAATATAAATGTCTGAAGTATCAGGGAGTAGTGAGAACTCTGGCAAAAATAAATAAATATATAAGAGTATGAACCCCATCAAACTCATTCAAATTCAAATTTTTATCACACACCATGCTGACAGAATAAAACGCACCATTGTGTAACCTCTGCAGGCTATAAGCTCCCCAAAACTGATTATAATGGGAAAAAAAAATCTAGATAAAAATAATGGAAGACACTCGGTTGCACTACCAGGGATAACCAGGAACTTCTCTAAGTTTAGACAGAGGATAGAGGAGTGGCTGGTGGGTTTGAACCATCAGACTTCTGGTTAGCAGTCAAATGTCTCAGGTACTATGCCACCAGAGCTCCCAGACAGACGATATACAGAGAGATAGACACAGAGATAAGAGATGGAGAGAAAATCCTTACAATTCTATGAGAGAGGTACTTATATTGTTCATTTTATAATTAAGGAAACTGAGACACAGAAGGGTTAAGTGGCTTGCCCAAGATCACACAGAGTTAGAGAAAAAAAGAGTCAGTGTTTGAACTTAAGTGTAAATCATAGGATTTTAGTGGCCTGCAAAGCCACTAAAACAGAGATTCTTGTGAATTCAAAAGCCACAAGGGAACTAGAGTCTGCTACATGGCATGATTATTTATATCTCTGGCTGTGTTCCTACAAAGTAACCTAGAATCCAAGCACATATCCAGGGATTTCCAATACCTATAGAGAACCAATTTCTGCAAGAAATTCCCTTTTCTCATTTGGGTCTGCTTGGTGGATTCACTGAGTAATTACCTCTGTTTTCTGCTTCCACTTGTGTAGATGGACATGGTGACCAGTGATAGCTAAGGCTTTGCTTTTGCAGGCCACACATGTTGAGGAAGAAGCTCTACCACCTACCAGCTGTGTGACCCTTGGCAAGTCCCTGAGCTACTGGGGTCTTCACTTGTAAGATCAGAATGGAGGAGATGATCTTTCAGGTACCTCCAGGCCTGGAAGACAAAGCAAAAATAAACTCTTTGGACTGATGAATGAGTCCAGCCAGACAGCTGCTGAATCACGCATCTTGCAAGAGCATACAGCGCTTATCACTGAATGACAACCTGCCCCTCCCTTCCTTTCTTTCAGACCACCTGCTTACAAGCTAGAGGCACGTATTTTAATGCTGAGGAGCTTCAGTCCTCTCTTCCAAGTCTCCATTCCCAGACCATCGTGTAGCCTGACCCCTCACACCCATTCTTCAGGGAGAGTGAGAACTTTGAGCACTAGCCAGAGGGTAACTGGAAACCCCTTTACCTGGGAATATCGTTCCCAGATTCACCCCCTCAGGACCTGCATATTCTAGTTTGTTATTGGACTCATACGCCAAAAGCCAAATAAAGATCTTGCACCTGAAAAACTCTGAACCTTGTATGGTACTTGGAGTCCCAGGGTGTAAAACTGGAGGTTAATCCTGCACTCCTACATTGGGGAGAGAGCTAAGGAACCAGAGAAGCAACTTTCCAAAGCACACAGCTGGCCCTGGATATTTTTCCAGCTCCTCTGGAGAAGGAAGGGTGGGTTACTCCACAAGGCGCAGGCAGCCAGCCCCTCCCCAGCCAATGGTCAAGCCAGAGGAATCCCACAGCCCAAGGTCCCAAGTCAAGCAGAAGTGCTGCCCACCACTGCCACAATGACCCACCAGCAGCTGGTGGTGGTACATAGAGTTTCTACAAGGGGCATGTCTTATGGTTATTATGACCACACAAACAGCCGAAAGAACCATTTAAATGATCAGTGACCCAGGTATCTAATACAATTCAACAAACCACTTCAAACCTGGTAGTGCAAAACAACAATACTCCTTTATTATTATTATTTCTCATGGTTCTAGGTATTTGAGCTCAGCTAAACAATTCTCACCCAGACACCTCATGCAGTTGTGGCCAGGCAGTGGCTAGGGCAGGAGATACCTTTGGGGCTTCTTCACTCTCACATGTCCAGTGGTTGAAGAGGTTGGAACCTCAACTTTGGCTTAAACACCTTCCATGTAATTCTCCATGTGACCTGGGTTTCCTTACTTTAACCTTCATTAAGGTTCTGCTTTGCAATGGATAACGGAGGGAAATGAGAAAGTGTAGACCATGGTATCTGCCCTGCACTAATTCACAGTCTCAAAAAAAAAAAAAAAAAAAAGAAAAGAAAAACTAAAGAATCATAGGAGCTAGAATGAAGCAGGAAGTGTGGACAAAAAGTTAAAGCAATTGATATGATGGTAGAAGTCATTCTAATAATGAAAGAGACTTCATAGAGCAAGTGGCTTGAGCTAAGCCTTGAAATATGTAATGAATTGATTTGAGCAGGTGTGGGATGGTTATGCACCAAGAATGTTTGTGGATGCTCTATACCACTGAGTCTATATTCAAGTTGCCATTGTTCCCATTGCTTTTAGCAAGTGTGTTCTCTCTCTCTCACTCTCTTTTTTCTTTTTGCTTGTTTGTTTTGCTTTCATACATTTTGTTACGTTTTGGTGTCAAACTGGATTGAGCAGAGCAGATGACAAAAACAGGGCTTGGACTCGGAAGAGGACCTGTATAGAAGATCCTCAATAGAATGGGAGAATAATGTGGAACAAAATTCAAGATTAAAAAAAAAAATGAACAGGCTTGCTGGTCTGATAGAGCCTGAAACCCCTGAGACTGGTCCCTAGCTGCCCTTCAGGTCTGGAACTGAACTCACTCCTGTGGCTTCCAGCCAAATAAAGGACCAACACATGGGTTGAACGTTTACATCAGGTAGATACACTCCTTGGAGATATCAATCATGGGAGAAAAGAAGGGCAGTGTATGCACAGGGAGACAGCTCAGGGGCCAAGTGTGAATGGAAGGGAAGGACACGGGGAACAGGTAACTATGGGGAGGCAGTGGAAAGAGAGCTTTTATATTGTGGGAAATTGCAGTCAATGTCATGAGACAAAATGTGTATGAACTGCTGGATGGAAAATGAAATTGCTCTGTAAATTTTCACCCAAATCACAACAAAAATTAAAAAAGAAAAAAAGCAGGGCTTGGGTATCCAGAGTAAGAGTGGAGAGAAAACATCTAGTAATAACTTAATTCCTCCCTCTACCTTTAATCTTACATTCTTCTAATGGAGTGGGGGTGAGATTGACCCACCTGGTAGTGGGGGTGAGAAGGCAGAGCTGGTAGTTGGGATGCAAGGAATAGGGCTATAACAAAAGAACAAGCCTACGACACCTGCAGGCAGAAATAACCCAAGGGGGAATCTGAGCCAAAAACTTAGAAAGTATTGAGGGTCACCCAAAGTTGGCTAAACAAGTTTATGCAATGAATTGAAAGCATATGAGCTGGGCAGAAAAATGAGAGACAAATAACCAACCTCAGAAATGGACTAGAACCAGAATTGAACAAGAACTCCATTAAGGTCAAGGTGAGGAGAGTACGAAGAGCTGGTTTTGCCTTTATCAGGCTTTAACCAGGTGGTGTTTGGGTGAGTCTCCCTATCTGTAAAACAGCCTGATTTCTGCTTAAAATGATAATAATGGTAATGAGGATTCACTGAACACCTACTGTGTGACAAACACTCTGGTAAGCACTTCCAGTGCATATTGCCTTTAATCCTCATTTAAAAAAAACACCCCGTGAGGGGTTATTATCCTCAGTTTATAGATGAGGAAACTGAGGCAGGAGAGAGGAAAATACTTGTTCATAATCAATTGTTAAGGAGCAGAGCTGGGACTATGGATCTAACTAAGCAGGCTGACCCTGCCCACACCTCTACCCAAGTGCTTTTCCCCCCAGGTTGCTTCATCATGTACTTACCATAGTGAACTGTGGTATTGGTGTTTTTTTGTTTTGTTTTGTTTTGTTTTCCTTTTCTCCTCCTGAGGAAACAGAAAATAACTGACTTGCCTGAGGTCAAAAGGAGATGGTAAGCAGCAGCGTGTAGGGATTCAAACTCATCTCATTCCCCAACTCAAACTCTTTCCACTGCTCCAAAAGCCCATTGTATGGAGAATGTCCTTCCTTTCTGCCCCAGACTGGCCTAGTACTAAGCTGAGGAGGAAAAGAATGCAAAACAGAGCTCAGCATAACTCCAGAAGAGGGAAGAGAGCAGGCCATTAACAGAGGTGAAGGACAGGGCAAGGAGCAATGCTAACCAGATGCCATCTCCCATTTTTCACTTAAAAAAAAAAAAAATCACCTTGTCATTTTGTAAAATTACTTATCCTGAAGGGGGAAAGGAGCAGGTACTCCAAAGAGCTAGACACCTGCTTTCCTACTGTCTGCTTCTAATCTGTTCTCTGGCCTGGCACATGTCTCCTATTCCTGGGGATGTTTTAAAGGGGCCTTCCTAGCCTAGCTGGATCCAAAGAAAACATTCATTTTGATTACAGAAAAGAGGCGCATCTGCTAGTCGATTTGTGGGAGAGCCCATAATCCCTGTATTTTACCTCCTATTAGCCTTCTTCTCCAGGAAAGAAATGTCCTGCTCTTTAAAGTTGAGGCCATAAAATTGTGACAGCTTGCTTGCAAACAGAACTGATTTGGGAACATGAAACAGTCCTTCGGATAAAATATACAACTCAGGTGTGGGAGTGAGAGGGCCAAGGTCTTAAAACTGAATGGATTGTTAGCTACATTTTGTTTTATGGATCTGGGCAGTTCCTTCCCTACTGTAGAGCATCACCAGTTCCAACATTTTGGACATATTTCCCGTTAGCCCTTTATTTGAAATTTTATGCTTCCCCTCATAAAACCCTTCAGCAGATTAATATACTTGGGATGTTTATTTATAAGTACAGCTGGTCTCCCTTCGAATTGTTTTTATTGTTGGATTGCCTGAGTGTGCCCTTTGTGCAGCAGCAGATGGGTGGGACGCCAACCCAGCAACCGGCATTATCTCAAAGAGATGAGCAGACACATGGCTGGGGAGGTGGTGGGGGTGGGATGGAGGACATCATGTAGTCCTTGGAGACTTACCATACACCAAGGTACTGGGGAGTCTTCCTTTGCCTGGTCGCCATTATATGAATTGGGAATGGGTTGTATGTGGATGGTGGGTTCAGAGAGGACCTGGGCTAGCCTTCATCTTATTCTATGGACACTGCCTGTGTTAGTTATTGAGTGCTGCTACGATAGTAATAACACAAGTGGATGGCTTTAAAAACAGAAATGTATTCTCTCACAGATTAGGAGTCTAGAAGTTTGAATTCAGGGTGCCAGCTCTAGGAGAAGGCTCTCTTTCTGTTTTCTCCAGAGGAAGGTTCTTGACTCCTTTCATCTCCATGGATCTTTGTATCAATATCCTCATAATGCATTCTACTCCTGGCTCTTTTTTCTTGGTGTAGTAGATACCTCTGATCTCTGCTAGTTTGTTTAATCCCTTTTATATCTCAAAAGAGATTGACTCAAAATGCAACTTAGTCCTGTAGATTGCATCCTGCCTCATTAACATAATTGCCTGTAATCCTGCCTCATTATTATAGAAGTAAGGATTTATAACACATAGGGTAATAAAGTCAGATCACAAATTGGAGGGTAATTACATGATACTGAGATTCATAGCCTAGCCAAGTTGACACATATTAGGGGGCAGGCACAATTAAATCCATGACACTGTCCTTCAACATATTGAGACTGGCTTATTCTCTTTTGAGCTCAGAGTAAGGTTTTAACCAAGATTGCCAGTGCTACTCTTATCTTGGATGAACAATCCTCATTTTACAAGACACATCAAATACTTTGTAAAATAATCAATTTTTTTTTAAGTTCTAAATTTGTACTATTCTTTGTTCCATTCTCCTGCTCCAATATTTTTTTTCACTAAGGATGAGCAATATCATCAATTTTTAAGGCTAGGTCTTTATCAGAGTTCTTTTGTAATTTTACCAAAGGACACCAGATTGTGAAATATTTGGCTTCTGAGGTCTCATGCATTATAGGAATACTCTTTAACAAATCCTGAGTATTTCCCCACCTCTGCTATATTTCTGACTGGATGGCTGGAGGTAACATTACTTTTCAATTATTAGAAAGCCCTACCTTCTATTGACTTCAGATCTCCCTCCTTGTCCCTCTCCTATAATCCTAGCACTGCCCTCTGGAGACACACGGTCTATTTCCTCTCTTTCTTCCCCATGAGAAGTTTGAGGTCCATGACTAGGCCTCCCAAATGATCCTTTTCCCATGCAGTGCTTCATGGTGTCTGTTCTCCCATGCTCTGAGTAAGAATCCAAATAAGTGTTTGCCAAGTTAAATCTTTTTCAATCTTCCTTACACTGATGGATTCTTCTGTTTTTACACCACTGAACATTTGCCAATATGCCAGTCACTTTGCAGTTATGTACTCCTGTCAAAGATAGTCTTTGAAGTGATGCTTCCACACTGCAAAGAGAGATATTTTGTTTTATCACTTGGATGTTTTTCAACTACCCAGACAATGTCAAAGGCAATAGACAGTAGATTGAAGAAAAAAGTTGAAAGCTTTACACCAAAGGTAAGTGATCTATATTTGTCTTCCTCTTACCTTCAAAGATTTTGGTGATGTCCAATATCACAAGGAAATGCAATCTAGAGATCAAATAGTAAAAATTATTCACGTGGCCCTTGAAGACACAAATGCTGTAAACTTCCACACTCCCCATGAGACTCTCACCTTCTTGCTAGGTTGCTGGTGTGCAAAGGCCTTCGGATTATCAGAAACCTCTTTCCAGTCTCCAAAATCCCAGAAGCCAAAGAGAAGCAGGGGTAAAAGTAACTACCATCATATCCAAGGCCATTTTAGGGAGAAGATGAACAATTGTTGTTACAAATAATTTTTTTAAAAATACTAATGATTTTAACAATGATGTAGCCCTGAATATAAAATTTTCCCTTATCCCTATGGCAAGACCCTGGGAAATTGGGAAGAGCAGAGATCCATTCGTTAAAAGCATCTGGGGTCTTTATCACATCGTACTTTTGGGCAAAATAAGTGCTGCAGTCTTGATAAGGTGTTCTGATGTTTTACATTGTTGTTGTTGCTGTTGTTAAGTGCCATCAAATTGGCCCTGACTCATAGCGAGCCCTCTTTGGGTTTCCGAGGTGGTATCACTATGGAAG
>NW_006921645.1:4270049-4273177 GCF_000298275.1 Orycteropus afer afer | reverse complement strand
TTGTTTCCCAAAACTGATCAACTTTACAGATTACAGTTCTTTAGGAAAAAAGGGAGGCTTTCTATAGATGAGATCTGGAAGCAAAGGAGGACTATTTCCCATGCTGCTCATCACCTAATGGGGCATTCCTGTCAAAGTTCAAGGATACTCTAAATTATCAGAGAGAGCAAGGGCTGTGAACTGGGATGGACAGGGAAGATGTCCTAAAAAGGGAGGGAGATTGAAGAGTCAGTGAATGGAAAATGAGAATGTAGGGAAGACTCTGCTGGTCAGTCAGCAACAGATTTGCAGAAGGAGGAAAAGGTAAAATCGTTGTTTAAAACTATCCAATTCAGAATAAGATTTAGGTATATCCAGACTGCTTTTCAAGGCTAGGCTAGTCTTCACAGTGTGTGACTCTAGTACCTAAGAAATATCTGTGACCCCTGAGGAAGAGGTGTGTTTGGATCTCTCGCACTATAATCACACCTGGCATCCCAGGACAAGGGTTACACTCAGAATGCTTGGATTTGACTTCAATGAAATGCATCCCTGGGAGGCTTCTTCTTCCAGCTGATACAACCCAAGGATTTGATTCCCCCCCCCGCCATATAAAAAGGAACAAAACTACAGTTCTGGCTCTTTGACTCTAGAAATTGAAGCTCTATGCTTTGGAGCTCTGACTAAAGTGGCTTCCATCAAAATCAAATGATTGATTTAACTCACAGGAAGCTATTAGAATTGTGGAGGAAAGGAGAACCAGAAGACTAATCAACTCTGCCTCTCCAAAGACAAATCTTCCTTCCAGAATTGTTTCTGACTAGAGGTACAGACCTGAGAAGAACTGATGAGAACACATTTTGATTTGCACTGGTTGTTAATTTCATAGACAACCTGAACATAAGAGACTTTTGTTTTTCTCCTCTTGACCCTGGATCATAGACTCTGGAGCAGGAACAGACCTATTGGTGGTTTTCTTTGTGTGTCAGGCTAGGCCTGGTTGAGTGGCTGGGCAGCTGGTGGCAGTTATTCCCCATGATGAGACTGTCAACCAACTCCATGGTGGGACCTACCACAAGCAGCTGAGTAGCTGCCTTAGTGATGTGGTCTGCTTCCTGTAAATAATGAGAAGCCTCAGGGAATGGTCTCTAGTTTATGGCACGCTTAAACCCTGCTTGTAGCCATATCGTTGTTCAATAGCCTGCCATGCTTTGCTGACCTTGGGACTTACAATGGACTTGAATTAATGGCCTGTCATGTGGTTTAGTAACATTGGGACTGTGCCATTTTATTTGTCGACCTTGGGTTTGTTAGCCTCAGCAGCCAGTAGCTGCCTGAGTGAAGAGATGCCTTTAGCTTCAGTGGGCTGGGAATAAGAGGCAGAGCTGAAGCCCAAGGTCTAGGGGCTCTCACACAGCCCCTAGAGCCTGGCACTTAGAACTTGGAATTATAGCCTCCCAAACTGTAAAAAAATAACCTGTTTGTTCAAGCCATACCATTTGTAGTATATTCTTGTCAGAGCAGCACTAGGTAACCAGAACAGACCTTTACACACCAACAAATCCTTCCTTTGTCATTAGACAGTGCAGAACCCCAACCAAACCCTCTCAAGTAAATGAGAAACTTTAGCAAAACTGAAGCTCATAGAGATGGCATTAGAAAGAGGTCCCAGTATTCTTACTCTCTCCCAGAACTCAAATACTGCCTCACTCCAACTGAAATGCCTCATGTTCCCTGCTGTCTGCAAGTCTGCTCAGTGAAGGCAGAGAGGGCTACCTACTTTGCTTAAACAAAATTTTCGTTGGGAGAATACACATGTATGCACACACATACACATATACATACACACAGGATGTACAATCAGCTCAGTGTGACCCAAGACTATTGATTCCCAATTTACTGTTAGGAATTCAATTCACTTGCCAAAACCAAAAAAAAAAAAAACCTCACTGCCATTGAGTTGGTCCCAACTCATAGCTACCCCTCCTGGAGATTCTGAGGCAGTATCTCTATGGAAGTACATTGCCCAATCTTCCTTCCAAGGAATGGCTGGTGGGTTGAACCACCAGCCTTCTGGTTAACAGTCAAATGCCTTCAGTACGCCACCAGACTGCCTATTTGATATGTCTTACTTACGACAAGGATGTTAATTTTAAAAGAGCCAACCTCTCTCCCACAAAAGATTCTCGTAGCTAATAGAGTCTCCATGGGTAACACTGCATGTGACCCAAGGTACAGAGCTATTAGTCAGCCTGCTCTAAAGGAGAGAGAAAGCAAGATGGGCAATATCCTGAACACCTAAAATATCACCTGCCCACATCCAAGAGCTGCAGACACTCTTGCCAGACCTCAAGGAGACATGACCTTTGCCCCTGACCTCTGGAACTGGCCTGTTAACCACACCCTTTCAAAGGTTTTGGGAGCCTTAGAACTTGGTCAGGTTGTCATCTGGAATATGTTCAATAGCTAGGTATGTTTGGCACCTGCTTATCTTCAGGACTTCATGCCCTGTTGTCACTCTGTCCCATATGTTTCCACATAAAAACAAAAGTTCCTGGATGTGGCCAGGTGATATTTTAGGTGTTCAGGATTCTTCTCATCTTGCTTGCTTTCTTCTCTAGAGCAGGCTGACTAAACAGCCCTGGACCTTGAGTCCCGCACAATGCAGCTCACCTTAGCCCTGTCTTCTAAGGAGAGCCTCATCATCCCAATGATACTTTCCAAGCTCTCACCTACTCAGACCCCTTTTCTCATAATCTTTTCTTTATCCAAGACTTTCCTGTTCTGATTTTGTGTAGCGAGATTTTATAAAATAGGTTGTTGCTGGAGGGAGCCGGCAAGATGGCGGACTAGGCAGAAAGACTGCAGAGACCCTCTTCAACAAAGAAAAGGGAAACAATTAACACAGACACAGAAGATAATGCTGGACCCCTGAGCCTTGAAGGAAAGGATATAGAAGTGGACTAAACCCCAACTAGCAGAAAAATTTGCATGAAAATACCAAAAAAGGAGACATACGGAGCTGTGGTCTGGCAGCGATCCTGAGTGATCCTGATGGCACAGACAGCTTGGAGATTCCTGAGTGGTGGTAGGACCTAAGAATTAGCCTAAAAATCACCCTGCTAGCCAGGGACTGCACGGAGGATTGT
>NW_006921645.1:4264633-4266004 GCF_000298275.1 Orycteropus afer afer | reverse complement strand
TCTGTAAATCTTCACCCAAATCACAACTAAAAAAAAAAAGGTTGTTGCTTAGTTAGCAATGCTGGAGGTTGGTTGTTTATTTGCTTGCTTTTTAAAGAAAAAAAAAAATACCCATTGTATTGTTCTTTTAACATGTGCAGACCATTAAGTTTCTTATTTCAGTCCCATTCAGCCAACTGTGTTTATTCCTGAACAATATTTAACAACTAATAGAATATGCAGTCCTGGTGGCAAATGGTTGAATGTTCAGGTGCTAACCAAAAGGTTGGTGCTTTGAACCCACCAGTGACTCCATGGGAGAAAGACTTGGCTATCTGTTCCCATAAAGATTACAGCCCAGAAAAGTCTATGGGACAGTTCTACTTTGTCCCATGTGGTTGCTATGCATCACAATCAACTCAATGGCACTTAACAACAACAACAATGGAATATGGGGGAAAAAAAAAGCTAGCCTCATAGGATTATGGGGAGGGTGAAGCGAGATGATGAAGGAGAAGGGATTCTTAAATTATCTTGCGTTGGATGTGCTGTGGTCGTTGGTACAATTTTTCTCACCAGGTCCCCATTCCCTGTGACTTGGACCACTTTGGACACCCATTATTGCCACAAAGATCTCCAAACTAGTCTCAAACTTACCCAGAAGAGATGGACCACCTCAACCTTGAGCCCTTGGAAAAGTCACCGCATCTTCTCATGGGGACTCTTTTCCCATCTCCTCAATGAAGGAATTCAAGAAATATCAAAAGACAAGCCAAGTCTGAGTCCCCTCCAAGCTTGATGCTCCACAAATCATCAGTCCTACTGTGTCCGTTGATTTCCTGGGGGCACGTGGCATCCTGCAGGTTTTCAAGAATAGCTGACCAGGACCTTTCAGGTGAGTGTGATCAGCTCTATATAGAGCACATAATATTTTCAAAAGTGAAAAGAGCCATCAAGCAACCAAGAGGACCAACTGCATCTCCCTTGAAGGTTCTGGGTTTCAAAAGGTGAAGGGAACTCCATGAATTCTCTAGTTCATGTTTCACTTTAAATTATAACAAAAACCGCAGAAAAATAAACCATGTCAATCAGCCCTGCTGTGTAAGCAAGTAGTTGATAAGTCCCGAAACAGTTTGCATTTCTTTATGAGTGGCCAGCGTCAAAGATCCAAAAAACAAACCTTCTCTTTTACGGTTATTTGGAAAAGGAACAAGGAAAGCATTTGTTTTACCTCTGGGAGTTGCTACAACCAGCCCCTCACTCCTCTCTGAATAGCCTCTCTGAACAGCAATCCTTTGGCTATTCTACTGCCTGGAGCCAGCTGGAGTCCAGAAAAAACTGACCAGAGGTTGTGGTACGGCCTTGCCAGCCCCGACTCCCCTGAGGCTTCGG
>NW_006921645.1:4251891-4264243 GCF_000298275.1 Orycteropus afer afer | reverse complement strand
ACGGCACATAACAACAACAACAACAACAAGGCCATACAGTCTCTGTCACAACTACTCAACTCTGCCATTGTAGCATGAAAGCAGCCAGAGATGATACCTAAACAAATGGACAAGCTGTGTTCCAATAAAATTTTACTGATAAAAATAAGCAGTAGCCCTGATTTGACTCATGGCTACAGTCTGCCAGCCTCTGCTCTAGATAGATGCAGCCCAGACCTGGCCATGTTATTGTTGTTGTTAGTTGCCATCAAATTGATTCTGACTCATGGTCTGTCCCCATGTGTACAGGACAGAATTGTGCTCCATAGAGTTCAGTGGCTGTGATTTTTGGAAGCAAATTACCAGGCCTGACTTCTGTGGTGCTTCTGGGTGGGTTTGAACCACAAAACTTTCAGTTTGTAGTTGATAGCTTAGCCTTTTGTACCAGCTAGAAAGGGCATGGTAAAATTCATCCATCACTCATCCCTTTGACTAGGTTCACCTGTGCATGATCTACACAACCCTACACAGTTGCCTGTCTCTGATTCCCCAAGATGCTGAGAACCCAAGGAAACAAACTTCTTAGACTTAGAATGCACTACCACAGTGAGTCTCACTGGCCATAATCACTGGACTGAAGGCTCCCCTTACTCTCTCCTACTTTGAGCAGCCTCTATATCCTGAGGTCACACTGCTAAGAATGCCTACTCCTGCAGACCCAAAATCCTTTCTTCATTTCACTGAGTTAGCCCTCAAACCAAGGAACTGCCTTGAGCTTTGCTTTTAAAAACCAGACTTCTTATAGTACTTGAAGAGATAAAGACAAGATCTGCAAAAGCCAGGAAGTCCAGCAGACCTCTATTGCAGGGATTCTCAGATGAGCAAAACCACTTGTCTCCCGAGGCCTCTTCTTTGGCCAAATACCAATTAGCCAATGAGTAATTGGTTGGAATGGAACATTAAGACAGTTGGCAGAAATGAGTTATTTCTGGATATTTTCCAGTTTTTTCTCAGCCAGTCATTCAATTATAATAAAAATATGGTGGTGGCTTCACAACCTTGCAATACAGACAAATCTATAGAAAACCCATTTCTTATAGCACCAAAGCACAGCAGCAGCAGCAGTTCCCAGGGACACTGGTCTGACTTATAGAATACTCTGTTATATTACTCACCCTTGATTTGACCTTCATAAATATCAAAACCTTACCATCCTGCATCCTGACATTTAATTCTTTCCTGTCGTCTAATGAGGCCACATTTCGTTAGAAGGTCACTTGTCGTTTACAACTCTGAGAAAGACATATCATTTTAATGAAGCTCCTAACTCAGCCCAAGTAATGAAACTGTGGACAAGATTACAACACTCACTGGCCTGGAGACAGTAGGGGCTCTTGGACTTAGCCAGGCCTTTATGAGATCAGACGACAAAAATGAAAAACAAACCGGGGGAAACTGGCATTCCCGGGTAAATGGCAGATTAGGGGCCGATGTCATTTTAAATTCAATTATCCAAAAGAAAGTGCAGATTCATGTTAATATATTTTACGATGTACTATAATTTATCATCCTTTATTTTCTTTATGAATAGCAGATTTTCCCTCAGTTAAAAATCAAATTAAGTGTTGGTTGGATGGGAGAGACACCAAGAGTCATTTGCTTTCTCTTCAGTTGAATTTTGTTGGTGTTATTCTTATTAGTTACCATAGAATGGATTTGCATTCATGGTGACCCCATGTGTTTCACAGTAGAACTGCTCCATACAGTTTTCAAGGCTGTGACCTTTTGAAAGTAGATCACCAGGCCTACATCTGGGTAGGTTCAAACCACCAATTTTCAGCTAGTAGTTAAGCACTTAAGCATTTACACCACTTAGGGACTTTCAGTTAAATGTAAGGCTGTATAAATTCTTCTTCCTAAGATAGTTGTCAAAAGTCTGACAGAGAGAGGCACTGGAAAACTGCATGGCAGACACATGGATTGCAAAGGTGCCTATATTTCATATGTGGAGTGGGAAACGAGGCAAGTGAAACAACTCTAAACAAAAAAGATGATTTATGGTTCATCTGTCAAGTCCTGTCCTGGCCCACAAAACATGAAGGTCTTTCTGAGCAGCCTTTCTCAGCAGCTACAGAAACTGTGTAGACCCACCCAGAATGCATCTCAGGTCCACAACAGCCTGCGTGCAAGGTGAGGATTTGATGTCAAGGATATGGGCTTTAATTTACCTTAAAAAAAAAAAAAAAAAAAAAAAAAAAACTGTCATTGAGTCAATTCTGACTCATAGCAACCCCGTTGGGTTTCCAAGGCTGTAAATCTTTACGGAAGCAGATTGCCTCATCTTTCGTCTGCAGAGCAGCTCATGGGTTCAGATGACTGATCTTTTGGATAGCAGCCAAATACCTTAACCACTACACCACCAGAGCTCCTTCTAACTTGCCTAGGAAATGCAAAACTCATTCAGATACTCATTGCAAATACACTCCTGAATTCTCAGTCATTATTTCAGAATTTATTTCTCTGGCAGGAGCCAGTTTTGCCAAAGACTCCTGAGGCAATGCTTGCTGTAATGCCCCTCCCACTCCTTGCCAACACACACAAGGGATGAAATTTCACCCTGACCTCTTTCACACTCATGAAGTTAACACCTTCTGGTTTGGCCAGGAAATTAAGCACCATGTTCTAGCTGATGTAAATCTTCTCAAAAGATATCTGTGGAGGCCTTTGGTATAAGAATGTGAAGAATTGCTCTCAGCTTTTTTCTCTGATGGAGGGGCCAGGATAAAGGAGAGAGAATTACAGAGAAAGGAGGAGACTCCTCAATTCTAGCTGATAGATGCTTGCCTGGAAAAGAGAAAGAGATCTAAAAGGAAGGGCAAAGAGGGACTTCAGACACACTGAGTGCAGGCCCAGTGACCTTTACCACAATGACTGTGACATAGTATATTTTCTAAAGATGAATGCAATAATAATTTCCCACCCACTTGCTGTTCTGCAATGTTAGCTTGCCACTCCTCTACTCTTTTGAATCTAGGAGGGCTCTGTGACTACTGTGAGAAATAGAATATGGTAGAGATGACATTGCTTTGGTGCCAGGAGTTGGTTTTATTTGGCCTGGAAGCTTCTGTGCCCTGCCTCTTGGCATGCTGGCTTTTGGGATACTCCGTTTGAAATCAGCCCATGCTATGAGAAGCTGAAGTCACTTGCAGAGGACAAATGTAGGTGCTCTAATCAACAACTCTACAGAGCTCCCAGCTGATGGTCAGTGTCAACTGCCATCTTGCACACACAAATCAGTTTGAGTCTTCAGATGACTTTAGCCTCAACTACCATCTGACTACAGTCATATGACAGACCACAAAGAAAACTATCCAAGTGGGCCTGGTCAATTCAGAGAAGTTTGAGATGTAATAATAACTTGTGTGTAGAAGATTCAAGATGGAGGACTAGGCAGATACATTATCCAGACTCTCCACAAAAAAGACTTGAGAAACCATGTGAAATGGCTATAGATGACAATCCTGGAACTCAGAGTTTCAAAGGAAAGGATAATGCAGTAGATAAAATACTGATGAGAGGAAGCAACTGGATGAAAACTGTGAACAAGGAGTGGTAAACTGACAACTGGCACAATGTGGCTATTTTGAATCATAGCAAGCAGTATTCTAATCAGACCAGGAAACAGGTAATCAATTCTACTTGACTAGGACAGCACCAGTACCCACATCAATGACTGGGTGACCAGAGAGGTGTGACCTCCCCCCTTACCTTGCACAACCTCCCAGTGACTAAAGGCATGGTCTTCCCACCCCCACCAAACTGGTAGCCAAACCCCTCACTGCCAGTGCTGTACTGCTTTCTTTTTCTTTCTTCTTAGTTCTTCCCTCTTCCTTCTCCTTTTCCTTTTCTTTATTTCCTTTCCTTCTTTTTCTTCCTTTCTTTTCCCTATTTCTTTTCCTTTCTTTTCTTTTTTTCTTTTGATCCTAAAGAGTAGCCACTTCTCTCATCACTGCCCATGCAGTCATCAGCACCTGCCCAAGACTCTCTCTGGTCAGAGGTGCACCATCTTACAGAGCACATATTGCATTCCTGTGCAGCTGTGCTTGGCAGTGGGCACCTTGCCAGTGCTGTGCTGCTTTCTCCTTTCTTTCTTTTTTCCTTCTTCTTAGGTCTTTCCTTTTCTTTCCCTTGTCCTCCTCTCACTTGTCCTTTTTACTTCCTCTTCACCCATCCCTCCCTTTATTTTGATACCACAAAGCAGGTAACCACACCCCTTCTCCACAGTAAGCAGCACATGCCCCCACCCCTCTGTGGATAACAGTGTGTTCTCCCTTGGAATGAGCTCTGTGTTCCTGCTGCAGCTGTGTTTTGTGTTTGTGCCAGTTTTTTTTTTCTCTTTTTTCTTTTATCCTTTCTTCTCAATTCCTCCTTCTCTCACCTCCTGTGGTTTTTTTTTCCTTGTTATTTCTTCCTCTTTCCTGCACCTTTTTTCTTTTTTTCTTTTTGATCTAGCTGAGCAAGTGCCATGCCCTCCACCACCTCCTTGTTCAGTACCTCTACTAGTTACATTCTATATTTGATGGTGCACACTCTCATGGAATGAGTGCTACATTTCTGTCACAGCTATATTAGGCAGCTAGAACTTGTACCAGTACTGTGCCTTATTTGTTTGTTGTTTGTTGTTTGTTTGTTTTTCTACTTTTCTCATTTTCTTCTCTTTTTCTTTCTCTTTCTTCTTAGGTCTCCCCTCTTCACCCCTCTTTGCTTTTTCCTTTTTTTCTTTTCATTTTTTTCCTCTCCCCACCCACCTTTCCCTCCCCCCCCCACCTTTCTATCTTTCCCCAGCCATTGGCAGTCACCTACTTAGCCATATCCATGACATCTGCCACCCTCATCCATTGGATGAGTGCCACCACCTGCTCCAGCACCACTGGATCAATGACAGATGGCAGCCAACACCTTCCCAGCTTGCCCTCAGATGCTCTGCACAATCAGTGATCAGACATTCATGTTCACACTCTCACATGATACCATATCCACTCAGAGACAGGTGATGAGGGCCCTAGTGCTATCAAACTAGCAACCAGAGTAACACACCTACCCTGTTACACAAATATATTAAATATTAAAACAAACCAAAACAAAAAATTAGGGTGAAGAAAACCATCAACAACAACAGACAACTTGAAATTACACACACACTGGATAATATGGGTCAAATAAGTGGCTAAAATACAGGGCCAGAAAAATTTTCAGAATAAGAAGTGCTATTAGAGCTACCTGATAAGGAATTCAAAAGAATTATATTTAAATACCTTCCACAGACTGAGAAAAATTTCCAGGAAACCACAGAGTAAATCAAGGAAAACACAAACAAAGCTCTAGAATAATTCAAATAATACTACTAATAATAATACAAGAACAAATTGACAAATGAATGTAAAATTAGAAACCATATTAAAACAGCAAATAGAAATCCAAAAGATTAACACTAAAATTTAAGAAATAGATAATGCATTGGAAAGATAAAGTCAGTAGAACTGAATCAATAGAAGACAGTACAAATGAGATTGAAGACAAACCATTTAATATGAATCTGTTAGAGGAAGAATAAGAAAAAAAGAATGAAAAAAGAAGCCTAAGAATTATGTGAGACATCATCAAGAGGAATAACTTACATGTGATTGGAATTCTAGAAAAAGAAGGGGAAAAAAAGCACTGAGAAATTTGTCAGATTTGTTAGAAGAAAACTTCTCTAAGGTCAGGAAAGATGAGAAAATAGACATTCAAGAAGTACAAGTTGGATAGATCCCAAAAGAAAATCACCAAGACATATCATAATCAAACTTTCCAAAACCAAAGACAATGAAAGATTCCTGAAAGCAGTTCAGGAAAATTGAAAAGTCACCTACAAAGGATATTCAATAATACTAAGCTCTGATTTCTCAGCAGAAACCATGCAGACAAGAAGGCAATGGGGTGACATGTATAAAACCCTGAAAGAAAAAAAATTGTCAGCCAATAATTATGTATCCAGCAAAATTGTCCCTCAAATAAGATGTAGAAATTAGGATACTCCAAGATAAACAGAAATTAAGGGAATTTGTAAAAAACAGACCAACTTTACAAGAAATGCTAAGGGAGCCCTTCAGACAGAGCATCATGGCAGACAACAACTGGAGATTAACACACTCAACATCAACCAGAAATAAACCCAAATATAGAAGTATGAAAAATAAAATGAAACAAGGAGACTGAAAATAGAGAATGAGAGAAGTCAATTTGTAAATGATAATTACAAAGGAAAAAGAGGGAAAAAGTGATGTAGTTACAGAATTTCCAAATGGCAAGAAAGTCAAGTCACTATAAAGATACAATGGACTGCTTTAAACTTTGGAAGATAATAATACATTACAGGGCAACCTCCAAGAAAATAAATAAACCTTTACATCAAAATTAAAAAGAAGAAAATCATAAAGTCTCAGTAAAAACTAAAACAATGGCAACAAAGAAAATAAGAAAATCCATAAACAAAATGAACTCAGCACAAAAAAATATATATTGAACAGAGATACCATCAACACCACACACACACACACACACACAGCAAAATGACAGCAAGAAATTCATACATATCAATAAGTACACTGAATGTAAATGGATAAAATGCACCAGTCAATAGACAGAGAGTAGCAAAATGGATAAGACAACATGATTCATCAATATGCTATCTATAAGAGACACACCTAAACACAAAGGAAAAATAAGCTAAAAATCAAAGGGTTGAAAACATATATGAAGTACATGGCAACCATAAAACAGCAGAAGTGATGATATTAATTTCTGATAAAATAAACTAAAGCAAAACCCAGGTGGTAGTTAAGGTTGTGTGTCAACCTGGCTGGGCCTGTTGAGTGGCTGGGCAATTATTCTCCATGATGAGATTGGCATCATCTCCATGGTAGTATCTACCATAAGCAGCTGATTAGATGCTTGAGGGATATGGTCTGCTTCCCATATATAAGAAGCAGCTTTGGGAATGGTCTTTAGCTGATGGCACACTTGAACGCTTCATGTAGCTGAGTCATTGTTCAGCAGTCTGCCATGCTCTGCCAATCTTGGAAGGGACTTGAATCAATGGCCTGCTATGTTATTTGGTAACATTGGGACTCTGCCATTTTTACTTGCCAACCTTGGGCTTGTCAGCCTCAGCAGCCAGCAGCTGAGTGGAAAAAAAGCCTCTAGCTTCAGTGGGCTGGAAGCAAGAGGCAGAGCTGAAGCTCAAGGCCAAGGGGCTTTCACCCAGCCGCTAGAGCCTGGCACTTTGAACTCAGACTTCTAGCCTCCAAAACTGTGAGAATAAACCTGTTTGTTAAAGCCATTCCATTTGTGGTATATTCTTTTCAGAGCTGTACTAGGTAACCAGAATACTAGTAAAAGAGACAAGGAAGGACATAATATAAGGATCAAAGGGTCCATCCAAAAAAGAGGACATTACTGTAAATAATATCTACTCACTCAATGAAAGAACTCCAAAATACATAAATCAAACTAAAAGAATTGAAAAGATAAATACATAAATCCACAATAATAGTAGGAGGCTTTAATACACCACTTATAATGAAGGATAGAACAACTAGAAAGAAACTCAATGAAGACACAGAATATCTAAACAACACAATCAACAAACCATACTTAATAGATGTGTACAGAACACTCCATCCAACGATAGCAAATTATATGTTCTTTTCCAGTGTCCATGGAACATTCTCCAGAATAGACCATAGTTGGGCCACAAAGCAAACATAGAAATACTACAAAACATCTCCTCTGATCACAATGCTATAAAATTAGAAATCAACAACAGGAAGATAAAGGGAAAAAAATCAAATATATGGAAACTAAAATAGCCCTCTGCTTATAAACTACTGGGTAATAGAAGAAATAAAACATTTACTGTAATCAAACAGGAATGAAAGCACAACATACCAAAATATTTGGAAGGCAGCAAAACCAGAGCTCAGAGGGCAATTTATAGAAATAAGCATATGTATAAAAAAGGAGAAAGAAATAAAATCATCATTTCCAACAATTAGAGAAACCCAAAACCAAACTCACTGTCAAGTCAATTCTGACTTACAGTGACCCCCATTGGTTTTCCAAGGCTGAAATCTTTATGGAAGTAGATCACTCCATCTTCCTTCTGTGGACCAGCTGGTGGGTTTGAACCACTGACGTTCTGGTTAGCAGCCAAATGCCTTATCCACTATGTCACCAGAGCTCCTAAGAGCAGCAAAATAAGTCCACAGTCACCAAGAGAAAGGAAATAATAAAGATTAGAGCAGAAATAAATGAAACATAAAAACAATAGAAATAATCAACAAGACTAGAAGTTGGTTCTTTGAAAGAATTAACAAAATTGACAAAACACTGGCAAATTTAACAAAGGAAAAGAAGCAGAAGATGCAAATGACATAAATAAGAAATGAAATAGTCAATGTCAAAACAGAACCTACTAAAATAAAAAGGATAATAACAAAATATTATGAAAAACTGTACTCCAAAAAATTTTAAAAACTAGTAGAAATGGACAAATTTCTATAAACACACTATCTATGCAAACTAACACAATATAAGGTAGAAAGTATGAACAGACCCATCACAAAGGAAGAAACTGAACAAGTTGTAAAAAATTCTCCCC
The DNA here is from genome assembly GCF_000298275.1 of Orycteropus afer afer. Taxonomy (NCBI): domain Eukaryota; kingdom Metazoa; phylum Chordata; class Mammalia; order Tubulidentata; family Orycteropodidae; genus Orycteropus; species Orycteropus afer. The sequence continues at coordinate 4,255,563 of NW_006921645.1, read as the reverse complement.
AAAATTAGTCCCAGCCAGACAGCTTCACTGGTGAATTCTACCAAACGTTTCAAGAAGAGCTAACATAAATTCTACTCAAACTATTCCAAAACATAGAAAAGGATGGAATACTCCCAAACTCCTTCTATGAAGCAAACATAAGCCTAATACCAAAACCAGGCAAATACATCACTAAAAAATAAAATTATAGACCAATAGCTCTCATAAATATTGACACAAACATTCTCAACAAAATCCTAGCCAGTAGAACCCAACAACATATCAAAAAATAATACATTATGACCAAGTGGGATTCAAACTAGGTATGTAAGGATAGTTCAACACTAAAAAAAAAACAAAAACAAAAACAATATAATCCACAACATAAATAAAACAAAGGGAAAAAAAAGCATATGATCATATCAATTGATTCAAAAAAGGCATTTGACAACACTCATTCTTGATTTTATATTTAAAAAAGAAACACTCATAAAAATAGGAATAGAAGGGTCATTTTTTGGTATATTAATTCAATGGCCAATATTATTCTCAATGGAGAGAGATTGAAAACATTCCTCTTGCAAACAAGGACCAGACAAGGATGTTCATCACCACTCCTAGTCAATATTGTACTGGAAGACCTAACGAGAACAATAAGACAAGAAAGAGAAATAAAACACATCCAAATGGACAAAGAAAAAGTGAAACTATCTCTTTTTGTAAATGATATGATTCTATACCTAGAAAATCCTAGAGATTCAACAAGAAAACTACTGAAACTAATAGAAAGATTCAGCAAAGTGGCAGGGTACAAGACCAACATACAAAAATCAGTTGGATTCTTCTACACTAACAAAGAGATCTGGGAAAAGAATATCAGGAAAACAATACCATTTATATTAACCACCCCAAAAATGAAGTCTAAGAAATAAAACTAACCACAGACACAAAAGAGCTATACAAAGAAAAGTGCACAACACTGCTACAAGAAACCAAAAGATATCTACATAAATAGAAGAATGTACCATGATCATGCAAAGGAAGACAGCATTGTGAAAATGTCAATACAACCCAAAGTGATCTATAGTTGTAATGCAATCCTAATCAAGACTTCATCATCATTCTTTAAAGAGATGGAAAAACTAATCACCAACTTTGTATGGAAAGGAAAGAAACTCCAGATAAGAAAATCACTACTGATAAAGAAGAATAAAGAAGGAGCCCTTACACTCCTCAATCTCAAAATCTACTGTACAGCCACAGGAGTCAAAACAGCCTGGTATTGGTACAATGATAGACACATAGGCCAATGGAACAGAATTGAGAACCCAGAAGTAAATCCATCCAGCTATGGACAGCTAATCTTTGACAAAGGGCCAAAACCCATTAAATGAGGAAGAAATAGTCTCTTTAACAAATGGTGCTAGCAAAACTGGATATCCATTTGAAGAAAAATGACAATCTATATCTCTCACCAAAAACTAACTTAAGATGGACCAAAGACCTAAATATAAATTTTAAAACTATAAAGATCACCAAACAAAAAAAAAAATAATAAGGGCAAACTTAAGGACCCTAACTCATACAATGAATATACTATCAAACATAACTAAAAAGACACAAACAGCAGATTATAAACTAGACAACCTAGGACCTCCTAAAAATTAAACATTCACATGTATCAAAAGACTTTGCCAAAAGAGTAAAAAGAGAACCTACACTGGGGGAAAAAAATGGCAACAACATAGGGGACAAAGGAGTAATCTCTAAAATGTATGGAAAACATCAACACCTCAATACCAGAAAGACAAACAATCCAATTAAAAAATGAGCAGAGGATATGAACAGACACTTTACCAAAAAGGACAATTAGATGGCTAACACATGAAGAATGCTTGTGATCATTAGTATTAGAGAAATGCAAATCAAAACAACAATGAGATATCATCTCCTCCAGCATTAACAGCTAAGTTGAAAAACGAAAGCAACAACAAATGCTGTCAAAGGTGTGCAGAGACTGGAGCCCTCATACAATGCTGATGAGATTATAAAATGGTACAACCACTGTGGAAAATGGCTTCTTTAACAAGCTGGAAATAGAAATATCATATGATCCAGCAATCTCACTACTAGGGATATATCTGAGAGAACTAAAAGCCACGACATGAACAGATATATCCACCTCCATGTTCACTGTAGCACTATTTACAATAGCAAAAAGATGGAAACAATATAAATAGCTATCAACACAGGAATGGATCAACAAACTATGGTACATACATACAATGTGATACTGAAAAACATTAAAGAACAATGATGAATCTGCAAAACATCACAAAACATGGATGAACCTAGAGGACATAATGCTGAGTGAAATTAGTCAATCACAAACAGACAAATATTGTATGAGACCACTATTGTAAAAAGTCAATAAAGGGCTTTCAAACAAAGAGAAATATTCTTTGATAGTTACCAGGGGTGGGAGGGCAAGGGAGGGTAAACCACTAGCTAAAGGGTAGACATGTATTAACTTCAGTGAAGGGGAAGGTAATACATATTAAGGAGGAGGTCAGTACAAAATGATTAAGGAAAGGATGATGCTGGGAGGAGTATAAGAGTTTGAGGCAATAGAGGTAAATATTAATTCATGTACAATCTTGCAATAATAGTGATAATAATAATCAATAATCTACAAATGGATACAGAGATAGACAAGCAAGCTGAACAGATGTGAGAATGAGAATGGGATTATATCTATGAATATATATAGTTTTGATAGAGGATATTTCTTCATATGTATTTACATATATTGCAAATATATCCATGAATACAGTAGAGCATATAGGAGGAAAAGTTATGAAAACTTCTTAGCAATAACCAAAAACACTGAAAGAGTGAGTTGCTAGGACTGGAGACTCAGGACTATGGTCTTAGGGAGCAGGAAGGTCAATTGGCACAACATAATCCACAAAGAAAATGTTCTACATCTTAGTTTGGTAAGTAGTGACTGGGGAAATAAAAGCTTGTGAGTGGTGATCTAAGGTGCAAATTTTGTCCCTTCTGGAAGCAAAGAAGAGTAAAGAAAATAAAAGACACATGGAAGCAATTAGTCCAAAGGACTAATGGACCACACAAACCTTAGCCTCCACGACCGTGAGACCAGAAGAATGAGATGGTACCCAGCTACCATGACCAACTGCTCTGAAAGGGATCACATTACGTTTTGGATAAAGGGGGAGAAAAATGTGGAACAAAATTCAAAATTATATTTTAAAAAAAGGACTAGGCTTATTCATTGAATAGAGACTGGTGGAACCCCCAAGACTCTACCCCTTGGTTATCCTTCAGACCTGGAACTAAATTCACTCCCATAGCTGAATTTTTAATCAAACAACAGGCAGCTCTACAAGGTGGATAATAACCCTAGAAAGATAGACACTCCTTACAACAATTATCATTTGAGATCAAAAGGGCAGCATTTCCCTGAGGACAAACTTCAAAAGACAGGAAGATTAGGAGAGAAGGAAGGATGGAAAAGAAAACACAGGGAGGATGTGGGAGGAGTGATGCTGCATTGAGGGGACTGCTATCAATGACATGAAAAAAAATGTGCAGAAATTGTTGAATGGAAACTGATTTGCTTTGCAAACTTTCACCAAAATTACAATAAAAAGTTGTTTGTTTGTTTTTTTT
>NW_006921645.1:4222181-4251466 GCF_000298275.1 Orycteropus afer afer | reverse complement strand
TTTTTTTTTTTTTTAATTGTAGGCAATAATGGGAAATACGTTGGTTGGGACAACTTATTTCTAGTTCTTATTCTGATGCCACATTACTCTGGGACTTTAAACTGGTGCAATGACTTTTTGGAGCTCTGGTGGCTTAGGCCCTAAGGCATTTGACTGCTAACCAGAAGCCTAGAGGTTCAAATTCACCAGCCACTCCTCGAAAGGAAGGTTGGGCAATCTAGTTCTGTAGTGATACTCCCTCGGAAACTCAAGGAGGGGTCACTATGAGTCGGATCTGACTCCACGGTAGTGTGTTTGGTTTTGGTCATCTCTAAAATGAAAGAAATGTAAAGATGATCCACAAGTACACATCTGACATCACCAATCTCAGTCTCTGTTACTTGCCTGACACTAGGAAGGGAACAGCAGAATCAGCAGAAACTCCTTTTTCTAGTGCTCATACTACTGCCTCACAGCTGTCTTCCTTGAGGACATCTCCATCTCAATGTGCAGAGGGGCAGTCAAACTCTAATCTAACCCAGCTCCTGGACAGGAAAAACTCTCCAAGTCAAAACCTAGAAAAGAGTTTCTCTGCTGTGCCTTTGGCCCTGGGGCTTCTACCCTGGTATCTATGGACTAAATTAGTCCTCATGTTTCGAGCAGCTCTCAGCTGCATTCATGTTGGGAATTCTTATGGGGATGAGAGAGGAGAGATATGGAGAGAGGAGATGGAGTGAGGGTTCATTCTAAATTTCAACCAGACCTGCCCAGACTGGCTCTGAATAAATCCTGCAGCCACCGCACAGGAAGCTGCTAATCAGGGCAGACACTATCTCATTCAGGGTCCAGGGCCCCTGCTCTGACCCAGGCCAAAGGCAGCATCAGAAGGTGAGGAATCTCTTCTGAGATTGTGTGGTTTCCAGGAAAGCATTCCAGAATCTGAAACTGGCTTCAAAAGAATGTGTATCTGCTTTCTCCCTTCCTGGCTAGGAACCAGCCCAGGGCACCTTCTTCTTATTAGGCTGGAGATATCTTGGACACTAAGCTTGAAAAATTCACTGAGGATTCAGACACACATGGGGAATGGTGTGGCTATGCAGAGAAAGCCCCATTGCTGGCAGCACTAGACTTTCTCTTAAAGATTTTGTAGACAAGTAATTTAACACCTCTCCATCTCACATTTTCCAACTCTGACAAGGAAATGAGGTGGGTTTTTTTTTTTTTTTTTTGTCTTATAACTTTCTGATACCTGTGAGGCTGGGTGAGGCAGAGATTGAAGCAACCAATACTGGCTATAAAGTGCAATATATCAAAAACCAGAATAAAATATGAGGGAGAATGCCCAGATAGGGAGCCAAATTAACTATCCAAACTGGGGTGTCAAAGAAAAAGGGACATGAAGTAAGAATGAAGTTGTAGAATATGGAAAGACCATCTTATGTTAAAATGAGCAAATCTGATTGGATAGGAATATGGAAAAATTCTGAGGGCACCAACACCCATGCTCCTTCATGCTCTGAGTGTACATCTCTGGAGGGGCTATCTGGGCTATTAAAGAGACTAGGAGGGGATTCCACAAACCAAACCCATGGCCATTGAGTCGATTCTGACTGACGGCAGCTCTTTAGGACAGAGTAGAATTGCACCACAGAGTTTCCAAGGCTGTAAATCTTTATAGAAACACATTGTCTCATCTTTCTTCAGCAGAGAAGCTAGTGGGTTTGAATAGCCGAATAGTGGGTTTTGTTAGCATCTGAATCCTTTAACCACCGTGCCACCAGAGTGCCTTTCCAGGCTACTAGGGTGGAGCAATATCCACAGTTGCCTCATACATCTATACTTATACCTACAAATGTATCCCTATTTACACTAATCCTCATCTTCCTCCTTTTAATCTCAGAGGAAATTGTTTCCCTCCTCCTTTTCAAAGATAATTAATTGCTCTTGATTCAATCTCTTCTCATCTCTTCCAGAACTTCATTCTCTTGATTGTCCTATAATGCCCCTATCTTGAATTCATACCTTTCTACCTGGCTAATTGACTCTTCCTTCAAGATTCAGCCTCCTATGGGAAAGCCTTCCATGATATCCATTCTCTAATAAATGTCTCTCCTCTGCTTTCCCATTGCCTCTGTTGCTGACTTCTCTAGTAGAATGTCTTTCACAAAAAGTATAGATTTATTTGTCCATCCCCTCTTTTGCATTATATATTTCTAGATTATATTTATTTATTGGTGCATCTGTTTTATACTTCAATTCCTGATATATTACAGGTTCTCGATAAATGTATATTGAATGGAATCTCACATTTTTCTGCTATTCATTCTCTCTAATATAATTCTTTCATTCATTCAGGAACTATTTATTGAGTAGCCATTGTATACCAGGAATATTCTAGGATGTGAGGAGATAGCAGTGAATAAGAGAAAAAAGGTCCCTCTCTATAAGGAGATTACACGTTGGTTGGGGAAAACTAATGGTCAAAGTACACAATTATGAAATATAATGTTAGAAGGTAGTAGGTATTGTATAGGAAATAAAATAGTGTTGCTGTGTGTTTGGCTGGATTCTCTAGAGAAGAAAAACCAGTAAAGCCGATATATATAGCGAGAGAGTGAAGGAGCTCTGGTAGCATAATGCCTAAGGCATTTGACTGCTAACCAGAAGGCTGGTGATTCAAACCCACCAGCCACTCCTCGGAAGGAAGATGGGGCATCTACTTCCGTAGTGATACTGCCTCGGAAACCCAAGGAGGGGTCTCCATGAGTTGGATCCGACTCGATGGTACATAACAACAACAACAACAGAGAGAGAGAGAGAGAGAGAGAGAGAAATTTATCTTAGGAAAATGGCTCACACACTTATAGAAGCTGGCAACTCCCACGTTCTTGGATCAAACATCAAGCTGGAGGCTTTTCCCGGCTCACACAGCTGCAGGGGCTGACATACTCAAGATTGGCAGGCAGTACACTGGCTGTTGACTCCAACAAATGACAAATCCAAGATCTCCAGGCCGAATTCTGCATTGTTCGCTCATGGACAGTTGTAGGCAGCACAACAGGATCCCAATCCACAGAAGAGTGTCTCGTTTTCCCAGGATGTTCATAAAAATATTGGAAAAATATTGGTCACACCCCTTGAGAAGCTCCCTTCCAATGGATTGGCTGCTTAGAACATATACATCTGATCCCATCATGGGAATAACCCACTTCACAACTGCTTAAACCACACAGAATTGTGGTCCAGCCAAATTGACACACAACTCCAACTCTCACAGTCCACCCTTTGTCAACTTGTGCACATCTACTTAACCATATATAATCTCTAAATAAGGACAATTATAAAGTCATATTAATGTTGTTACCTCATGCCACGGATTAGCAGGATCCTCTTTACTAATGGAGGCAGAGAAATTTATCTTAGGAAAGTGGCTCACATACTTATAGAAACTGGCAAGTCCCAAGTTCTTGGATCAAACGTCAAGCTGGAGGCTTTTCTGGACTCACGCAGTTGCAGGGGCTGATGAACTCAAGGTTGGAAGGCAGTATACCAGCTGTTGGCTCCAACAAATGATGAATCTAAGATCACCAGGCCAAATAGTGGATTTTTCACTCATAGACAGTTGTAGGCAAAAGGATCCTGATGCATAGAAGAGTATCTCATTTTCCCAGGATTTCTATAAATACATTGGAAGCAGGCCACACTCCCAGGGAAACTCCCTTTCAATGGATTGGCTGCTCAAAACATATACATCTGATTCCATCATGGGAATAACCCACATCACAACTACTTAAACCACACAGAATTGTGGTCTAGCCAAGTTGACACATAGCTCCAACTATCACACTGTGATACAGAGGGACTTAAAAAGGTAATCATTTTGTCAGGGAGACCTTTCTTGAAGAGATTGCATTTGAGCTGATGAGTACATGATGTGAAGGAGCTAACTATGAGAGATGTTGTAGGAAGAACTGCCTGATATAGAAATAACAAATTCAAAATCTTGATGCGGTAGCAAGGTTGGTGTGTTGGGCCAGGAGGTACTTATGTCCAGGGGAAAATGAAAAAGAGGTAAATGAACTGATTTGATCTTAGTGAAGGGGTCATTGACCACATCATGAGGACTACTTGGAAGGCACTCCTGACTCAATACCCCTAGTAAAGTGTATATATTCCACCAAGGTTCTGTTCTCTACCCTCCTCTCCTCTCCCTCCATACATTTTCCCAGGTTGATCTCATCTTCCCTCAAATTTTAAACCATGTCTTTCTATCCAGTGATTCTCAGTTCTCTATTTTCAACCCTGACATCTCTGCTGAGCTCCAGAATTGTCTACCCAGAACCCACTGGAAGCCCTACTGGACTTTATACTCACCATGAACGATGGTAGTATGTTTGGTATATGGTAGTAGAACTCACCATTTCTCCCTAATACCTGCTACCTCTCCTGGTCCCCCCTATCAGAGAATGGCATTACCATTTACCCAGTTTTCAAAGCCATTAACTTAAGAGTCAAGGATAATTCTTCTCTACCCCTCTTACCTCCACATCCAATAATCATTTAGTCCTGATGGTGTTACTTCCTTGGATTCTCCAAGTGATAATGTCACTGCCCTAATTCAGGATTCATCTCTGGTCTAAATTACTCAAGCAGGCTCCAATTGCTTTCACTGGTTGCAATCAGTCTATCAGCACAATGCTGTTAGTTGTACCCTCATCACTCATGTTCAGATTCTTGCTAAAAGTAGAATTTTCATATTTCTCAGAGGTGATGAAATGTACTGGTATGCACATATCAAATTCTAGATTGACTACTTCCAAGCCAGGCTCCTCCAGATATCTTCAAGAACCATTCTTTCTTATATACTTAGGTCTGACCAGAGCCTTTGGTCAATCTTCCCACTTCAATCTCAAGAGCCAGAACTGTCTTCCTTTACTCAAGCTGATCAGAAATTCTTCCTATTCACAAGAAGAGAGGTAAAGAAAGTTACCCCAGGTGACCTGAGTGCACTTCAAGGCACATTTGTAATATAATGTACCCTCTGGGGAATTGGCCTGGGTGGTCAGAACCTTGGAGAGCTCCAGCTTTGCCCTCTATTGGGGAGCTAACTGGACCAGAGTCCAGGATTCTTCTCCTGGGAGGAAATGAAAGGTTGATATTGTGCACTTCCATTAACCAGTTACTCAGCCTAGCAATTTCAAGGATTTCAAAAATACTAACATTGCTGAAGTCAACCCAGGCTTGTATTCCAGGAGCTCCACAGCCTTTGGTGGTTCACTAGAGGTTAGTGGTTATGATTCTGAGTCATGGCCAATCCAGACTTAACATTGATGACTTGTGCTCTCCAGGATTCTATGCCCAAACTGCACAGAATTAAATAGCTTTACTATTTAATTTCAGGGTAATTGCCAATGAAAATACATGCCACCTTCAAATTCCCTCTATCTCTCTGAGCTATTGCCATTTTCTGCTTCATTTGGTAGTGCCACACTTCTGTTGTTTTCACTGTGGTTGTTTCAACATCCTCTGCCCAGCACCATGGAATCAACTGGGCAGCAATGACTTCAGGAATATGGAGGCTTCAGCTGACATCTGGCTCAAGGTGGTAGGGCTTTAACCATTTTCCAGAGATGGTATTGTTTCTGCTTGCACACTCAGGGAACCCTAAGGAAATTGATTCAGAGAGTTAGTCTCTAGCAGCTGCTCTTCATCCATACTGAACCTGAAGTTTCCACAGCTGGAGGACATAAGAGGAGTGGACCTACCAAATGAAGATAGCATATGTCTGTGAATGAAAGAAAATGTCTTTTCTCTTTAGAGTTAAGTCGATTGCTTCTCCACTCCCCTCCTTTGCTACCTCAGATACAGTTTCACCACATAGCCTTGGCCTGATGTACCCCCTCCCCAACCTGTTTTCTTTGTGTTATAGCACTCTTCTGTGCCTGCTTCTGAGTAATCCCAGTCCTTTGGTCACTAACAAAGTACTTCACATTCTCCAGTGTTTCTTCCAGTTTTCACTGTTGCTCATGGATATAGATAAGGCTTTTGTGTTATCCCTACTTTACAAATGAGAAAACCATGATGGCAAGCTAGGTGACTTGTCTAGACTATACAGGTCTCCTGAGTCCAGTACACTGACCTCTATAATTTCCCACAGGCTCTCACCAAACCAGGACAGTGCCATGCCACTCTTAACATGTTGCTATTAGATACCATTGAACTGCTTTCAACTTATAGAAACCCCATGTGACGATCAGAACTGCTTCATAGGTTTTCTTGGCTATAATTTTATGCAAGTAGATTGTCAGGTATTTCTTCTGAAGAGCCACTGGGTGGGTTTGAACCGCCAACCCTTCAGTTAGCAATTGAGGGTCTAATTAAGCATTTCACCATTTGTGCTACCAGGGCTCCTCTCTCACTTTGGTCCTAGAAAAGCCACAATCTGGGTTTGTAATGCAGCCTGTGAAAAAAAGTTACTCAAAAGTAAGAATCTTATCTTTTGAAGATAATATTCATCTGTCTGAGGTATGTAAAAGTTCATCAGTTATTCTCTGCCTGCAGAAAACAAACACAAGCCCAGTTCACTAGAAGCTTGTCAACAGCTTCTTCTGAGGTTTTTGGGATTTCCTGGGGACATTTCCGCCCCCTCACATATAAAGGTCAACCAAGGCTCCAAGAGGAAGAGGGATTTTTTTTTAAAGCTCATTAGCAAATATTTTGAGCTCTGTTTACTTTGTCAAGTTTGTCTTTAATTTCTCATATACAACCTTGCCAGAAAGAATATTCTAAACCCAATAAAGGGAGAGACATTCACCTATGGCCTTGTCTCCAAATGCCTAAGAGACAAAATGCTTGAGAGGTATGGCCACACAGGGAAGATGTTCATAATTAGTCAAGGAAATTGCGTGTGGCATGTGGGAGTGAAACTCACCTCTATAGCTGTGGTCAGGAGCAGGTGTGAGGATGTACAACCTGGGCTCAAAGGCTAACATTTTCCTCTAAGTTTGGTTACAGTATGTCACTCCACATTGTGTTAGCCACCTTACTAGATCAGCTGAAGCTTAAGACCTCATGGAGTACCTCATGTTGAAGTTCCTCAAGTTCCTCTGTCCCTCTTTCCCTACACTTCCCCCCTGTGTCTGTGAGACAAATGCAAAATCATTCAGAATTAGCAAAGATTATTTCTGTGGCAAGAACAGTTTATTCTCTCACAGGGGGAAAAAAAAAACAAAAACTGTCTTTGTTTTTGTTGATTACTTCTGAGACCTTACGTAATTTTTACCTTGCATAATAGACGTGTTCTTGGAGATGTGAGGACAAATCACCTTCTGTGTATGTGAATTAAATACTATCTGAAATTTACTTCTTAAGAAAACTCAGCTCTGTTTTATGTTGGAGAATCACCCATTACCCTTAGTTAAAGATCAACCCAAAGTTGTCATTGTCCTGAGGGGCAGAAAGCAGCATCTCTTCAAAATACCACACTTTGAAAGAGATTGGACTCTTTCTTCACCTTCTTCTTCCAAAGGTAAAATCGCTCAGATGGCCCAGTCTATCTGGCATCCTCAATCTTCCCTTTGTTATTTCCTGTCCTCGCTTCTCTGTGATCTTGTCTTATTATTCTAACCCCTCAAAGGCCTTCAGGCTTTCTCACCATGTAAGAAAATCTGCTTTCAAGAAAGACGCGATGCCAGCACTTACCCCAAGGAGATGATCACATTGCTCCCTCTTCTGGGGTATTGGAATCCCTGACCTGAATTTCAGCTAGGGCAGGAACAGCTTGGCCCACTGAGAAGGATTTCAAGCCTTCTTGGGTGAATGAGCAGGTGGAGGAAGAACATCTGGTATGGAGGAGTCTTTGGGGACTTTGCTCGTGTATCTTCCCCACAGGTAAGAACCATACCAGAGAGGGCTGCCTTCGGAAAAGAGGGCTCCACTCTAATGCACTGCCTGGATTTGAATGCTGAGCACCTGCCAGACAAGATCTGTGGTCAGAAGTGAAAGGATGAGGGCAGAAAGCAGCAGCATTGAATGAGTGCCCAACACACTCAAGAGTGAGGTTTCTCTTGCCTTCTTTGGTGAAGAGTGGGAAATTTGGATCCCCTCTCTGATACTCTAGGAGCCTTGGTAGAGCAATAGTTAAACTGCTAATCAAAAAGTTAGCAGTTCAAACTCTCCCAGCAGTTGTGTGGGCGAAAGTTCTGACAATTTGCTTCTATAAAGATTACAGCCAAGAAAACCCTGTGGGGAATTTCTATTCTGTTATGTAGGGTCATTATGTGTCAGAAATAGACTCAATGGCACCCAGCGACAACTCTGACACTTGTTCCCTAGACATAACTCAGAGAGGTCCCATCTGGGATTTCACAGAGGTCACTACTGCAGTGAGAGGGCAAAATCTGAGTTGGGCCCAGGTGGGGAAAGCAGGCATTGAAAAAGGAAACTGCACAGCTCTTGATACTCTACCCAAACACTTGGAAAACAACCCATCATCTCTGCCTTAAACTTTTCCATACGCTCCACATTATTAGAATTTCTCCTTAACTACACAAATCATCTTCAGAATCCAGGACAGCTGTAAGAAAAACTGTTTTGTTCCCCACCCTTTCCCTTGAGTTCTGGTAATGAAGGTGTTTAGTTAACACAAATTACCAGCTTTGCTTTTGACTTTTCTGACAGACGAACACACATAAAATCATCATTATAATATAGACCCTGCTGGCCAAATCCATTTCAATTATCTATCACCAGGGCAGAATTCTCCTGGCGAGATGGAAAGACTCTAATGGAGATTTCCGGTTATAACATTAATTCCATAAGCAGCCCAGGTCATGATCATCACTGGATTATAAGAAAGATTCAGATATAAACCCAAGCATAGAGTTGGAGTGTCTAACTTATTAAAAAAAAAAAGCAATAAACACATTTTTTATTAGCACAAATTTGGGGGAAAAAAAGTGATAGAAAATATTGTTGAAAGAGTTCTGTAGTGGGACACAAGAAGCATAAGTTCTCATCTTGAGTCCCTGGGAGGCACAGATCATTAACAAGTTTGGCTGTTAATGCAGAGGCACCTCCAAAGAAAGACCTGGTCATGGACTTCCAAAAAATTCAACCACTGAAAACCCAATGGAGCACAGTTCTACTCTGACACATGTGGGTCGCCATGAGTCACAAGTGACTCAGTAGCAACTGGTTGGGGTTTTTCAAAGTTCTCACTTCAGGCCCCAACTGCCTCTCTGTGTGGCCTTGATATGTCCTTGTCACATTCTAGGCCTCAGTTTACCTTTCTGTGATTATAAAATGGTGAAATTAATCAGCATTTTCATATCAAGCACTCAGGATCCGAGAGACCTAAGAGGTTACTTTGCAAGTTTCAGAAATATTTTATTTTGAAATTTTATATTCAAAAGCTCTTTTTAGTCATTGCTGAAACAGTAGTTTAAAAGAATAGTAAATAGTGTAGCAAATTTCCACACTGTGCAGACTGACAACAGTTTACCTGCCCAGGTTTACAAATCTCACAACAGAGCTTCCCCTGTCATTTGTGATTAATTGAAGAGTATTTTGAGATTGCAAGATGACCAGATGTAATGAAACAGTAATCATCTGAATAACTCCTTACTGTAAATTGAAATTTTCTGCAGACTGTGAAAACAAAATAAAATACAGAAGTGAGTTGGATACTAAGTCTGAAATAAGTTTCACCATAATACCTAGTTTCCTATATTTTTTGCTGATCAGAACAGCCTCATTGTGCTTTTTTATTTGCTATAAACTTGAAATTATAAAACACATTTGTCATTAATTACAGTGATTAATTTATCATTAATCAATAATAAATATCATATATTAATAAGATAATGTTTTATCTGCTTTGTAGCTTAAGATTCCATATAAAATTTCACTTGAAAAACAGAGTTCCAGTCCTTTAAAAAGTTTGAAAACCATTGGACTAATTATCTCTAATTTTCTTTCCAGCAAGAAGATACTTTATTCAAATCCTTCTCTGGGGATAGAAGAATTATATGATTTCAGGATGTTCTTGGCTTAGTCAGAACATTCATAAGAAAAAATAAAACCTGTATTCCCTCATCTTCAAATTGCCCTTAGCAGCTTTCAAGGATTCCTAGTGTGTGATCCCAAGTTTCATGCCAGTTATTTTGCAAGGCACAGAGGCTACCTGGACACATAGATCTTACCCAGAATCTCATAGACTAGTTACAGAGATTTATCTGAAAATGAATCATAATGGGATAGGTAGAATGAGATCTAGGAGAGGGACAGCGTTTAGACTTGTCCGAGCATCTATTCTGTGCCAGGCTCTGTAGCAGGCACGATATACACATCATTTCATTTATTCTATTTATTCCCACTCAAAACTCTATGAGATATTTTGGCTCTCTTACAGCTGAGGAAATGAAAGCTCTGGGTGGTTACATCACCAGCGAGTGGCAGAAGTGGTCTCAGGTCTTCCCCACCTGGAGCCTACTCCCAGTGAGAGGTGAAGAGCACTGCCAGTGTGGGGTCCCAGAGGGAAAAACAAGTCCTGCTGCCATGGCAGTCAAGGAAGACTGTAAGGAGGAGCTGGCCTTTGTGCTGGGTATTAAAGGACAAGTAGAAATTCTCCAGGTGGTCAATGGGGGAAAAAAAAATTCCAGGTGCAAAAAGCAGTGTAAGGAAAACACAGAGAGAAAATTTGAGGGAAATGGCTGTTCTCCAAAGAAACATCTTATGTGGCAGGAATGAGAGGTGTGAATGAGAACCCTGGGATAAACCAAGCAAGGTGGTGATCTAGGATGGGAGCTCAGAGCCCCAGTGCTAGAGACTCAGACCAGTATTCTAGGCCTCAACACCACCCTGCACTGGCACAAGGACTCTGGCCTCCAGCTGCTTCATACTGTCTTCTGTGCCTTTGTGCCCACTGCTCTGTCCACCTGGAAAGCTCTCCCTGGCTCTCTTCTGCCTGGGGATGTCTTTCCTATCCTTCAAGATCCAGCCGAATCCCATCTCCTGCATACAGCAATTGTGATTTCCCTTGCTTCTGAATATTCAGAGTTCTTTTCTTTGCTCAAAGCAAGGCCTCAATGGATGATTATACAGTGAACAAGTTTTCTTGGCAAGAAACATTCTTAGAGAAAGATACTGAAATGGAAGCAGGACACCACACTGGTAACATCTCTATGTTGACTTCACAACCTAGTCAACATTTCAGCAAGGCCAACACCTCTTCCCCAGCCCCTACCCTGTCCTTGGAAGCACAAAATCTAGATTTGTATCCCCAGATACTGGAATCCCTTCCTTTGGAGCCACCCAGTTCCCTCCCCTCATGGAGCTGGGTATGGCCTTGTGCAGAGCACTATCTGACCCTCCTCTCTCTGCATGTTCAGAATGTTTCTTTTCCCTTTGGCAAATGCCCTCACACATAAGAGGTGCTATGGAAAAATTTCTTCAACCAAACAATTATTGTTATTTTTAGCTGCCATTGAGTCAGCTCCTATATAGCCACCTTATGTATAACAGAAGGAAACACTGCTTGGTACTGAGCCATCTTCATTATTGTTTGTATATTTGAGTCCTTGTTGCAGCTATTATGTGGTGCCTTCCAGCATAAGGGTCTCATTTCCAGCATTATCCAAGGCCAAACTCACTGCCGTCCAGTCGATTCAATTCATAGCGACCCCTCATTGGGTTTCCAAGGTGGTATCTCTATGGAAGTAGATTGCCCAGTCTTCTTCCTGAGGAGTGGCTGGTGGATTGAACCACCAGCCTTCTGGTTAGCAGTCAAATGCCTTATGTTCTATGCCACCAGTGCTCCAGCCCTGTATCAGACAATATTCTGTAATCCATGAAGTTTAAGTTGACTAATTTTTGGAAGTAGATCATCAGGTCTTTTTTCCTAAAATATCTTAATCTGTAAGCTCTGCTCAAATCTGTCCACCATGAGTGATCCTGCTGGTATTTGAAATACCAGTGACATAGCTTCCACCATCATAGCAACATATAAACCACCATAGTCCAACAAACTGACAGATAGATAGGTGGTGGAACTGAACTCTTGTCTCTGCTTTTCTAAGTCTCATCCCACTTGTATGTATTATTCACCCTTCAAATAATTCATGTACCTCTGACTATAACTATTATTTTTAACTTGCAGAAAATCTGTTATCTTGATATGTAAAATTAGTTTTTCTCACTTTCCTCTCAGCACACACACACACACATACACACACAATTTTGATTGTTGCCACTCTTTTTAGGCCATTACCCAATGCCCTGGCAATCAAGCTCAGTTTAGACCTCAACTTCTCTTCTACTGGTCCCTTATACACACACTGTGCACCCACTGCTGGGTGGTATTCAGAGCCCTGCACACATGGCTATCCTCATGTATGGCCTCTGCTCCTGTTAGACCCCCAGTTCTCTCCACTATCACTCCAGCCTATAGACATCTACCCTTCTGAGAAACCCACAGACTGTTTCCATCTTTGTGACCCAAATACATATAGTCTTGCTCGCCAGCTCTCTTTCATGAGCTCTGTCCTTAATGTAAGACTGAACTCAGAGAGTACCTTTTCCTTCTCTCACCTCTGCAGGGCCTTGCAGAGAACTGGGCATTCAGGACATGCTCCTGTTCATCCCCTAAGCTTTCTCTATTTCCTGTACTGACATGAAGCTGAGGCCCAGAACTCTTGTTGACTGGCCCTCAGGGAAGTGTTCAGAATAACCCTCCAGAACAAAGCCTGGCCCTAATGGCCAGCTCGGCATGCACAGAACATCAAATGGCTAGACATGAAAGGGCTAAGGAGGATGCTTGCTGGAGAGGCACTTAGCCTGGAAAACCTGAAACCATCCACTTGACTGAGGGCCGCTAACCACAGTCTCAATGAATAATTAATGATTATGGCCAGAGCTTATTGCAAACAGGCATGTGACAGCAGAGCTGCTACCCACCCGCAGGACCTGCCCGTGTGATTGATGAGGCACTGAGAGGTGGTGAGGGACTGCAGAGGGAATGGGCCTGCTCAGGGTGCACCCACCAGTGAGAACCCATCCTTAGAAGGAGCAGAAGGGACTCCTGGGCCTGCATCTTGGACTGTAGGCTTGTCTCACGCAGTTATACAAGCCCATCTGCACTGACTTATCTACCTGGGTTATCGGAGGAGGGGCAGGGGGCCTCAGCTAAGCACTACTGAGAAGAAAGGCATGAAAATAAATGGATGAGATGGAATCATTTGCCTGCAGGGGCCCCTATGCAGTGGGGTACATCACTTAGTATAATTATAGTTCCAGAACTACAGGGAGTATGCCAGGTGCTCTGAGGCAATTAAGATCTGTGTGGCTGAAATAGGCTACAGAAATGCACTACCTGGCCTAAGATACCTCCCTCAGTCCTCCTTACCACCACTGCCAGAATCAACTTTTCCAGACCACACATCACTTTTCTTCAGGATTTGCAAAGCTGAGAAGAGGGTGGCAGAGGGTAACTCCTCACTCTCATGCTTTCTCTTCCCTTTCCAAGAGCAGTCCTCAGCCCAGAGGTAAATTAGGCCTTGTGCTGCCACCCTTACCAGCTTGCACCATCCACAATGGTTGAAATGGGGTCTCATTTCCTCTTCCAAAACTGCATCCCTCAGAGGACAAGTTTTAACTCTCTGACTCCTGGATTTGGTACAAATCAGCCTGCATCCATGCATCCATTGAGAGCTGGTTGTGGGGCAACATGAAGAAGACACAGCTCATGTTAGCAAGACAAGTTTCCAACATGGGAAGCAAACAGAGACAGAACAAAGCAACAGCCCCCACCATGCTGCAGAAAGGGAGCCAGAGAAGGAAAAGTAGCATTGGGCTGATTGGTTGTTGAGGAGGCTGGGGAATCTGAGAAAGGCCCCTGACTGGGCTGTAGGCCTCTTCCCAGGGCTGAACACTGTCCTGTCTGGGCCACCACAATTGCCTAAGGCTACCATCTATAAGCAAAGTGTCCAGAGGCACCTCTCACTGGCCTCGAGGCAATGGCAACATGCAAGATTAGCAGGAACCTGAGACCTGCTGCAGGTCTGGGGCTCCAAGGCAATCCAGAGAGCCCCCACCGGGTAACCAGGAGGACCGCCCTTGTGGGGGCCTGGACACTCCATAGGCTCTGGCTTCATTTCATCTTAATACACTCCTGCATATACCTGACATCTGATCCTCATCCTAGAGCATGCAAATCTAATAAATTCTTGGCTCCTGCAAGTTTCTTTAAAAAATATAAAAGAGGATCATATATAAAGAAGTTGATTAATATACACCCTGCTAAAACAGCCTGGAACATCTGTGTATTAAGTTCATTTATTAAATTACACCAATCTGTATTTTAATGAGTGAAAGATACAGTACTTATTCTGTCATCCATCAAAATAAACTCAGGAAATACTTAACATTATAATCATTTTTCTTGTTTGAACACAAGTTATGAAATATGAATCCTGCACTAAGAATGCTGGACTCGCCATCATGATCAAATATGTTTTCACAGGTGCAGCAAATATTCAGTTTTCATTTCTTTCTTCAACTGTTGAAAATACAAACCATGTTTTCTATTTCTTAGCTGGGTAACATTGCCTTCCCTCCACATGGCACCCATTATTACAGACTTATTACCCCACCGTCTTCTCTTCTCCAAACACACTCCTCCTAAAGTTGCTTAGTAATGAAAACACAGACTTCTGTGGGGCCCCTTCAGCACAAAGTCTTTCTCTATTCAATTCTTTTGGCTCAGGCTGGGACACTGACTGCTTTTCTTCCACCCTGATGGTACCTACATCCTCGTAGTTAGGACTTAAATTTGGAAAGTAAGTGGAGCCAAATATGGTAAAGACACAAAAGGAAATTGAGCCTCAGCTTCACTTTTGGTTTCATTCCTGCTGTAGGCTTTCCATGTTCACTCCTAACCCTCAACCCGGAGAGATCATTCCATGATCGGACAAGTGGCACACTTATATGGACTAAAGCCTCAAAAGCCTCAACATTCACCTTTGTCCAATTATCCCTAGAATCAGATTTCCTGGGACCCTTGGGGTAACATGATTAGCAAAACAACCAGTTTCCAAAAGCTGAGGAAGGTTAGTTCTTCCACCCAGTGGTCAGTGGGAACTAACTGTGCCACAGGAGTCTGGAGAGAAGCTCCAGTCATAGAGGATCAGTGAGGCTAATGAAACCAAACTATGAGCTGCTTAACCAGGATTCTAACTACTTAATTCACTTGACATCAACATTTCTGCCTATCTCTTTGATTTCATTTCTGGCCACCCCACCCTGGTATCCCAACACATACACACTATTTTCAACCCTCCTGAACTACCCCTTGCTGGTACACAAATCCTCCATACTCTCTCCCATCCCCAGGTTTTTGGCCATGTGACTCCCTCTGTCTGACATACCCTTCTCTGTTCTCCTTTTTCTTCACTTGGTTGCTTTCTACTGAATGTTCATCTTAGGTCTCAATGGTTGGAAAAACCCAGTGGAGAGAGCCACTAGTGAGGAATTGGAGAAATGAGTGGTGACACTGACTGATGAACCAGAATTGCCCAGGCAGGGAAGGATGGGAAGGCATTTGAGGCAAACAGAACCCATGAGGAAAGGCATAGAAGCATAGAAGTGAAGGCTGTTAATCTTTACAGAAGCAGATTGCCTCATCTTTCTCCCACAGAGTGGCCACTGAGTTTGAACCACCAACCTCTTTGTTTAGCAGCCTAATGTTTGAACCATTTTACCACCAGAGCTCCTTTGGGGGGACAGTGGAGGGGCAAAAGGTACATGGAGTATGGCAAGGAAAGTGATTGTGGGAGATAAGACAGGAGTAAGAATTCGGGAGAGATTAGGTAGCATCTTGTATGTTGGACTAAGTAATTTTATCTTACAGGAAACAAGGAGGTTTGAAGGTTTTAAGAATTCAATAGATGTAGTCAGACTTGCATTTTAGAAGTAAAGGCTACTCAGGACACAATGTAAAGAAAGAGTAGGTGTTTGGAAGCCAGTATGCAAACAGATACATGCACATCAATGTTCATTGCCACGATATTCAGAGTAGCCAAAAGGTGCAAACAACCTAAATGACCATGAACAGATGGATAAACAAAATCTGTTACATGCATACAATGTAATATTACTCAGCCATAAAGAAAAATGAAGTTTTAATGCATGCTATGACAGGATGAACCTTGAAAACATTAGGCTGAGTGAAATATATCTGTCACAAAAGGACAAATATTGTATATGATACCAATACATGAAATGTCTAGAAGGGATAAATGTATAGAGGCCAAAGTTTGTTAGTGGTTATCATCTGGGGAGATCAGAAGGGCAGCATTTGCACAAGAGAAATCTATGCATAGGTAAGAAGGATACAGGGAAAGAGTAATCACAAGGAGGAGGGAGGAGGGGAGCTGTTACCTTGTGGAATTGTAATCAGTGTCACCAAACAAAATGTATATGAATAATTGAGTATAAAATAAATCTGATTTGTAAAATTGCACTCAATCACAATAAAAAGTTAAATAAATAATAAGAGATGCTCAGATTCACCAATAATCAAGGAAAGGCAAATCAAAATAATAATACCATACCAAATCCACATATCAGATTAGTAGGGATCAATAAACCTATAAATACAGATTCCTGTTCCAGGAAGAACTTGCTGCTCAACAGCAAGGAGTTTGGTCAGCAGAAAGTCTTGCTCAGAGTTTGCCTCATTGCATTATGCAAAGTGGAGGATAAGGATCTGGCCATTTCAGTCCAATGTGGGGCATTCTGGAAGGCAAGACTACCTCCAGAGTCCTCGCAGGGTTGGTCAAAGTTTTGTCAGGCCTGCATTACAGTTCACTTCTTCCTCTACCCAAACCCCCTTTCTTCCCTTCATAGGTATGAGTTCCTAATCCACATCTCTTTGGTCAACAAACTCCATCTCAGTGTCTAATTCTAGAGAATCCAACTTGTAACATCTCAAAAAAAAAAAAAAAAAAATCACTGCCCTTGAACTGGGGAAAGTCAACTCTTGTGCATTGCTGGTGGAAGAGTAAACAGATGCAGCCACCTCAGAGAGGCATCTGACAATATTTAGTAAAATTAAGTAGACACACTCCTTAACTCAGCAATCTAACTCCTGGGTACAAGAGGGTACAGCCTAACTCACCATCCAGATGGAGAGTCAAGCAAAGATGGCCAACCCAGTGTTGTTTCTGGTAGCAGACAGGCACAGGCAAGCTAGCTGTCCATCACCAGGGACATCGACACGAAACACATGTAGTATGTGTGCACATGCTGATATCTCCTGTAGTGGTCAGACAGACTGAAGTGCATTATTTACATATTACAACATATGGAGTTCTCAAACATAACTTTGAGTGAAAAACAGAAGCCAAATTGAGAGAATTTAAGTGCAGCTAATTTGTTTGGGTGATTTTCCCAGAAAATATTGGCAGGGTAGTAAGAAGTGATGCAGGGAACAGAAAGGAAGAGTTCATTAGTAAGCAGGGTACTGCTGGAGCAACTGGATCTCAATCCAGCAGGGAACCTCTGGGGAACTGCCGAAATGCCTGGGAGTTGTAAGAAACCTGGGTGTTATCACCAACTCCTGTCCATCATTGATTGACTGCTCCCAGGGGTATTAATTCCCCTGCACTTCCAGCCCACTCTTCTCTTACAACCAGAGAACACCTTCAAAAAGCATCAAAACATACAGTAAAAAATCATCAGCACACACAGGAACTGTGAGTAGCAAAGGTATCTGAGCAGGGCACTGACAGCAAGGCCTATAGAAAGAAACAGCGTGTTCTACATAGCACAATTCTGTATGCAACATGAAAATACATACTATGCATTTTTCATGGTTATATTGTTGTTTGTTGTCATCAAAACACTGCCAAGTCCATCCCCATGATAGGTTGTAAATTGGACTATTGTGATCCATAGCATTTTCATTGGCTGATTTGTGAAACTAGATTGTCAGGCCTTTCTTCCTGGTCTACCTTAGTCTGGAAGCTCCACTGAAATCTGATCAGCATCATAACAACAGGCAAGCCTCCACAGTAGATTAGTGGTGACTGTTTATGAGGTGCAATGGCCAGGAATCAAACTTGGGTCTCCTGCATGAAAGGCAAGAATTTTACCTCTCAACCATTACTTCCTCCTTTCATGGCTACACACATCTAAATAAAAGAATGGAAAACAATCTAAAAGTGCATGCATCGTTGTGGTGAATTGTGGTCAATGTCATGAGACAAAGTGTATGTGAACTGCTATATGGAACGTGAATTTGCTCTGTAAATTTTCACCCAAATCACAATTAAGAAAAAAAAGAAAAGAAGAAGAAAAAAAAAAAAGTACATTCATCAAGTACACTAGATTGGAGGGAAAGAATGAGGATAGAGATGGGGGAAAACGTAAAATAAAACAAAAGAAGGCTCTTGATGTAAATATGACATGAACCAGGGCATATGTGTTCCTCAGTTCTGTACACTTGAGGCCCTCAGAAATAAATAATAGCATGTTTTAATGGAGAGAGAAAGAATGAAGGTAAAGCTGGAGGAAGGGATGGACTCTCAAGCATAACCAGGCTGCAAGCCAGGGCCTGTGTTCTCTACAGAACAGAAAATGCTATTTGTTACAAAATGTCCTAGGAGTGATTGTCTATTGAGATAGCCAGAATAGAGGGAAATAAAACTTCAAACAGAGTTTAACAGTGGAGCTGAGCTCACTGGGTGGTAAGGCAGGCTGTTCTGTGTATGAGCATTGCAGAGAGATAACTGGGCTGGAAAGCAGAGTCAGCGGAAGATACAATATGAATAAGAGCTGATTTTCTCTGTCACTCAGACAGAAATGTGAGGGTTATCTTCCTGAATCCACAAAGAATAATTTGAAAACCAAGACACCTAATAAAAGATAATGAGGCAGGTTATAATTAGGAAGCCTCTAGGTGTCAAAACTTTTCAGAAACTTCAACAGGGATAAGGCTGAGATCAACAACTGCAAATATTACAACCTGGCCTATATCACTGCATGGGAGGAGAAGAAGAAGGGGGAGAGTAGTGGAAAGAGAGTGGACCCCACCCAGATAGTCCTCTGAGCTGCCATGTCACCCTTCTGAATTCCAGCAGGAAACCAAATTCAGCCTGCTGCACCTACATAGCTAGTGGTCCCAAATCTAGGCTTACTCTTTTTTTTTTTTTTTTAATCAAAGGAAATCATTTGTCAGGGACAAGTAGCTCCCTGTCTCCACCCTCCTGTCCCAGACATGCAGAGGAGTCGCCTGGGCTAGTGAATCTTCCAAGGCTTTAGGGGAAGTCTCTGTGTCTACCTGAAAAGGTAGCACTCTTCCCACTTTCCAACTCTCCTCTCTCCCTCTATCTGTCTTATCCTCTCTCTCTCTCTCTCTGTGCATGCACATACACATACACACACACACACACACACAGTGGCCTAAGGGACCCTCAGAACATCCACTACAACACAATGGGTATAGTAGAGACAGCCTCTTCTGAAAACTGAGATCTAGAAGAGATCTAAATTTCAGTCCCACATCCACTTCTATAAGGTCTTGGGCAAGGCACATGTCTTCTGAGCCTCTATTTTCTGACAAAAGAGAATAAATGTTGGCCTGCTTATCTCTCAGAATTGAGTGAAAAATCAAAGAAGATAACAGATGAGGAAGAGCTTGGGGCAATATGAAGCAGTACAGGCAACAAAGACCATCCAATTGTTAGATTCTGATGGAAATTGAGGCAAGAGTTCATTCGACTGGTTGCAGGAAAAAGAATGTAACTCTGCTGGTGATTCAGACAGCAAGCAGTTTCTCATGCAGCTCATAGCAGACAGGTGCCACTGCACCCCTGATCCACATGTCCCACATTTCACTCAGACAACACCTTCCACTGACCCATGAACTATTGATTAATCTCATTAGCAATGGTGCTGACAAACATTTGTCCTACTCTCTGCTTTGATGTGGAAGCCACAGCAATGTTCCTAATTGTTTCCTGAGCCATCCGACCAACTCTGTGGTGCTTCCCTTCAGCAGGATGTGCACATATTCCATAAAGCAAAACTGGCTTTAAAATCAACACTCAGAGGGGCTACACACTGGAAGAGCCCCAGTTAACTTTTTTTTTTTTTTTAACTCCTACAGGTTTATGGACATAACTCAGACTTAGATGTGTCCAAAATGAAATGATGTGTACATCATATTTGAAATATGCAGTCCCAGGTTGTGTTTCTCCACATAGGAGGCAAAATACCAAGACTGAAATACCAATACCAGAGTTCAATCCTCCTTCATTCTAGCCCAACGGTTCCCAAAGCGTGGCCCATGGATCCTTGGGCTCCCAAGATCCTTTCAGGAGGTCCAGGAGGTCAAGTCTATTTTCATTATAATATCAGGAAAGTATTAGACTTTTTCTATATTACATTTGCACTGAGGATACAAAACCAACAGTGTGTAAAACTGCTAGCACCATAGCATGAATGCAGGCATGGGTACCAAAGTGTGTAGGCAGTCATTGTATTCTTCACCTCTATGCACTCACAGGGGATGGGGGGGGGGGAAGCTTTTCATGAAGAAGGTCCTTAATGAAATGGTAAAAATTTATTAATTTTATTAAGGCTGGTATTTTTAATATTCTGTATGATGTGATAGGAGGTACTTATCTTGCCCTTCTGTGTACCAAACTGTTATAGCTGTCTTGGAGAGAAAATTAAATAAATAAAAACTTGTACCATTGTTTGAGTTTCAAGCTGAACACATCCTTTTTTTTTTTTTTTTCCGAAGGATATCTCTTTTACTTGATACAACAGCTGGCTACAGTTATTTAGACTTGGGAACTTGGCACATACATATTTTTTTAAATTATATTTTGCTATTTTTTACTGTAGTAAAAACATATATAACACAATATTTGTCAATTCAACATTTTTTGACATGTGCTATTCAATGACAACAATTATATTAATTATATTGTGCAACCATCATCAGTATCCATTGCTAAATTTTCCATCACATTAATAGAAACTCACTGCTTCCTAAACAATGACTGATCCTTTCTCCCTCCCTCCTGGCCCTGGTAACAATTAATAAAATTTGATCTCTATACATTGCCTCTATAGATCTCTATAGATTGCCCAACCTTCCTTCCGGGGAGTAGCTGGTAGGTTTGAACCTCCAGCCTTCTGGTTAGCAGTCAAATGCCTTAGGCACTATGCTACCAGAGCTCCCTTTGTTTTTGCATTTTATACATTGCCTATATAAGTGAGATCATACAATATGTATTCTTTTATAACTGACTTTGCATATCTGCTGTAAAAGAACTCTTCGAAGTGTTAAAAAGCAAAGACATCAGTTTGAAGACTAAAATGCACCCGACCCAAGCCACGGTATTTTCAAACACCTCATGCATGTGAAAGGTGGACAATGAATAAGAAGATTGAAGAATTGATACATTTGAATTATGGTGTTGGCAAAGAATATTCAATATCCCATAGACTGCCAGAAGAATGAATAAATCTGTCTTGGAAGAAAGAGAGCCAGAATGTTTCTTAGAAGACAGGATGGCAAGACTTCGTCTCATATACTTTGGACATGTTATCAGGAGTGACCAGTGCCTGGAGAAGGATATCATCCCTGGTAAGGTAGCAAGTCAATGAAAGAGAAAAAAAAAAAAAAAAAAAACTTAACAAGATGAAATGGCACACAGGTTGCAACAATTGGATCAAACATAGCAACAACTGTGAGAATGATGGAGGGTCAGACAGTCTTTTTTCTATGGAAACATGGAGTCTATGGTACATGGAGTGTCTATGAGTTGGAACAACTCGCTAGCACCTAACAATAACAACAATTGACTTACTTCACTCAGCATAAGGTTTTCAAGGCTCCTCCATTCTGTAGCATGCATCAGGACTTCTTTTGCCTTTGGTAGATATTTTCTTGAACGTGAGTGAATTGAGCCTGTCGTATCAAGGAAAATTGATAGTTTTGTTACCAATGACATTCAAGCTTTTAAACAAAAATTAGAAAGTTGGAAATATTTTATCTTTCCACCATAAGCATGACAGCTTTCCAATACTTGAACACTTTTCTGATGAGATGGATAGTGTCATCAGTAAATGTGATTTTTTATATTGTTCAACTAAATATCTCACTCATCATTTGGAAGATCTGTATAACTCAGTGAAACAAAGTTATCAAAATGACTAATGTAGTATGTTACAAAATGTGTAAAAATTCTATTCAAAAGCAAAATAGACCAATGGATTTTGATGTAACAGAGTACACAAAGTTCATTTATATGGCTTAAGATTTCACATGGTACCTAACTTAAGAAACCACTGCTGTTTGAATTTTGGTGTAGAATCACAGAAGAAAAAATCCACAAATATCTGAAAGGGTGATTAAAATACTAAGCCTTTATAAGTCTGTGTGCAGATGTATTTTCGTCATTTACTTCAACTGGAACAATAAAAGAAGGAGTTCTGGTGATGTAGTTAGCATTTGACTGCTAACCAGAAGGTTGGAGGTTTGAACCCACCAGCCACTCTGTGGAAGAAAGACTGGAAAATCTACTTTCATAAAGATTTACTGCCTTGGAAACCCAATGGGGGCTGCCATGAGTCAGAACCACTGTTTAATTTTAGTGGAGAACCACAGAAAAATACCTACAATTGTCTGAAAGGGATATTAAAATAGTCCTTCCTTTTACATCTGTGTGCAAATGGATTTTCTTCATTTACTTCAACTGGAATAATATATTTCAATAATTTGAATATATATGCAGATATGAGAACCCAGCAGTCTTTTATAAAGTCATATTTTAAAAGGATTTTTAAAAATGTAAAAACAAGGCCACCATTCTTACATTAGTGTTTTGGAAAATAGAATTATATTTCATAAAAAAATGTGTTATTTTGGCTAACTCCTAATTTTTTTTATAGTTATTTTAAATGAAGTAATGAATATGTTTTAAAATTCCCAGTTTTGATTTCTAATGTGGTAAATCTTGATATAACCCTTAAATTAAAAGCCTTTGGGGTTCTCAATAATTTTTAAGTGTGTAAGGAACTCCTGAAATGAAAAAGGTTGAGAACTGCTGTTCTACAGTAATTTGGGTCATATCATACATTTATTATTCAATCTATTGTATGAATCTATTATTCATCTATTATGTAGTAGGTTCTCAGTTGAATGTTGGAAAGATGGAGACAAATAAACAAGGCTCAAACCTCCCCTTAGGAATCTTACAGTATAGTGATGGAAACTGCAAGTTATAATACAAAAGAATAAGTCTAACAATCAAAGCAAGCTCTGGTGAGGATTCTATAACCCAGTGTGGGTGGGTGAAGAAGGCTTCCTCAAGGGAGGTGATGACTGTGATAAAGCTGGGTCATAAAGATGAGATTATGCAGACAGTAAATAAAAAAGGGAAAAGGAAGGAAGTTATTTAAGCAAGAAATGGGTTACTTCAGCCAGATATATGTAGCTGATGGGGAATAAGCAGAGTTCAAGCAGAAGAGTGATATGGGCAGAGGCAGTTGTTGAAACAGAACTAAGGGATACTGAATAGTTTAAAAATCAGAAAAGTTGTGTGTCAGGGCTGTATTCTTTCACCTTATTTATTCAATCAGTAGGTGAGAAAATAATCTGAGAAACTGGACTATATGAAGAAGAACAGGGCAACAGGATTGGAGGAAACCTCATTAATAACCTGCACTATGCAGGTGACACAAATTTGCATGCTAAGAGTGAAGAGGACTTGAAGGTCTTACTTATGAAGATTGAAGACTACAGCCTTCAGAATGGATTACACCTCAATGTAAAGAAAACACAAATCTTCACAACTGGACCAGTAAGAAAAATCATGATAAATGCAGAACATCTTGTCAAGGATTTCATTTTACTTAGATCCACAATCAACATCTATGGTAGTGTAGTTGTTGTTATTTGTTACGTGCCATCAAATCATTTCTGACTCCCAGCAACCTTATGTACAGCAGAACGAAACACTGCCCAGTCCTGTTCCAGCCCCACAATATTTGCTATACCTGAGCCCACCGTTGCAGCCACTGTGTCAATCCATCTCATTGAGGGCCTTCCCCTTTTTCGCTGTCCCTCCATTTTGCCAAGCATGATATCCTTCTCCAAGGAATGGTACCTTCTTACAACATGACAAAAGTAGGTGAGATGAAGTCTGGCCATTCTTCTTCCAAGGAGCATTCCAGCTGCACTTCTTCCAGGACAGACTTGTTAGTTCTTTTAGTAGTCCATGGAACTTTCAGCATTCTTTGCCAACACCACAACTCAAAAGCATAGTCTCTTCTTTGGTCTTCCTTTTTCATTATCCAGTTCTCACATGCATATGAGGTGATTGAAAATACCATGGCTTGTGTCAAACACACCTTAGTCTTCAACGAAACATCTTTGCTCTTCAGCACTTGAAAGAGGTATTTTGCAGCAGACTTGCCCAATGCTATACGACATCTGATATCTTGACTGCTGCTTCCATTGGTGTTGATTGTAGAGTCAAGTACTATGAACTCTCTGACAACTTCAGTCTTTTCTCCATTTTTCATGATGCTGCTTATTGGTCTCATTGTGAGAATTGTTGTTTTCTTTATGTTGAGGTGTAATCCATACTGCAGACTGTACTCTTCCATGTTCACCAGTAAGTGTTTCAAATCATCCTCATTTTCAGAGAACAAAGTTGTGTTGTCTGCATAATGCAGGTTGTTAATGAGTCTTCCTCCAATCCTGATACCATGTTCTTCTTCATGTAGTCCATCTTCTCAGATTACTTGTTCAGCATACAGACTGACTAAGTATGGTAAAAGATACAACCCTGATGCACTCCCTTCTTGATTTTAAACCATGTAGTGTCCCCTTGTACTGTTTGAATGACAGCAGTAATCTAGGTGAAATATGATGAAGCCTGAACTAGCTCAAGAAGTATTGAGGGGCAAAATAGACAAGAATTAGTGATTGATTGGTATAACCAATAAAGGATGATTCATAGTGTTCTAAATTAAATGAGAGGTACAGTAGTTTTATCAACAAACACAGAAATGAACTTGAATAATAATATAACAAAGATTTGTTTATGTTGATAATAATATGCCTAAGGATCATCTGAGTGGTATCTGTAGGCGATTGTAGTCTGAAGCTCAGAAAAGTATGACTTGAAGACAAAAAGCCTTCAGTACAAAAAAAAAAAAAAAAAAAGTCATCAGTACATTTGTGGTAGCCAAAACCATGGAAGCGGATGAGTTTGCCCACAATATAAACTTTAGTCAGAAGAGAAGGCAGCCTAGAACAGAACTCTAGCAAACAAAATAACTAAAGGAATATAGGCTGAGCAGGAATATTTAACAGGAAAAAGCAAAGAGATACCAGGATAATCAAGAGAGTGAGGTGTCATGAATGAAATAGAACTTTAAGGGGACTTCTGATAAGATGAAAGAATAGGCAGACAAGCAACACAGACCTTTTGAAACAAAGAAAAGAAAAACCAATTGACAGAGATACAGAAGATAATCCTGGAGCCCTGAGCTTTAAAAGGAACTAAACAGAAGTGGATTAGGCATGAACTAGTGGAAAAACTTGAACAGAAACAATAAGTACAGAGATGTCAGAGCTGCAGACTGTCAGCTACTCTGATGAGACCAACAGCATGAATATTTCCAGGTAGTGTTGGGACCTGAGAATTGACCTAAAGATCATCCTTGGTCAACAAGGGCTGCAGGGACAACTGCACTGATGGCCTATGACTAGGAAGGGAAACAGCAAGGAGGGAGACAACCTGAGCTGTTGAGTTTCCACTGTCCAGAGGGTGCAGCCAGTTTGAATGTTTATAAGTGGAAGCCATTTTGGATACTTAAAATGACTGAGGGCACAGCCATTTTGAATGTTTACAAGCAGTGGCCATTTCGGATATTTAAAGTGACCCAGGGTGCAGCCATTTTTAATCTTTAAAAATGGCAACCATTTTGGATTTTAAAGTGCTAGCATTCTCATTTGGATTGCAGGGATCTAAGAATAGGCTCTATTTGCCAAGGGTGGCAGGAACATACAAGAGTCTGACAACAGGAAAGGAGAGAGGTGGTGAGTGTCTAAGTGCTGTCAACTAGTGAATAGAGGAGCACAGACCACTACCCTGCTTGCATATGTAACATACAAACAGAATAAAGAAAGCAAAAATCATGGGCAAGTCTCTCCAACATACAATCACCAATTAAATATAAATACAAAAATGTCACAATGCCTCAGAGACAACAGAGCTCACAGTCCACACAAGAAGCAACATAAAGCAGGAGAAACAAGGGACTAGGATACAGATCCAAAATACATCTCGGATGAAGATTCAGCATTGGATCTCCCTGATAAGGAATTCATAAGAATTATATTTAGGTATCTTTAAAAGATTCAGAGACAGATCAAGGAAAACAGACAAAACACTAGAAGAACTTTGGAAGAAAATACAAGAAAAAAATGACAAAATAAATGAAAAATTAGAAATTATTCTAAATCTACAGATAGAAATCCAGAAGATTAATACTAATTTGTCAGAAATAGATAACACATTGAGAGGGCAAAGGAGTAGAATTGATGCAATGGAAGACAGAATAAATGAGATTGAAGACAAATACCTTAATACTTCTTTGGAAAGGGATCAATCACAAAAAATATCAAACAAAATGAAGAAAATCTAAGGTTCATGTGGGATACCATCAAAAGGAATAAACTATATGTCATTGGAATTTCAGAACAGGAAGAGAAAAATAAAACCACTGAGAAAATTGTCCAAGATTTATTGGAAGAAAACTTCCCTGATATGATGAAAGATGAGAATATATCCACTCAGGAAGTCCAATGAACCCCAAACAGGACAGACCCCAAAACAAAATCACCAAGACATAGCATCATCAAACTCACCAAAACCAAAGACAAAGAAAGAATCATGAGAGCAACATGGAAAAACAAAAGATACCTAACAGGGGCAACCAATAAGACTAAGCTCAGATTTCTTGGCAGGAACTATGCAGGTGAGAAAATAACGGGATGATATATATAAAACCCTGAAAGAGAAAGATTTCCAGCCAAGAATTATGAACCCAGCAAAATTGTCCCTCAAATATGATGGTGAAATTAGGACATTTCCAGATAAGCAGAAATTAAGGGAATTTGCTAAAACCAGACCAACCTTACAAGAGATGCTAAAGGGAGCCCTTTGGACAGAGAAGCAGCAACAGCCAACAACAACTGACCATTAACACACATGATGATATAACCCAGAAACCAACCCAGCTATGGAAGTATCCAAAGTAAATAATCCTACAAGATTGTAAACAGGGAACCATATACATCAATTGACAAATGAGGACAACTACAAACCAAAAAGAGGGGAAAAATTGTTTTGTTACAGAACTTCAGATGGCAGGGATGTCAAGACAACTACTAAATAGAATGGACTGTTCTAAACTTGGAAAGAAAACTATAAATCACAGGGTAACCTCAAAGAAAAATAATAATCCTTCACACCAAAAAAAAACAAAACAAACAAAAAAAAGAGGACCAGCAAAAATATTTAGCAAATACTAAAACAATAGCAACAAGGGAGGTGATAACATGATTGATAAACAAAATGAGCTCAGCATAGAAAATTATATGGAATGAAGAAATCAACCACAAAAAAAGCACATAACAAAAACAACAGCAACAAATTCATATTTGCCAATAATTACATACTTGGCAAAGAACTTATCTCTAAGATTTATAGACAACTCCAATGCCTCAACAGCAAAGGAATTAATAATCCAATTGAAAAGTGAGCAGAAGACATGAATAGACCCTTCACCAAGGAGGATATTCAGGTGGCTAGCAAATACATGAAGAGATGCTCACAATCAGATGTTCACAATCATTGGCCATCAGAAAGATGTAAATCAAAACAGCAATGAGATATACCATCTCACCCCAGCACTGATGACAAGATTCAATGAGACAGAAAATAACAAATGCTGGTGGGGATGTGGAGAGATGAGGATGCTCATACACTGCTCGTGTGACTGTGAAGTGACACAACCACTGTGGAAAACAATATGGCGATTCCTTAGAAAGCTGGAATTGGAGATATTATTTGACCAAGCAATCCCATTACTAGTTATACATCCTAGAGAGGTGAGAAGTAGGACAGGAACAGACATATGCACACTTATGTTCATCACAACATTATTTACAATAGCAAAAAGATGGAAACAACATATGTGCCCATCAGCAGAAGAGTGGATGACCAAACTATGATACATAGACATAATGGAATGCTTTGCAACACTAAAGAATAATGTAGAGTCTGCAAAACACTGCATAATATGTATGAATTTGGAGGACGTTATGCTGAGTGAAATAAGTCAATCACAGAAGGACAAATAGAGTATCAGTTCGTTGTTGTGGAGAGTCAAGGAAAGTGGGAGGGAAACTTTCTTTGTTGGTTGCCAGGGGTGGGTGGGGAAAGGAGGGAACATTGCAAAAAAAAAAAAATGCATTGACCCATGTCACTTTAGGTTTCTATATTTCACTGTACATAAATTATATTTCAATAAAATGCATTTAAAAAAGAGAAAGAAATAAAATTTTAAGAATGAGGGAGTGAGTCTTCCCCTCCCAGGTCCTAGTTCTCAGCTTTTTTTCTTTTCCCTGTTCCTGGTTAAAAAAAATAAAATAAAATAGTAATTTAATTTTCCCCCTTTTTTCTCATGATTAACCCCATTCCTTGTTTTTCTTCTTGCATTTTTCCCATTTTTTTCTTCATTATTCTCCTTCTTTAACTTTTTTCTCTTAGAACCCTATCCTCAGATATTGCAAGTTTTCTTGTTTTTTTCTTCCTCTTTTTCCTTTTTTTGTTACTATTTCTGTGTGACTACATGGTGTGTATTTTGTCCATGTGCTTTTAGTTTTTTGATCATTATTCAATTGTAATTTTTGTCTACCTGAGTGGGAGACAGCAACAGTCCCCATAAGACACAACTGCATCAACACCTCCTACAACTTCATGTACTGAGCGAAAGCCACCACCTCCTTCTCCACCAATGGGCCAACAATAAAAAACCACCAAGAAGAGCCTGAATCACCTTGGCTCCTCTTCACAAACAGTTAACAGAGATCTAAATACAACAATGCCATGATGTCTTGG
Organism: Orycteropus afer afer; assembly: GCF_000298275.1. Classification (NCBI taxonomy): domain Eukaryota; kingdom Metazoa; phylum Chordata; class Mammalia; order Tubulidentata; family Orycteropodidae; genus Orycteropus; species Orycteropus afer. The sequence continues at coordinate 4,222,277 of NW_006921645.1, read as the reverse complement.
AGACAACAGACCATCACAGTCCACACAAAGAAGCAGGATAAAATGGTAGAAACAAGAGAACAGGATACAGACCCAGAACACATCCCTGAGGAAGAA
>NW_006921645.1:4210036-4216711 GCF_000298275.1 Orycteropus afer afer | reverse complement strand
CAATTGGCATAACATACTATACAAAACATTGTTCCACCTCCTATTTTGGTGAGTAGCAACTGGGATCTTAAAAGCTAGCAAGCTGCCATCTAGATGCAATCATGGGTCTCTCCTCATCCAGAGCAAAGAAGAATGTAGAAAATCAAAAATTCAGAGAAATAATTAGTCCTAGCAACTGGTACACCATCCAATCTGCAGCTTATAGGACTATGAGATCAAAAGAACTAGATGGTGCCCGGCTACCACTGTCATTCCCTTGGAAGGAGATCTATGTAGGAGATCTTTGATAGAGAGGGAGAACAATGTAGACAAAACTCAAAATCATTTGGAAGAAAAAAAAAAAGTGTGTGTGGGGGGGGACCAGGTTTGCTGGTCTGATAGAGCCTGGTGGAACAGCTGAGACTATGGCCCTTAGCTGCCCTTCAGGTCTGGAATTTTTGGAACCCACACCTGTGGTTTCCAGCCCAACAAAAGATAGGCATATGAGTTGAACATTTACCTGAGGTAGATATACTACTTGGAGAGAACAATCATGGGATAAAGAAGGGCTGGTTATACATAGGGAGACAGCTCAGGTGGCAGGAGTGCATGGAGGGATGGACACGGGAAGAGGTAACTATGGGGAAGAAGTGAGAGGGGAGCTGTTGCATGGTGGTAAATTGTGGTCAATGTCATGAGACAAAGTGTATGAGAACTGCTGTATGGAAAGTGAATTTGCTCTGTATTTTTTCACCCAAATCACAATTTTAAAAAAAAAGAAAAGAAAAATGAGGGAATGAGGAACCCTGTCAAATATAGTTTAAAAAAAAAAAAAAAAAGTCTACTAAAACAAGGACTGAAATTTGTTTATTGGTTTTGGAAATTAGGAGGTTAATGGTGAGTGGGTTTTATACATTGCAGAAATTAAGTCTGCTGTAGATTAAAAAATTCTTGGGACCTGAAGAAATGTACATTACTAAGAATCTCACCTGCCACTCCTCTGTCAGTTTATCATACTGTGGTGGTTTGTGTGTTGCTATGCCACTGATATTTCAAATATCAGCAGGGTCACCCATCGTATACAGGTTTCAGTAGAGCACCCAAACTAAGACAGGAAAGAAAGATAGGGCCATCCACTTCTGAAAAACTTGGCCACTGAAACCTTATGAATAGCAGTGAAACATTGTCTGATACAGTTTCAAATGAATCCCTCAAGTTGGAAGGCACTCAAAATATGACTGGGGAAGAGCTGCCTCCTCAAAGTAGAGTCAATCTTAATGACATGGATGGAGTAAAACTTGTGGGACCTTCATTTGCTGATGAGGCACAGCTCAAAATGAGAAGAAATATTCAGTAATGACCAGAACATGGAACATATGAAGTATGAATCTAGAAAAACTAGAAGGTGTCAAAAAGGAAACTGAATGCATAAAGAGTGTGATATCCTAGGCATTAGTGAGCTGAAATGGACTTGTATTGGCCATTTTGAATCAGACAGTCTTATGGTCTACTACACAGGGAATGACAATTTCAAGAGAAATGGCATGACATTCATGGTCACAAAGAACGTTTCAACATCTCTTCTGAAGTATAATACTGTCAGTGATAGGGTAATATCTATATACCTACAAGGAAGACCAGTTAATATTATGGTCATTCAAATTTATGCACCAAACACTAAAGACAAAGATGAAGAAACTGAAGATTTTTACCAACTTCTGCAGTCTGAAATTGACCAAGTATACAATCAAGTAATTGGTCATTACTGGTGATTGGAATGTAAAAGTTGGAAACAAAGAAGAAGCATCGGTAGTTGGAAAATATGGCGTTGGTGAAAGAAATGACAATGGATATCACATGATAGAACTTTGCAAGACCAATGAATTACTCATTGCAGATACCTTTTCTCAACAATGTAAATGGCAACAGTACACATGCACCTTATATAGACAGAAATCAAATTGACTACATGTGTGGAAAGGGCAATAGAGAATCTCAATAACATCTGTCAGAACAAGGCCAGATGCTGACTATGAAACAGACTATCAATTGCTTATATGCAAGTTTAAGTTGAAGCTGAAGACAATTAAACCAAGTCCACAAGAACCAAAAAATGACCTAGATTATATCCCACCTGAAGTTAGAGAGCATATGAAGAACAGATTTGATGCATTAACACCAGTGACTGAAAACCAGATGACATCAAGAATGTCACACATGAAGAAAGCAAAAGGTCATTAAAAAGACAGGAAAGGAATGAAAGACCAAAATGGATGCCAGAAGAGACTCTGAAACTTGGTCTTGACTGGAGAGTGTCTAAAACAAATGCAAGAAATGACAAGATAAAAAGCTGAACGCAAGATTTCAAAGAGCAGCTCCGGAAGATGAAGTCAACTATTAAAATGAAATGTGCAAAGATCTGGAGTTAGAAAATTAAAAGAGAAGAACACACTCAGCATTTCTCAATCTGAAAGAGCTAAAGAAAAAATTTAATCTTCCAATTGCATTATTGAAAGATTCTATGGACAAAATACTGAATGATACAGGGAACAGCAAAAGCAAATGGAAGGAATACACAGAACTGGTCAATGTTTATCCATTTCGAGAGGTGTCATATGATCAAGAACCAATGGTACTGAAGGAATAAGTCAAAGTATACATGCTTGGTAAAGCAGAGTGTCTATGTAAAAGGGGAAGACCTTCAACAAGATGGATTGACACAGTGGCTGCAAAGATAGGCTCAAGAATAGCAAGGCTTGCGGCTGGTGCAGGACCAGGCAGTGTTTCATTCTGTTGTATGCAGGGTCACTGTGAGTTGGAGCCCACTTGACAGTACCTAATAACAACAACAACAGCATTAATATCACATGCAAGTAGAATTTTGCTGAAAATAATTCAAAAATGTTTGTAGCAGTACATTGACAGAGAACTGACAGAGGTTTCATTTGGATTGACAAGAGGACATGGAACAGGGGATATCATTGCTGATGTATGAGGGGTCTTGGCTGAAAGCAAAGAATACCAGTAAGACGTTTATCCATGTTTTATTGACTATACAAAGGCATTTGAGTGTGAATCCTAACAAATTTGGATACCATTGCAAAGAATGGGAATTCCAGACACTTAATTGTGCTCAGAAGGAACTTATAAATAGACCAAGAGGCAGTCATTCAAATAGTGCATATTACATGGTTTAAAATCAAGAAAGATGTGTGTGAGGATTGTGTCCTTTTACCATACTTATTCAATGAATATGCTGAGCAAATAATCCAGAAGCTGTACTATATGAAGAAGAATGCAACATCTGGATTGGAGGGAAACTCATCAACAACCTGGAATAGGCAGATGACGTGACCTTGCTTGCTGAAAGTGAAGAGGACTTGAAGCACTTACTGATGAAGATCAAAGACTGCAGTCTTCAGTATAGATTATACCTTAACATGAAGTAAACAAAAATCCTCACACCTATATCATTCAACCACTTTACAATGAATGGAAAAAAGATTTGTTTTCAGGGATTTCATTTTACTTGGATCCATAATCAATGCCCATGGAAGCAGCAGTCAATAAATCAAACCACATAATGCACTGTGCAAATCTGCTGCAAAAGACATTTTTAAAGTGTTAAAGAGCAAAAATGACACTTTGAAGACTAAGGTGTCCTTGACCCAAACCATAGTATTTTTCAATAGGCTTATATACATTCAAAAGCTGAACAATGGATAAGGAAGATCGAAGAAGACTTGATGAATTTGAATTATAGTGTTGGCAAATAATACTGAAAATACTATGGACTACCAGAAGAATGAACAAATCTGTCTTGGAAAAATACAGACAGGATGCTCCTTAGAAGTAAGAATGGCCAGACTTTGCCTCACATAGTTTGGTCATGTTGTCAGAAGAGACTAGTCCCTGAAGAAGGAGATCATGCTTAGTAAAGTAGAGGGGCAGTGAAAAAGGGGAAGACCTTCAACAAGATGGATTGACACAGTGGCTACAACAATGAACTCAAGCACAGCAAACATTGTGAGGATGGCCCAGGCCCAGGCAGTGTTTCCTTCTCTTGTGCATAGAGATGCTATGAGTTGGAGCCAACTTGATGGCACCTAACAAGAACAACAACAAGGGTCCATCAGTGGTGCAAACAGTTAATGTACTCACCTGCTAACTGAAAGTTGGAGGCTGCTGTCCATCCACAGGCACCTTGAAAGAAAGGCTTGAAGATCTACTTCCCAAAGACCAGCCACTGAAAACACAACAGAGCACAGTTCTACACTGGTACACAAGGGTTCACTATGAGTTGGAATCAACTCTATAGTAACTGGCATTAACAATCTTTGGAAGCTTTTGAATGAGAAAGAAAAAGGGAGATTGGATAATATTTAAAGCAATCATAATCTGTAAGGAGGACCCTGGATAGAATGGGATACAATTACAGAAAACTCAAATTCTTAAAAATAAATAAATAAATAGCCCCACACTTAACTAGACCATTAGAGACTAGAGGAATCCCCAAAACTATTGTCTTGAGATACTTTGACTTTGTTTTCTGTTTTTTTTTTTCTTTTTAATTGTCCTTTGATTGCAAATTTACATAGCAAACTTGTTTTACATTCAATAGTTCATGCACATCTGGTTTCATGTCCCCAGTTACCATCCTAACCATAAAAACTCTCCTCCCTTCTCCTTCCCATGACCAAGTCCCCTGTTCCCCTCTCATCCATGTATTCCCATCTGTCCAGCCTTCCCTCTATGTGAGTGCTACCCTTCTGGTGTCGCATGGCTGCTTTATCCATGGCTGCTTTATCTCCCTAGAGCAGGTGGGCTCATCAACCTGCGGTAGGTGGTCTGCATGTAGGTCTTTCCACTGTTGAGCTGAGAGCCAATCCATGTAAGTCAGTCCTTTTCTAGGCCTCAATGGTAACCCAGGGCCATAGTCTCAGGGTTCCACCAGTCTCTTTCCAACCAGTAATTCTGATCATTTTTGTGTTTTGTGGTTTTGTTCTATGTTTTTCCTCCCACTCTATCCAAGATGTCCAGATTTGATCTCTTCCAAGAAATTGGCATTGGTAGCTGGGCACCATCTAGTTCTTCTTGTCTTGGGTCATGGAGGCTGAGGTCCTCATGTCCATCTTATCTTTGGACTAATTGTTTCCAGATGACTTTGAGTCTCTTCTTTGCTCCAGCCTAGAGGTGACCAATAATTGCATCTTAGATGGCCTCTCAAAAGCTTTTAAGACCCCAGTCATTACTCACCAAAGTGGGTTGTAGAATAAAATTTTTATGAACTATGTATGCCAATTGAGCATGGTGTCCCTCAAGACTATGATCCCCAGGCCTGGTGATTTTCTCTCAAAAGATGTTTGTTTAATTCTGCAAAGTCACTGCCACCTTGTCTTCTGTTGCTTCAGTAATGTATGCGCCTAATTTTGTAGCCACATTTTCACAAGTGCATATGTAAGATTACCTTCAGCCAAATCTATCCTTGGTCTAGGATGTATTCCTGTTCACCTACGCCCACCAGCTCTTCTTACCTGTCTGTACATTAATCTGTACCCTGGTATTTGGTGCTTGTGATACTGCAGTGTTGTGCCTGTAATAGTATTTGCCTCTGTTGTCTGTATGTTTTGTGTACATTTCAGTGTCTTTCCTTTCCCCAATGTCACCATGCTGGTCACAGGCTCTTTCCACACCATTCCTTCTCTCACCCAAATCAAAACATGACCCTCAAATAGTCCAAGATTTTCCCTCTCCTTCCCTCCCATCCCCGGTAACCAACAAAGTGAATTTCCTTCCCTGAATAAACTTTCCTTGACTTTGTACAATGGTGGGCTCATAGAATATTTTTCCTTCTGTGATTGACTTAATTCACTCAACACAATGTGCTCTAAATTCATCCATGTTGTGAGATGATTTATGTATTCTTCATTATTCTTAATGTTGCATAGTATTCCATTGTGTGGATGTACCATAGTTTGGTTATCCAGTCATCTGTTGATGGGCATTTAGGTTGTTTCTATCTCTTTGCTGTAGTGAATTGAGCTGCAGTGAACATGGGTGTGCATATGTCTTTTCATGCTCTGTCTCTCACCTCTTTAGGATATATTCCTTGTAATAAAATTGCTGAATCAAATGATATTTCTATTTTCAGTTTTTTAAGGAAACACCATACCATTTCCCACAATGGTTGTACCATTTTGCAGTCCCATCAGCAGTGTATGAGAGTTCCAATCTCTCCGCAGTCTCTCCTGCATTTGTTATTTTCTGTCTTGGTGAACTTTGTTATTATTGGTGAGGTGAGATTATATCTCATTGTTGTTTTGATTTGCATTTCTCAAATGGCTAATAGTCCTTAGCATTTCCTCATGTGTTTGTTGGCCGCTTATATATCCTCTTTAGTGAAGTGTCTCTTCATTTCCTTTGCCCATTTTTGAATTGAATTTTTGTCTTTTTGATATTGAGGTGCTGAAGCTTTCTACAAATTTGGGAGATAAGTCCCTTGTCAGATAGGCCTTAACAAAGATCCCCCCCCCCCAATATATAGGCTCTCTTTTCACTCTTTTGGAGAAGCCTTTACATGCACATTAGAATGTAACTTTTAAAAGATCCCCAGTCATCTAGTTTCTCTTCTGCTGCCTGTACATTTTGGGTTATGCTTGATAGTCTATTTATCCCTTAAATTAGGGTTCATAGATT
>NW_006921645.1:4201895-4204526 GCF_000298275.1 Orycteropus afer afer | reverse complement strand
TTTTCATGCAAATTCTTCTGCTAGTTGGGGTTTAGTCCACTTCTATATCCTTCCCTTCAAAGCTCAGGGGTCCAGGATTGTCTTCTGTGTCTGTGTTAATTGGTTCCCCTTTTCTTTGTTGAAGAAGGTCTGTGTAGTCTTTCTGCCTAGTCTGCCATCTTTTGATCCCTTGTAGTTTCTTGCAGTAGTGTTTTGTAGTTTTCTTTGTATAGGTCTTTTGTGTCCCTGTAAGATTTATTCCTAAGTATTTTATCTTCTTAATAGCTATTGTAAATGGTATTGTTTTCCTTATTTCCTTTTCATAGGCCTCTTTGTTGATGTAGAGGAATTCAACTGATTTTTGTATGTTGGCCTTGTATCCTGCCACTTTGCTGAAACTTTCTATTAGTTCTAGTAATTTTTTTTTGCTGAATCTCTAGGATTTTCTATGTATAGGATGATGTCATCTGTAAATAGAGATAGCTTTAATTCTTCTTTGCCAATTTGGATGCATTTTATTTTCCTATCTTGTCTTATTGCCCTAGCTAGGACTTCCAATACAATGTTGAATAGAAGTGGTGATAGAGGGTATCCTCTTCTGGTTCTCATTCACAAGGGGAATGCTTTAAGTCTTTCTCCATTTACAATTCTGTTGGCTGTTGGTTTTGCATATATTCCCTTTATTATGTTGAGGATTTTCCCTTCTATCTCTATTTTGCTGAGAGTTTAGATCAGGAATCGCTGTTGCATTTTGTTGAATGCTTTTTCTGCATTGATTGATATGATCATACGGTTCTTTTGTTTTGTTTTGTTTATGTGGTGGATTACACTGATAGTTTTTTGATGTTGAACCATTCTTGCATACCTGGTATGAATCCCACTTGGTCAGGATGTATTATCTTTTCGATAAGTTGTTGCATTCTGTTGGCTAGGATTGTGTTGAAGATTTTCGCATCTTTATTCATGAGGGATATAGGTCTGTAGTTTTCCTTTTTAGTGGTGTCTTTCCCTGGTTTTGGTATCATTGTTATGCTTGCTTCATAGAATGAATTTGGGAGTATTCCATATTTTTCTATGTCAAGAATAGTTTGAGTAGTATAGACATCAACTCTCCCTGAATGTTTGGTAAAATTCTCCAGTGAAGCCATTTGGGCCAGGACATTTTTGTGAGGAATTTTTATAACCTGTTTAATTTATTCTCTTGTTTTGGGTCTGTTCAAGTATTCTATCTCTAACAGGGATAGTTTAGGTAGGTCTTGTGTTTCTAATAACTTTTGCATCTCTTCTAGGTTCTCAAATCTGTGGGAGTACATTTCTTCATAATGTTCTGTTATTATATTTTTTATTTCATTTGTTCTGTTGTGATGTTGCCCTTTTCAGTTATTATTCATGTTATTTGCATCTTCTCTTTCTTTTCCTTTGTTAAATTTGCCAATGGTTTGTCAATTTTGTTAAGCTTTTTAAAGAACCAGCTTCTTGTTTTGTTGATTTTCTCTATTTTTGTTTGTTTGTTTGTTTGTTTCCTGCATCATTTTTTTCTGCTCTGATCTTTATTATTTCCTTACTTCTGGGTACTGCAGATTTCTTTTGGTGCTCTTTTTCTAGTTGCTGGAGTTGTTGAGGTAATGTGTTGATTTTGATTTTTCCTTTCTTTTTTTTTTTTAATTTCTTCTGTTACCCAGTAGTTTTTGAACAGTGTATTATTCAATTCCCACATATTTGATTTTTTTCCTTTGGACTTCGTATTAGCCATTGCCATTGAGTCCCAACTCATAGTGACCCCTCCTGGGGTTTCCAAAATGGTATCACTATGGAAGTAGTTGCCCAACCTTCAGTATGAGGAGTGGCTGGTAGGTTTGAACCACCAGCCTTCTGGTTAGCAGTCAAATGCCTTAGGCACTATAATGATTTCTAATTTTATAGCACTGTGATCTGAAATCTGTAGTATTTCAATGTCTTTTTTTAGTTTATTGAGGCTTGTTTTGCTTCCTAACATGTGGTCTATTCTGGAGAATGATCCATATGCACTGGAGAAGAATGTGTATTGTGCTTTTGTTGCATGGAGTGTCTGTATATGTCTATGAGGTCAAGTACGTTGATTATTTGTTGAGTTCTTCTGTATGTTTTTTGAGTTTCTTATAGTTGTTATGCTCCTCCTTGAAAGTGGTGTGCTGAAGTCTCCCACTACTATTGTACAGTCATCTATTTTTTCTTTCAATTCAGTTAATATTTGCTTTATTTAGTTTGTTTTCTATGTATAGGATGATGTTATCTTTTTGATAAGTTGTTGGATTCTGTTGGAAAATTTTTTTTTAATTGTGATTTGGGTGAAAGTTTACAGAGCAAATTCACTTTCCATATAGCAGTTCACATATACTTTGTCTCATGACATTGACTACAATTTACCACAATGCAACAGCTCCCCTCCCACTTCCTCCCCATAATTACCTCTTCCCTGTGTCCATTCCTCCATACACTCCTGCCCCCTGGGCTGTCTCCTTGTGCATACACAGCCCTTCTTTCTCCCATGATTCTTCTCTCCAAGGAGTGTAAATGTTCACCTCATATGCCTGTCTTTTATTTGGAGTGGGTTCAATTCCAGACCTGAATGGCAGCTAGGGGCCATGGTCTCAGGGGTTCCATTAGGCTCTA
>NW_006921645.1:4199572-4201324 GCF_000298275.1 Orycteropus afer afer | reverse complement strand
CTTAAAAAAAAAAAAAAAAAAAGCAGTCAGAAGACAAGACTGGGCTGAAGGCAGGTCTGGAATGTTGGGCTCTGTCCCTCAAGCCAACTTGTTTATCTCTGCACCAAGGATCATTTGATCCACATGTATGATCAATAAATATCCACCTCTTGTGGCAAAGGCTCTGCTACTTAATGGAGGCCCTCACTCAGGTCTGGACTCATTCTCCGTGGGTTCTTCTGTTGTTGATCTATGACTTCTTTCTCCGTTCCTGCAGTTGGTCCCTGATGTAATTTTGGTTAAGTTCCATCAACACTGAATGATTTGCACTCTCTGGTGCACCTTGCCTTGGCTGACCCTCCAGCTTTCAATAAGTACTCCACTTCTCTGCCCTAAGTCAGGCCTCTCAGAACCCAATCCAGATACCAGTCCCTGGATGAGCAAGCCCCAAGTCAGCTCTCATGTATCCTAACCACTGACCCTTAACAACATCAAAAAGGAAGTGAGAAGAGCAGGACTGCAGCCTCTCTGGAAGGAGAGGGTCAGAGCAGTGGATGCTAGTCAATGGATCCAATTCACTGAAGTTGTGATAGAGTGTCTGTTCCAAGATGTCTGAATTCTAATATAAGAATAAGTGTGAGTTAATTCTCTTGACATATTAAAATCTGGAGGTCAATTTAGGGGGCAGTGAATTTATGTTAATGGGGAAGAACAACTCAGAAAAGGAAGGTGAGAATGGTTGCACAATTTGAAGAATGTAATTAGTTTCACTGAATTCTACATATAGAAATTATTGGACTGGTGTATGTTTTGCTATCATATTCTCAACAACAAAATAAGTAAAATTTTTAAAATTAAAAATAAAACCTGGAAGTCAATAGAATAATTCATGGGGCTATATCCTACACAGAGTCCCTAAGAGCAGAACCTGAGCAGGATCATGAGGGCTTGTGATGAATTGACAGTGTTCTCAGGAGAGGGGGTGTGAGGAAAGTACGCTAGAGAAAGAGTTTCATGAAAACTTGTGGTCTCCCTGGGGCTGGCTGACCCCACAGGGGCCTCTGAAGCAGATTGTGTTGCAGATTTGGTCTCTGCTGGAAGCAAGGAGGCAGCCTTTAACCCCCTTTCTCAGTTAATCAATAACTATGGGTAACACAGATAGGAGGCATATAATGGCCAGATGAGGTAAAGTCTGGAAATTGTCTGTAGGAGGCAACTGGGAGCTGAGAGTGTCAACCCTCCCAAAGGCTAGGTGGAAGACACTATGGCCTGATTATTTTCTTTTTTCTTTTTTTTTAATTGTGATTTGGGTGAAAATTTACAGAGCAAATTCACTTTCCGTTTTCCATACAGCAGTTCACATACACTTTGTCTCATGACATTGACTGACTACAATTTACCACATTGCAACAGCTCCCCTCCCACTTCCTCCTGATAGTTACCTCTTCCTTCTGGCCATCCCTCCATGCACTCCTGCCCCCTGAGCTATCTCCCTGTGCATAAACAGCCCTTCTTTCTTCCATGATTGTTCTCTCCAAGGAGTGTATCTACCTAAAGTAAATATTCAATTCATATGCCTGTCTTTTTTTTGACAGGAAGCCACAGGTGTGGGTTCAATTCCAGATCTGAAGGGCAGCTAGGGGCCATAGTCTCAGGGGTTCCACCAGGTTCTATCAGACCAGCAAAACTGGTCCCCCCTTTTTTTGTTTTTTTCCAAATGATTTTGAGTTTTGTTCCACATTGTTCTCCCTCTCTATCCAGAATCTCCTACCT
>NW_006921645.1:4197009-4198582 GCF_000298275.1 Orycteropus afer afer | reverse complement strand
TTGCAGATTCTATGTTATTCTTTAGGGTTGCATAGTATTCCATTGTGTGTATGTACCATAGTTTGGTTATCCATTCCTCAGTTGATGTACACCTAGGTTGTTTCCATTTTTTGGCTATTGTAAATAGTGCTGTGATGAACATGGGTGTGCATGTCTGTTCTTGTCATGGCTCTCACTTCTTTAGGATATATACCTAGTAATGGAATGGTTGGGTCAAATGATATTTCCAATTGCAACTTTTAAGGAATCGCCATACTGCTTTCCACAGTGGTTGTACCATTTTACAGTCCCACCAGCAGTATTTGACAGTCCCAGTTTCTCCACATCCTCGCCAGTGTTTGTTATTTTCTGTCTTGTTGAACTTTGCTACTAGTGCTGGAGCAAGATGGTATCTCATTGTTATTTTGATTTGAATCTCTCTGGTAGCGAATGATCATGAGCATTTCTTCATATGCTTGTTGTCCACCTGAATATCCTTCCTAGTGAAGTGTCTATTCATGTCTTCTGCCCATTTTTTAATTAGATTATTTGTTTGTTATTGAGATGTTGGAAGAGTTTTGTATAAATTCTAGAGATAAGTCCCTTGTCACATATGTCATTGTCAAGTATTTTTTCCCAATCTGGCAATGTTATGCTTGCTTCATAAAATGAGTTAGGGAGGATTTCATCTTTCTCTATGTTTTGGAATAGTTTGAGCAGAAATGGTGTCAGTTCTTCTCTGAATGTTTGGTAGAATTCTCCAGTGAAATCATCTGGGCCAGGATTATTTTTTTGTTGGTAATTTTTTGATGACCTGTTCAATTTCTTCTTTTGTTATGGATCTGTTCAACTTTTCCACATCAGTCTGTTTTAGTTTAGGTAAGTGGTTCCAGAGATCTGTCCATTTCTTCCAGATTTTCAAGTTTGTTGGAGTACAGTTCTTCATAGTATACTGATATTATCCTTTTTATTTCAGTTGGTTCTGTTATGATGTCACCCATTTTGTTTCTTATTCATGTCATTTGTATTCTCTCCTTCTTTTCCTTTGTTAAATTTGCCAGTGGTTTGTCAATTTTATTGATCTTTTCAAAAACCAACTTCTGGTCTTTTTAATTTTTTTCTATTGCCCTTGTATTTTCTGTTTCATTGATTTCTGCTTGAATCTTTATTATTTCCTTTCTTCTGGTGACTGTAGGGTTTTCTTCCTGTTCTTTTTCTAATTGTGGGAGATGTTGGTTTGAAGTGTTGATTTTGTCTCTTTCTTGATGTGTACATTTATTGCCATAAATTGGCCTCTGATCACTGCTTTTGCTGTGTCCCAAAGAGTTTGGTATGTTGTGTTTCCATTCTTGTTTGATTCAAGGAATTTTTGAATTTCAATTTTGATTTCTTCTCTTACCCAGTCTTTCTTAAGGAGAGTGTTGTTCAGTTTTCATGTGTTTACTCTTTTTCTATTGATTTTCCTATTGTTGATTTCTAATTTGATAGCATTAGGATCTGAGAAGATGCTTTACAGTATTTCGATGTTTTTAAATTTATTAAGGCTTGCTTTATGGCCTAACATATGGTCTATCATGGAAAATGTTCCATGTGC
>NW_006921645.1:4179129-4196633 GCF_000298275.1 Orycteropus afer afer | reverse complement strand
TTTTTCCACCTTTTATTTTTAGTCTATTTTTGTCTTTGTCTCTAAGATGTGTCTCTTGTAGGCAGCATATTGATGGGTTTATTTTTCTTATCCAATCTGAAACTCTCCATCTCTTGAGTGGTGCATTTAATCCATTAACATTCAGTGCAATTATTGACAAGTATGAATTGGTAGCTGTCATTTTTTTATGTGTTTTTCATGGTGTCCCTGGTTTCTTTGTTCCATATTATATTCTGTGCTGAGCTCATTATGCTATAAATCATGTTACCAATTCCTTTGTTGCTGTTGTTTTAGTATTTGCTGAATATTTGTGCTTGTCCTCTTTTTTTATTGTGAAGTGAAGGTTTATCATTTTTCTTTGAGGTTACCCTGTGATTTATAATTTTCTCCCCAAGATTAGAACAGTTCATTCTGTTGCAGCTCTCTTGATTTCCTCACCATTTAAAAGTTCTGTAACTACACAGTATTTTCCCTCATTTTGGTTTGTAGTTGTCCTCACTTGCCAATTGATGTCTCTGGATCCCTGTTTACAATTCTGTAGGCTTATTTTACTTTGGGTATGTCCATAGCTGTAGTTTCTGAGTTATGTCATCTTGTGTATTGATGGTCGGCTGTCATTTGTTATTTTTGGTTCTCTGTTCAAAGGACTCCGTTTAGTATTGCTTGTAAGGTTGGCCTAGTTTTAACCAATTCCCTTAGTTTCTGCTTATCTGTAAATTTGTTGAAGATTTTTGCATCTATATTCATTAGGGATATTGGTCTGTAGTTTTCCTTTTTAGTAGTGTGTTCCCTGGTTTGGGTATCAATGTTATACTTGCTTCATAGAATGAATTTGGTAGTAATCCATATTTTTCTATGTTTGAAGTTTTTCATTGGGTGCATAGATATTTATTATGGTAATGTCCTCTTGGTCAATTGATATTTTTCATATAGTGTCTTTCTTTGTACCTTATGCTGTTTTTCACCTTGAAGTCTATTTTATCAGAAATTAATATTGGCACTCCTGCTCTCTTTTGGTTGCCATTAGCTTGGTACATTTTTTTCCACCCTTTAATTTTTAATTTATTTTTATTTTTGTGTCTAAGGTGGTTCTCTTGTAGGCAGCATATCGATGGATCTTCTTTTCTTATTCAATCTGCCTCTCTCTTTCTTTTGACTGGTGCATTTATTCCATTCACATTGAGTGTAATTAGTGATAGGTATGAATTTCTTGCTGTCATTCTATTGTGTTTTTTGTTATGTTGTTGGTGAATTTCTTGTTCCAACTATTTTTCTGTGTTGAGTTCATTTTGTTATCAAGTGTTTTTTTCTCTTTTCTTCATTATTGTTGGTTTTGTGCTTACTAAGCCCTTATGTTTTTCTTTTTTCTGAGTTTTCTTAGAAGGATTGTTAATTATCTTTGTGGCTACCTTGAAGTAAATTCTTATCTCCCTAGTTTGGAACATTATTTTCTATAGAATCATAGTCCTGCCTTCCTCTCCATTTGGAAGTTTTGTAATTAAAATGTTTATTTCCTCTATTTGCTTTGTTGCTAGTGTCATCAGAAGATTAACTCCCTTATTTTTCTATGTACATTTCTTATGTGCTTATTTTGAGCATCTTTTTCTGGTTTGGTTTCTAGGTGGTGGTGTCAAGTATCTTGATTTTAATTTGTTGTTTTCTGTTGTGGGTTCTCTATTGGAAGAGTCCATTTATCATTTCTTGTAGGCTGGTCTGTTTTTCACAAACTCCCTTAATTTCTATTTGTCTGAGAATGTCTTGATTTCACCCTCATATTTGAGGGACAATTGCAGGATATATACTTCTTGGTTGGAAGTTCTTTTCCTTCAAAGTTTTGTATATGCCATCCCACTGCCTTCTTGCCTGCATGGTTTCTGCTGAAAAATCAGAGCTTAGTCTTATTGGTTGTCCTTTGTAGGTGCCATTTCATTTTTCCCTAGCTGCTCCCAAGATTCTTTCTTTGTTTGATTTTGGAAAACTCGATTATGATATATCTTGGTGACTTTCTCTTGAGGTCATTTCTGTATGGTTTTGTTGAGCTTCTTGGATGAATATCTTTCCTTCCTTCATGACATGTTGGAAATTTTCTGTTAGCAAGTCTTCAACAATTTTCTCAGTGATTTTTTTTTTTTTTTTGCCTCCTTTTGTTCTGGTATTCCAATCAGGTATATGTTGTTTCTTTTCATGTTTTCCCATATAACTCTTAGATTCTTTTAATTTCTTTTAAATCTTTGTTCTGATTTTTCCTCATATAGGATGCATCAAGATATTTGTCTTTAGCTGAGAAATATGTTCTTCAGCCAGCTCTAGTCTACTCTCCCACTGTGTTATCTATATCTGTAATTTTAGTGTTTATCTTCTGGATTTCTAATTGCTGTTTTTGTATGAGTTCTAATTGAGTATTTATCTTGTTATTTTGTTCTTGACTGGTTTTCCTGAATTCTCCCAATGTACTCTCTGTCTTCTTGTTGTTTCTGTTTATAGTTTCCTTGAGCTCTTGAGGGGTCTTAGATCATTCTATTGCTTGTTCTTCCTCTAAGACACATAATTCTTTACTCTGGACTTTTGTTTCTGTTATCTTTTCCTACTTTTGTGTTTGATTTGAGGTTGTCTGTTGTTTCCTAGACATTTTGAAGTTGTTGTCTTTAATTGTTAGTTATGTATTAATTTGTTTATCCTTGATTTTATGTTTTACTGAGCCTGAGAATGTGTAGCAGGTGAACTTCTTAGGTTATTTACTCTGCTGTACTAGGTCACTCTCCAGCTCTCTCTGTGTTGATGTAATCACTGGTGGGGATGTTGCGAACAGGATTTAATGTTAGGATGAACAGGTATTGTCTACCATCTGTTGTTGATCCTGTGTCACAGGCACTATTTGTGTTACCAGTGTATTGGGTGAGGTGTTCTGTGTAGTAGCTACAGTTGGATAGTTGATGTATAATATGTTTCTCCTGTTGCACAAGGCAGGGAGAAAAGAGAAGAGAGAAAGAAAGAAAAAACCTCCAGAAGGGAACCCCAGGATAGAAAAGTAGGAGTTTTCCACATTTGAAGTAAGATAATTCAGTCAGCAGTGCAGGCATGGACAGGGCAACTCAGGTTCTTTGGGGGGCATCTGCTGAGGATGGTGCCCAGCTGTTTCAAATTCAGAAGTAGTCCCAAAGGAAAGACTGTTACCCCTCTCTGGGTGGACCAAAAAGCCACGAAAACCCAGTGTACAGATTCACTGCCTTCACCCACTCTGAGGCTCTGCCAACTCAGATGGCATTTCTCCTCCTTTCTCCCACTCCACTCTGGACTCTGCAGCAGCCAAGCTAAAGGAGAGGTCCCTACCATTTCCTAGTAAGATCTTCGCTCCCTCTTACAATCCCAGCTCACCTCATGTGGCTATTCTGAGTCCCCAGTGCCTATGGGTTCACCGGTGTTATTTGTTTTGTTTTCCTTCTTCCTTCTTCTCTACCTTGCCTCGTCCTTGGTGTCTTTTTCTCTGTTTCTGCTGGCTGGGTGGGCCTGCACATTTTTTCCAGTCATTTACCCTGCTTACTTTCTTTGCTTTCACTGGATTTAATACTATATCTTCTCCTTAGCTGCTCATAACTTCAGTATCTTTATTTGTACCTGCTTTACCTAATTGTTCTGAGTTTCAGATGGTAGAGGGAGTGATCATCCAGATTATCTGCACAATGCCATCTTCTCACTCTGTCCTGAGATACTTTCTACTGACACCACTTCCAGACATCATCTTTCAGCTAAATAATGATAGGTTCATAAAATAAACAATATCACCCATGAGTATTGTGTGCCTTAAAGAAAAAGAAAAGGAAGAAAAATAGAAATACATCTATCTGAGACCAAATGGTAAACATTTACCTTAAAGCAAAGATGATAAGGTCATTTTAGGTAGGGAAGCTAGATTAATGGAAATGAGACAACCAAAACACAGATAATGAGAATATTGACACAATGTGAAAAATACAACCAACGTCACTCCTACAATATGTGTAAAAATTGTTAAATGGGAAACTAACTTGCTGTGTAAACTTTCACCAAAAGCACAATAATATTTAAAGAAAAAAAGCATGTTAATAGTGTTGTCATTTATTTTGTAGAATTTGTTTATTTATTTATGTGTTTTAAGTTGGAAGAATGGCCCTGTTTTTAGGCTGAGAAAGAAGAACAAATAGAGAAGGAAAGAATGAAAAATCAGAGAAAATGGAATTGTTTTACATATTAGCAGCAAAAGAAGGGGAGAAGATCCACAGGGCTCATGAAAGTGGCTCCTCAACCTGTGCAGCTAGAGGGAATGTGAATGTGGGTGTGCATATGTCTGTTTGTGCCCTGTCTCTCATCTCTTTGGGATATATTCCTAGTAATGGAATTGCTGGATCAAATGCATTTGTAAGGAGTCAGAGGCAAGGAGTTTCAGTAGTTCAAGACTCATTGAGACAGGCAGGGAATCAGGCTAACCAGGTCAAAAAAGCCCCTGACTCAATACCCTTGGAATTAAACCTAAGTGCAGACCACATGATTCTTGCTGCTGGCTGGCAAGCCAGGCTCTTTGGCAAGATGAGTAATTATATCTCCAAGACCCCACAAGCTTAACCATTGTAGGATGCTGATAAATCTCGGAAGGACTTCAAGTACCTCACCAGGTGCAAAGCATGCATGGTAAAATTCAACTTGACCGACAAAGTGACCTTCCACCACAGACAGTCAAGAACAGGAATCCCTTGCTGGGACTTGACCCAGGGTCCAGAGACATCACAAATGTGTGACATCCCAGAATAAGTCATGGCAACATCCCAGTAGCCTTTGCACTGGGTTTCATCTTTTTTCCGACAGTCTTTGTGGTGGAATCCGTCTTGGCTATCTCCTGCATGAATACCTGATTTTCATAACTCCCCCTTTTCCTGGAAACCCCTGCTTATTCCACCTAAAACCTTTTATAAACCCTAGGAAATCTTCTGTTCAATGAGAGACTAAAGGCTGTAGGCAAGAGCCTCTCTCCATCTCTCCCTTGTGAGCTCCCTTCCCTCTCCTCTCTCTTTAATAAACTTCAGTTCATGTGGACAATTTGCCTCTCCTGTTCAGTTCTTTGTCAGTAGAAGGCAAGGACCTCTGCTCAGTGTCCCAGGGACTGTGGTAACATCATGGCCTCAATTTTCTCAAAAAAACATTTGGTTATATACTTAAAGTGATAAGGGAGTTGTTAGGGTCATAATGAGAACATCAAAGGTTTGGAATAGTTATTGTGAGTAATACAAATCTGAGCCAAAGTGTTAAACTTGCTTTAGAATCAGTGACTCTGAGCTAGATACAAGGGGAGCAGGAATTAAATTTTCCTATTATGTACACAGAAAACACATCTGTCTGAATCTGAAGGGACAGAAGAATGTTCTTATTTTGGCAAGCCAGGTGTTATTAAGCACAGCCACTGCTAGTGTTGCTTCTACTTCAATGCTCATCTTATCATTAATTCAGCTTGCAGTCAGGGAGGGGTTTGGGGTAGGCAGCAGAGATGGCACCAACAGAAGTACTGAGTGTAGGATTGGCACAGCATTTCTAACAACAACAACAAAAAAAAAACTAAAATCAGTTGCTGACTCATGAAGACCCTATGGCAACCCCTTGCTAACCCTAAGTGTGAAGAGTAGAACTGCTCCATAGAGTTTTTAAGGCTTTATAGGTTTTTTTGGAAGCAGATCTTCAGGCCTTTTGTCCAAGGCTCTGCTAGGTGAATTTGAACCACTAATCTGGTAGTTGAGCACTTAACCATTTGCACCACTCAGGGACTCGTGTTTATTATTAAGTCACTGCAGAGTTGATTAATTAGCCCCTGTGACATCTTTCAGGAGCTCTGGTAGTGTAGTGCCTAAGGCACTTGACTGCTAACCAGAAGGCTAGCAGTACACTGGCCAGCCACTCCTCAAAAGGGAGATGGGGCAATCTACTTCCATAGTGATACAGCCTTGGAAACCCAAGGAGGGGTCGCTATGAGTTGGGTCTGACTCAACAGCACATAACAACAACATGACATCTTCCAGAAGATGTTAGCTACATTTCTAATGGGCTTGCTACAGGTCTGTGGTTCCAGATCTTCATATTATGGTGTTCTCTGCCCCAATACCTCAGGCTAATGGACAGAATAGAACCACAGCATATCCACCCACACCTGTCACCACCACTACTGGGGTAAGTGTCAGTATTAAATGAGGCACACATTCTTGATCTGAGAGATGTCACATATCAGTGACCTCCCTGCCTGACTTTTGTCCTGGATATTAGAGGGATATTAGAGCATGAGAATTGGGTCCTTTAGCCTGTTCATGGACCAACAGGCATGGATTTGGTGGACGCTGATGTGCTTGTGAATTCAGAGCAACAGAACAGTGATTTGAGGGTGGGGAATAATCTGAAAACTCAGTGTGAAAACTGAATAAGCCTGAGGATTAGAGTCCAGAATGTGCTGAACTGATATCATAAAAGGCAAAAGTATTTGCAATGGATGGTTGCCTGCCCAGCATCTATTCCCCATTTCCTCAATTCTAAAAGAATCCCTTTTCAGTCCCAGTATTCATCCAACCTTGGCTCTAAAAGAGATTCCTGTTTGGTCCAAAACATAGTTAAGGGCAGTTCCCAGGTAACTGTTGTTGATTCAGAAGTAGTCTGTGACCAGTGCTGGGTCAACCAGGCTGGAGGGAAGGATTTCTAAATAGCCAGTATGTAGGGGATCCAGCTGTATATGAGCTAGGGACAACATTAAATTGAAGTGACTGCTGAAGACATCATCTTGAGAAAAACAAGGTGGCTGCCAGTGACAACTAGGGCTCCAATTCTCCTTCTTGTATTCAGAGGAAATATATTAGGAATGTCATTATACTCTTCCCTCTACTTTTCTGTATCTCTGAAATTTTTCACACTGAAAAGTAAATAAATAGAATAAAGGAAACTATCTTTCTTATTTCCCTACTTTCACCCCCAAAATACTACAGTTATTCATTCAGTTAACACATATTTACCAAAAAAACACTTGGCATTGAGTTGACTTTGAGTTATGCAGACCTCATGTGTGTCAGATTAGAACTGTGCTCCATAGGGTTTTTAAAAGTAACTGATTTTTCTGAAATAGATCATCAGATCTTTCTTTTGAGGTACCTCTGCGTAGATTCAAACTTCCAGTCTTTCAGTTAACAGCTGAACTCATTAACTGTTTGCACCACCTGATTGTGTACCCCATCTTATGATGAGAGCTACTGTGGAGGTGAAACAATATAATCCACAGTTCTTAGTCCAAAACCAAAACTCACTGTGGTCAAGTCAATTCCAACTCACAGCAACCTTACAGGACAGAGCGGAATTGCCCCATAGGATTTCTTGGTTTCTTTCTTTCTTTTTTTTTTATGTGATGGGTCTTTATTATTATTATTATTTTGTATTGTGCTTTAGGTGCAAGTTTACAGAGCAAAGTTTGTTTTACATTCAACATTACGTGTACATTTAGTTTCTCTCCCCATTTACCATCCCCAACCTTAACCCAGTCTCTTCCCCCACTGCCCAGTAACACCCTCCCATGGCCCTCATAGTTATGCACTCCTGTGTGTCCTGCATTTCCTCTGTGTGAATGTTACCCCTCTGGTGCCCCGTGGTCAATTGCTCCAAGGGATGCATTTCCACACAGTATGTGGGTGCATTACCCTGGGTTGAGTGCTCTGCATGTACATCTTGTTGGTGAGAGCCAACCCCTGGGAGTTTTATTTTAGGCCCAAAATGTATCCCAGGGCCACAGTACTGGGAGTCTCACCAGATTCCATCCAACCAGTAATTCTGGTCATTATTGTGTTTTTAGATTTTGTTCCACGTTTTTCCTCCCACTCTATCCAGGATCTCCAGTTTTGATCCTTTCCTGAGTGGTTGGCATTGGTGGCCCAGCACCATCTAGTTCTTCTGGTCTCGAGGGTCATCGTGTCCTAGGGGGCTGATTGCTTCCAAATGCCCTTGTTTTTTTGCTCTCTTCTTCATTTCTGATGATAGGAGACCATTAGCTGCCTCTTAGATGGCTGTTTAAAAGCTTTTAAGACCCCAGTCACTACTCATCAATTAGGATAGGGAACAAGACTTTTATATGTTTTGTTGTGCCAATTGAGTCTGGTGTCCCCCGGTACTGTGGTCCTGAGTTGGTAGATCCATTGGATCTCTCTCCCACAGTGTCTGGCTGTCTGTGAGGGAGTGCTTTATGTCTGTCTTCTGTTGTTTCTGTAAGGATTGCGGGTAATTTGTATCACTGGTATCTGTGCAAGATTAGCTTCAACTGAATCTATCCTTGGTCAAGAGTATAATTCTGTTCACTGCTCCCCATCTGATCCTCTCAGATATTTATGTGTTTATCTGTAGCCTGGTGTTTGATGTTAATGGTAATGCAGTCTTGTGGATATACTGGTATGAGCGTCTGTCATCTATTTCTTACGTGCACAATTCGGTGTCATCCCTTTTCTAATGTTATCATGGTGGTCACAGACTCTTTCTATACCATCCCTCCCCTTACTCACGTCGGCGTGTGGCCCCCAACTAACCCAAAATTAAGACCTATAGCATTTCCAAGACTGTAATCTTTATGGAAGCAGACTGTTACATCTTTCTCCTATAGAGCGGCTGGTGGGTTCTAATCTCCAAACTTTCAGTTAGCAGCTGAGCTCTTAACCATTGTGCCACCAATGCAGTTGAAGTAAAAAAAAAAAAAAAAAAAGCAGAGAGTGATGTGTTGGATTGGGTTCTCTAGAGAAACACAAAAACCAGCAAAGTATATATATATAGAGAGAGAGAGAGAGAGAGAGAGAGAGAGAGAGAGAGAGATTTATCTTAGATAAATGGCTCACAAGCGCGTAGAAGCCGACAAGTTCCAGCTGAAAAGTTCGTCTCTGGAGGGGGATGGGGCCCAGGGCCGTCTGGCTTTCACACGCACGGCAGAGGAGTTCAAGTCACAAAGTTCATCTCTGGAGAGAGATGGGGCCCGGAGTCGTCTGGTTCCCGCAAGCGCAGCAGAGCCGGGAGAATCAAAACTGACACGCAGGGTCACCGTTCCCAACAAAGAAAGAATCCGAAAGGCTCCTCCGGGGAGCGCAACGAGCTGCTTGCTCCAGGAAGCATATATCTGGAATGCCGTTTTTCCAGTTTGTTCCTGGGATAGTATTACAGGTAGGCCACACCCCTGGGGAAACTCCCCCTAGACTGACTGGCCGCTTAGGACGCAGTCATGTGATCCATCATGG
The DNA here is from genome assembly GCF_000298275.1 of Orycteropus afer afer. Classification (NCBI taxonomy): domain Eukaryota; kingdom Metazoa; phylum Chordata; class Mammalia; order Tubulidentata; family Orycteropodidae; genus Orycteropus; species Orycteropus afer. Next base: position 4,187,370 of record NW_006921645.1, on the reverse strand, counting down.
GAACCACCACTCACAAGTGAAGTCCAGCCAAGTTGACACATCTTCAACTATCACAAGTCATTATAATAAGATAATCACACTACGTACATACCACACACATACATACACCATACACCATATACACACCATACACACCATATACACAAGTTATAACCAGACCTCAAAACAGCAGAGAAGATTGATTCTACAGAAATCTATAGGTGAACCTCAGAACTTGGACACTCAGAGCAGCCCCACCACAGAGGAGGTTGGGCTCAGGTCTTAGAGATAGAGAGAGAAAAGCTGGCATTTAAAACAATCCCAGGGAAACAGTATTAAAAACAAAACAAAACAAAAACTCACTGCCATGGACTCCAATCCAACCCATTGGGTTTCTGAGGCAGTATCTCTACAGAAATAGATTGCCCAATCTTCCTTCTGAGACATAGCTGGTGAGTTTGAACCACCAGCCATCTGGTTAAGAGTCAAATGCCTTAGGCACTATGCCACCAGAGCTCCCAGGGAAGAGTATAGAATAGTGAAACCCCATAAAAGATTTGTTCTAGATTGGAAGACTGTGAGACTGTGCAGCAATGAACCATCTTACCACCACCACCACCACCACCACCACCACCACCACCACCCCCCAAGAAATGGATTTTGCCCTTGATTCTTCAAAGATAACCCCAGGAGTTTCTTCAGTAATCCAGATGCTTTTATCATCTAAAGCCTCCAGACCACACTTGAGAATTTATGCTAATGAGTGGGGGTTGACCAGACCAGAAAGACTACCTGGTAGCCTGATATCAACTAACCACAGGAGGCATGATTTAACCTGTCATGCATATGCAAAACAAAAACCAAACCCACTGTCATTGAGTGGATTCTGACTCATAGGAACCCCTTAGAACAGAGTAGAACTGCCCCAGAAGGTTTCCAAGGCTGTAAATCTTTACAAAAGCAGACTGCTATGGAATGGCTGGTAGGTTGAAATCGCCAACCTTTTGGTTAGCAGTCAAATGCCTTAACCACTATGCCAACAGAGCTCCTCATGCATGTGCAAGGAGGCCTCTATCATGACTATGTAATGATTGAGACCAATAAAGGATTTGAACCCAGAGGCTCTGAGAGACTCCTGGTTGGCAAAGGGAGGGTAATACACCCTCTTTGGGTTATGAAAGCTCCACATTGGGAACACTCTCAGACCTCGCCCATGAATCTCTCCCTTGTAATGATCCCGATTTGCAACTTTTGCTATTATCTGTAATTGTAAGTGAAGTACTTTCTGTAGTTCTGTGAGTCATTCCAGCAAAGCTAACCCAGAGGAGTAATGGGAGCCAGCAGATGAAAGTGAAGGAGTCCAGAGGAGGCCCCTGAGTTTATGGCTGGCATCCTGAAGGGCTATTGGGAAAACTTCACATTTTTGGCCAGCAATCAGAAATACTGGAGTTTGCAACAGGCATCTATCTGTTTATTTGGCAGTCTGAAAGACAAGATTCTTTTACCTTCTGACTTCTCACCTAGTTCCTGGTGGTTAGGGGTAGAGACAGTGCTGCATGGCAGGCTGTTATCAAAGATGATTGAGAAGTGGGAAAGTGGGGGGTTAATTAATCCTCACATTTGGGGAATTGGATTTATCTTGATTCTTATCCATGAAGAGAAAGTCTCAGATTTGCATTCACTCAGCATGCAGTCATTTGGCAACTGCATTTACTGTCATCTGCCAGTCTCTAGGCTGAATCCGTAACATATGACAGTGAATATGCCTGCAGGAGCTCATCATCTTGCAGAGGACGCATATGCAGGCATGATACAAAGGTCTGATGGTGTGATACAAAGGTCATGATCCCCCAGAGGAGGCAGCCTTGAACCAATAATTAACCCAACCTTAGGGCCCCAAAACACTGCTTCTCTAAAGGGGTCATGGCATGTAGAAATACCTAACCTTTGAAAAGGCTCTAGTTAGGAGAGACCCAGGTATTATTCGATGTCCCTCTACCCCTAATCTTCAGTGTTTATAGGGCTGGCCTCATAAACTCAGGGATAGAACTGCTTGTCTTGTCCTGGACAACTTCTGTCAGGTCCACCTGGCCTGCAAGTCAGAAGTATGGGTCACTGTTCCTATTTCTACCACCTACATGTCTTGGCCAAGTTACTACTGAACTTCACCATGCCATCCCAACTTGCAGGGTGTTGTGAGGTTCAGATAGGGAAATAGCAAAGCAAATGTTTTGTGAAATTCAAAGAATGTATGCCTGAGAAGGGTTCAGAGCAGTTATCCAAAGTCAGCTCTAAGGACACACTCCAACTCTGTCCCATTTGCCACATCAACTTCAATACCAGACCAGGAGACTGCCTAGCTTACCATGATCTGAAGTAGTATGTTCCTCATTGCTGAGCTGGGGCAGAGGCAGAAACAGGAATGTGGGAAGAAAGGGATATTCTGCACAGACTACTCCATGATAGCAATAACAATTCAAGACCAGATATACACCTTCTTGTTTGTATGGACTTCTGCCCCACTCAGAAACCAACCAGGGCTGTGTCTCTAGGTTGAAGAATGTGCCCTATACCAGGCCCAAAAGAGTCAGCCTGGCAAGTTGTGTCTGACCAATATAGCACATTCTTGCTCACTTTGCCACTGTCTTTTGCCCTTGGCCTTCTCCATCTCTGACTTCTTTCTCAGCCTTCATTATGTCAGTGAAATGAGACTGGGCCAGGCACCCCCAGGAGGGTTGGGGGTAGGGAGGAGTGCTGAGCATGGAGCTCCCAGCAGGTGCTCAGTAAATGTAGGGTACGTGGGTAAGTAAAACTTTCCCACATTAAATAATAGTAATAATAATACCACAACCCATTGCCGTCATGTTGATCTCAACTCATGAGGACCACATATATACAGGGTAGAACTGTTCTATAGGATTTTCAAGTCTGTGACCTTTCCAAAGTAGATTGCCGGACTTTTCTTTTAAGTTACTTCGGTAGATTTAAAACACCAACCTTTCAGTTAGTAGCTGACCACTTAATCATTTTTGCCACCCAGGAATTCTCACATAATCTCTTACATAATATAGACAATAAGTGTGTGTGTCATTTAATTGATGTGACCCAATTATGGGTCAAACTGTCATTTTGTGTGCCCTGAAGAGATGCATTGAACAGAAGACACCTATGTAGTATTTCTGCCAAAAATGCATAAACTGACTCTAGTGAGAAAACAATCTGATGCCTATAGACTGAGGAAAATCCCACAAAATTGACTTACACTCTTCAAAAATGTCAACTTCATGGAAGTTAATAAAGAAAGAGCAAATCTAATTTTATAGTTTCACTCACTAGTTTGTGACCTTTGGCAAATTACCCCTCCATAGTTCCATAGCTCAAGTTCCTCTGGAAAATAAGAATAATGATAATGTGTCCCACAAGGGTTGTTGTGAGAATTAAATAAGCTTGTTAAGTTCATGCAGGGTGCCTGGTGCAAGTAAGTGTCCTTATGTGAACCCTGGTTTATCTCCTTTCTTAACAGGGAGTTCTGGTAGCATAGTGCCTAAGACTGGCAGTTCAAATCCACCAGCCACTCCTTGGAGGGAAGGTTGGGCAATCTTCTTCCATAGTGATTCTGCCTAGGAAACCCAAGCCACAGAACTGACTGGAGCAGAATTAAACATCAATTAACACCTGTGGGCACATAATGGGAAGTCAGGAGATTTCTAGGTGTTTGGTACAACCGGGCCTGCCTCAACAAATCCTGAGAATACTTATGAGGAATTTTGATGATTCCCTGACCAGTTATTTACTCTAGACTTGAGAGATATTATCCATGTCACCCTGAATCCAGTAACATTGGGAATTAAGGAGTGGCTACCCTGTGCCCTGCTCTTTCTCAGGTGTGAGCATTACTCCTGCCTCTAGTTGGCAGGACCGAGCCATCAATTAGCAGAGAATAGCTCTCTGAGCACTCTCCATTCCCTCTGCTCTCTCCTCCATCATTCTTCATATTTTTAGCTGTTTCAATACATGTCTCAAGGAGCGTTGTAGAATAATGGTTAAATGCTAGTCTGTTAACCAAAAAGTTGGTGGTTCAAACTCACCCAGAGTATACATGGGAGAAAGATCTGGTGATTTGCTCCTATAAAGATTGCAGCTTAGGAAACCATATGGGGCAGTTCTACTCAGTCAATGGGCTCACTATGGGTTGAAATAGGAGCTCTGGTAGCATAGTGCCTAAGGCACTTGACTGCTCACCAGAAGGCTGGCGGTTCAAACCCACCAGCCACTCCTCGGAAGGAAGGTTGGGCAATCCTACTTCCATAGTGATAACTGCCTCGGAAACCCAAGGAGGGGTTGCTATGAGTCGGGGCTGACTCGACGGCAAAACAACAACATGGATTGAAATGGATTCAATGGCATCTAACAATATACATGCCGTAGGTCTCTGGGTGGCACAAATGGTTTGTGCTCAACTACTAACCTAAAGGTTGGCAGTTTGATCCTACCCAATGGCATCACAGAAGAAATGTCTGGCAATCTCCTTCCATAAAGTTACAACTAAAATAACCCTATGAAGCAGTTCTACTCTGCAATATAGTGATACAGTACTCTGTAAACATCATGAGTCAGAATCAATTTGACAGCAAAGGGGTTTTTTGTTATTTTTGATTTGGATTTGAATTTGGGTTTTGTACATGACTTATCTCACTGCCACCAAGACCCTAAATTGCCATTGTCTGTCCACTGTGTGAAGATATTATGTTAAACTGTAAAAGTCTGTTTTTGCTGTTTTCATTACTTTTAGGGAATGTGGGCAAAAAAAAAAAAAGAAAAAAGTCAAACCCATCACCATTGAGTTAATTCCAGCTCATAAACCCATTTACAAGGTTAAACATATAAAAACAATGGATTCTCTGTTAGGTTTCTACCAGAACTAAAGTGCTGCCCAAAATCAGAAGGGAAGGGAACACACACACACCATATTTTTATGCAAATAACTCACACTACACAGTTTTTGCAAACCATACAACCCCTTCACATATTAGTTTCCTATATGTGCTATGTGTGTTATATCCCTGAAGAAGTTGAGACCAACAAATAGAGATCAGGGACCTGGGGCAATATAGCAATAGACAACAGGACAATGGCAATAGGGGAGGAAATTCCCCACCCCCTTTCTTTTCTCCTAGGATAGCAGTGGAGAAGAAGCCTGTGGTTCATTCAAAGGCTTAGGGCACTAGAAAACTAGCAATGCCTGGCTGGAGTGAGGAGCATGGCACACCCGTGCTGGGGCTGCTAGAATAAACTGTATAGTTCTTCTGGGCCAAAGGGTGCCCTCTGAGGAGAAAAATTACAAAAGATATTCCATCCTCTGGACTGGCCAGAGACAGAGCCTGGCAAATGAGAAGAAGGATTGGATTCCAGCCCCACAAGCCCCTTTGGCCAGGCACTTTTATGCCTCATGCAAACTATTTGACCGTAAGTGTCAGCCTGGCTACTTTTCATTGCAAAACATGGTGTATATTAGATAAGATTACAGTAGAACCTCCTGGGAACCTTCAGGAGGGCATAGTTCCATGCTTAATCATGTGTAGTTAGGAAACTCAAAACACAAGACAACAAAACACAAGCAGACCTTGGCTGTGTTGTCTGAGCACTTTTGTTGGCTTTAGTTTGTTTTTGTTGAAAGACTCTCCACCTCACAGGTAATGAGCCAAAGCTTGAAAATGAAACATTCTAAAGGTTCTATGCTCAGAAGCTTAATTGCTTCTCTAAATGGTTTTCATGTGCCTGGGTATCTCTGCTTCTCAATGCAAATGGCATGGGACTCTCTACAGAGACAACAGAACTTTACACTGCACCTTCCCAAGGTTAAAACATGATAAACAAGAAAAGGGAAAAGAATAAAGAAGTTAAGCCAACCTCTGAACATGGCCAATTTTCTGGTAACACAGATCATATCTGAAGTAAAAGCTGCTTTTGATCAGAGGTGGTTGCATAGTTGTTATAATATTTTCCACATTGGACATTTTAACTAGCGCACAATGTATTAGAAGGACTGTGCATAAACAGACTGTCAGGTTGAGGAGGCATGGTCTCTCAAAGACAAGCCTGAATAACTACATTATTATTGTTATGTGCCGTCGAGTCGGACTGACTCATAGTGATCCCTCCTTGGGTTTCCAACGCAGTATCACTACAGAAGTAGATTGCCCCATCTTCTTTCCGAGGAGTGGCTGGTGGGTCTGAACCACCAGCTTTCTGGTTAGTAGTCAAGTGCCTTAGGCGCTACACCACCAGAGCTCCCGAATAAATACATAGAGAGTGATAAATCAAGAAGCAACCCCTCACCTCTACTCATAACAGCCCAATGGGAACTTGGTGTATATAAGTTCCCAAGTTAACCTGATTCTAGGCTGTTTTTCATGCTAAGGAAATGAACTGCTTAATCAAAGGAGCTTCCCAATGTCAGCTTTGAGAAACACTGGTGATATGGCCCCTAGACCCCAGATACTACCATGGAAAAACATGGGGCATGGCAATGAGGACTCAAGTTTGAAACTTTCTGGAATTCATATGTCAGAGGGATGGTATGTTACTAGGAGAGAGGTTATCTGGGACAGTACCCATCAATGCCATTCTTAACCAACAGAAAGTTCTCTGGCTTATCATTCTCCTTCAAGAACCTGTTCTGTGATTCCAGCTCCCTCTTCTCCCACCTCCAGCTCACTCCTCAGCAGACCTTGAGAAGGCCTACCTAAACCATTGTCAAGGTGATTGCAGCAGAGAAATACTTTATGTGTGTATTGGTTACCTCTGTGCTACTCTAACAGAGAATATCACAAGTGGGATGACGCTAACAAACAGGAATTTATTCTCTTATAGTTTGGGGGTTTTAAGTCCAAGTTAAAAGTGCCAGGCTCTAGAGGCTGGGTGAAAGTCCCTCAACCTTGGGCTTCAGCTTTACCTCCTGTTCCTGACCCACTGAAGTGGGAAGGTTTTCTTCACTCAGTCAACTGCTGGCTGCTGAGGCTGACAGACCCAAGGTTGATGACTAAAAAGGCACAGTCTGAATATTACCAAACAACATGGCAGGCCATCAGTTCAAATCCATTTAAAGTCCTAAGATCAGCAGAGCATGGCAGACTGCTGAACAATCTAAGACTGAGACTGTGGCCCCTAGCTATCCTTCAGGTCTGGAACTGAACACATTCCTATGGCTTCCAACCAAACAAAAGACAGGCATATGAGCTGAATATTTACTTTAGGTAGATACTCTGTTAGGAGAGATCAGTCATGGGAGAACAGAAAGGCTGTGTATGCACAGGGAGACAGCTCAGGAAGTGGGAGTGCATGGGAGGAAAGGACACAGGGAAGAAGTAACCATGGGGTGAGAGTGGAAAGAGAGCTGTTACATTGTGGGAAATTGTAGTTAATATCATGAGAAAAAATGTATAAGAACTGCTGTATGGAAAATGAATTTGCTCTGTAAACTTTCACCCAAATCACAATAAAAATAAAAAAATAAAAACCCTGCCAAAAAATTTCCTTGAGTCAAATGAGGATGAAAGTACAACATACCAAAATCTCTGTGACAAAGCAAAAGCAGTGCTCAGAAAACAATTTATAGCAATAAGTACACACATCTATAATTTTTTTTTAATTTAGAAGAAAGAGCCAAAATCAACACCTTAGCACAACATCTCATACAATTAGAAAAAAGGCAGCAAAAAAGCCTGCAGTCACCATATTAAAAGAAATAATAAAGATTTGAGCAGAAACAAATGAAACAAGAAAACAATCAAAACAATCAACAAGGCTAAATGCTGCTTCTATGAAAAGTTTAATAAAATTAATCAATAAAAACTGTCCCTAAGAAGATAGACATTAGATTTACAAAGCAAGACTTTAAATTAACTAACCCTCATGGCTCAACTTTCAGCCCAACAACAGACAGGTCTATAAGGTGAACAGTAACAACAGAAGTGATGGCCTATTTAGAGCAATCAACCATATGAGACCAAAAGGACAGCATTTCCCAAAGATAAATCTCAGCAGGCTGGAAGAAATAGGAAAGAAGGAAGAATGGAAACAGTGAACACAGGGAAGAAGTGAGAAAAGTGCCATTACATTGTGAGGATTGTAACCAATGTCACAAAACAAAATGTGTATGAACTGTTTAATATAAACACAGATCACAATAAAAGTAAAAAAAAAAAAAAAAGAAATAAAATGAAAAAGACTTTAAAACAACTATTTAAATATGTAGTCACA
>NW_006921645.1:4156511-4178984 GCF_000298275.1 Orycteropus afer afer | reverse complement strand
GGAAATAAAAAGGGCAGTAACTGAAAAATCACAAGAAGAGTTCAACAGCAGATTTGATGGTCAGAAGAAAAAATGGGTGAACTTAAAGATAGGTGAATTGAGATTATCAAGATTGAGCAACAGAAAGAGAAAAGACTAAATGAAAATGAACAGAGTGTCAAATATAAATGAGACACTATTAAGGATGCCAATATATATTTAATATGGGTAGAAGAAATAATGGTCAAAATTACCCAAACTCGATGAAAAACATTAATATATATATCTACAAAACTCAATCCACCACTAGTCTGTCAGTTTGTTGCACTGCGTGACTTGTGTGTTGCTGTCATTCTGGAAGCTACACAAATGGGTTTCAGTGGAGCTTCCAGACTTAGGCAGACTATGAAGAAGGACCTGGCAATCTGCTTGTGAAAAAATTGGTCCGTGAAAACCGTATGAATAACAGAGGAATATTGTTTGATTTAATGCTGGAAGATGAGCACTTCAGGTTGGAAGGCACTCAAAATATGGCTAGAGAAGAGTTGCTTCCTCAAAGTAGAGTTGACCTTAATGATATGGATGGAATAAAACTTTCAGGACCTTCATTTGCTGTTGTGGCACAATTCAAAATGAGAAGAAATAGCTGTAAGTATCCATTAATAATCAGAATGTGGAAAATACAAAGTATGAACCTAGGAAAATCCAGTCATCAAAAATGAAATGGAATGCATAAAGATCAATATCCTAGGTATTAGTGAGCTGAAATGGACTGGTATTGGGCATTTTAATCCTGGCCTACTATGCCAGGAAAGACAAATTGAAGAGGAATGACATCACATTCAATGTCAAAAAGAACATTTCAAATTTATCCTAAAGTACAGTGCTCTCAGTGATAGTATAATATCAATATTCCTACAAGGAAGACTGGTTAATACTACTATTATTCAAATTTACACACCAACCACTAACAGCAAAAATGAAGAAATTTTTACCAACTGCTGAAGTCTGAAATTGACTAAATATGTAATCAAGATGTATTATTTCTGGTGGTTGTAATGTGAATGTTGGAAATAAAGAACCATCAGTAATTGGAAAATATGGCCTCAGTGATAGAAATGATGCCAGATATCACATAATAGAATTTTTCAAGACCAAAAATTTGTTCATTATGAATACCATTTTCCAACAACATAAAGAGCAACTATCCACATGGACCTCACTAGATGGAATACACAGGGATCAAAAGGACTACATCTATGGAAAGAGATGATAGAGAAACTCAATATATCATCAATCAGAACAAGACCAGGAGCCAACTGTGAAACAAACATCAATTGCTCATATATAAGTTGAAGTTTAAGAACACTAAAACAAGTCCACAATAGCCAAGATATGACCTGTAATATATCTCACTTGAATTTAGAGACCATCTGAAGAATAGATTTGACACACTGAACAAAATTGACTCAAGTCTAGACATGTTGTGGGATGACATCAAGGATGTCATACATGAAGAAAGCAAAAGTTCACTTTAAAAAGACAGATAGGAAAGAAAAGGTAAAAATGAGGTTAGAAGAGATTCTGAATATTGCTCATTCTCTAGTGCCTCTCCAACAGAAATACCATAGGTGAATGGCTTTAACAAAGATTTATTATCTCACAGTTTAGGAGGCTAGAAATCCAAGTTCAAAATGCCAGCTCTAGGGACTAGGTGAAGGCCCCTCAACCTTGGGCTTCAGCTCTGCCTCTTTATCTCAAGACATATTACAATCAAACTGTGAAAAGATAAAGACAAAAAGAAGGCCTTGGAAGCAGCAAGAAAGACACAACTCATCACATAAAAGGGATTCATAATAACATTAAAAGTGAGTTTCTCATCAGAAACCATGAAGGTCAGAAGGTAGTGAAATGATATATCAAAGTGCTAAAAATAAATAAATAAATAAAGACTGTCAATCATCAATCCTATACCCAGCGAAAGTATCCTTCAAAAAAAGGAAGGAAAAATTGAGGCATTCCCAGATAAAAACTGAGAAAAGTTGCTGAAGCAAACCTACCCTATATGATACTAATGGAAGTCCTGGCTAAAACTGGAGGATACTAAGCAGTAACTGGAGTTCTGATGGTGCAATGGTTAAATGCTCAACTGCTAACCAAGGTGGTTCAAACCCAGCAGCTGCTCTGAGGAGAAAGAAGTGGTAGTCTGTTTCCATAAAGATTTACAGCCTTGGAAATCCTGTGGGGCAATACTACTCTGCCTGATAGGGTCAAAATGAGTCAGAATTCAACTCAATGGCAGTGGTTTGGTTTTTTTTTGGTTTCAGGCAGTAACTTGATTCACAAGAAATATAGAAGGCTGATAAAGTAACAACATACCCCCCCACCAAAAAAAAAAAAAAAAAAAAAAAAAAAAAAAAACCAAATCCACTGCCATTGAATCAATTCAAACTCATAGCAAACCCCATTGGGTTTCTGAGGCAGTGAATCTTTACAGATTACCCCATCTTCCTTCTGTGGAGTGGCTGGTGGGTTTGAACTGTCAACCTTCTGGTTAGCAGTCAAATGCCTTAGGCACTGTGCCACCAGAGTTCCTTAAAGTAATAACACAGGTAAATATAAAAGACAGTATAAATGTATTTTTTAAGTTTGTATTTTCTCCTCTTACCTGATTTAAAAAACTGGATAAAGGAATAATTTAAATCCTCATTGATAGCACATAATATGTAAACATGAAATTTATATAACAGTAATAGCACCAGCCACACTCCTCAGAAGGAAGATGGGGCAATCTACTTCCATAGTGATACTGCCTCAGAAACCCAAGGAGGGGTCGCTATGAGTCGGGTCCAACTCGACAACACATAACAACAACAACAACAAACAAATAGCACAAAAGAGGGGAGAGGGAATGGGATTATTTTAAAGCAAAATTTTTGTATAATATTGAAAAGAAATCAATATTAATCTCACATAGGTTATTATAAGTAAGTTGGTAGTTGTAATCCCCAGAGCATCAACTAATAAAATAATAAAACATATCCTAAAAGAATTGGCAAGAGATTTAAAATGGTAAACTAGAAATATATCCACTTAGCAACAGAAAAAGCAGTAATGAAGGAATAGAGGAACAACAACAAAAAAAGATATGACATATAGAAAAGAAATCACAAAATGGCATGGGTGAATCCTAACATATCAATAATTACATCAAGTAAAAGCCATCCCATTTATGGTATATTCCTGTCAGAGTGGCACAAGGTAACCAAAACAGTTGTCTTTAAGAAAAAGAGTTTTTATATTAGAAATAGAAGATTAGGTACAGGATCTTGAAAGGGGACCCATGCAAGCAAATGAACATGATGCTTAAGTTACGTTAGCTTGTTGGTAAATCCTCCTCCATTGTGTACAAGGAAGGAGTCCAATCACTGTCCTTATGGATTAGGATGATGTTGGATGAGCCAGTGCTCATCCTGCCCCTAGTAACTCAGCTTCTGCCATCCTTTGTCAACTACATTTCTCATTTGAACCACAAAACACAGAAAATTATTTGAGTAACCATTTTCCCTCTTGGTACATGAGTTCCATTCTAGATACATAAGATATAAATTAATTCATTTTATACAACAGAGTCTACTAGACTCTCAATCTGTGAATGGAAAGACATAGACTGTGTGTAGCATGCAGAGTATTAGGAAAGATGGAAGATACAGAAATACAGATATCTTAAAAGAGTTTATAATTTATGGAGGGTCTGTTTTCACATGCATAAACAGTAAAGGAGAACTAACTCTGCATCTGCAGAAATGGTCACATGGAGAGAACACCATGGACCTCCTGCATGATGTGGCTACTTGATAGCCCGCTGCAGAGAAGATGGTTTCTATCTATGGGAAGAAAGTCCTGGAGGTCTGGTCAGCTGTCTTCCTCCATCTAGTTATTCTAAAACAGAAGATAAAGGCAAACAGGTACAAAATCATGGAGCAAGAATGAGCAGAAATCAAAACTCTCCAAAAAGTATGATTAAGAAATCTTGGAAAATCTGAGGGTGGGTTAGATATCAATGAAAAGATTAAGTTAATTTTTCACAGAAGACAGGTCTGCCATGCCTTTGAAGGAAAATGTAATCAGTGTCCAGCTGTGAATTGTTTCCATACACATATTTGTCAACAGCCTAATGAAATAAAGCAAAAGCCACAAGGATGTTCCAGCCCTTGATCTGCTGACTTGGGATATGAATAAGGCTACCAGGATTAAGGGAACTGGGGTCTATTTCCTTCCCCTGCTCTGGGGGAAACCCTCCACCTTCAGAGCCAGGACAGAAGGGTTTCACTCCAGTGGAGACTTTGCCTTTTCCTCCATCAATCTTTTCCTCAATTTGCCACATTATATACAGAACCTAAATGTTTCCGGCCTTTTCCAAGACCTTCTTCTTGTACGTAGAAGCTGGCCCAATGTCCTTATCACTGTAAGTTCTTAGAAAAGGGCTTTTTAAAAATATCAAAATGGCTGTTTTGATAAAAATTGGAAGAATCGTCCCATCCATGAGTCAATGCTCTGACCCACTGGTACTACGCAGAAGGGTGTTATATTGGCAATCTTGGGCTTTATCTCAAAGTAACTAATCTGACTGAGGATAAGTGAACCAACATTTCCATCTTGTTGTTGTTGTTATGTGCCATCGAGTCGGACCCAACTCACAGCGATCCCTCCTGGATTTCCGAGGCAGTATCACTACAGAAGTAGATTGCCCAACCTTCTTCCTTTTGAGGAGTGGTTAGTGGGTTTGAACCACCAGCCTTCTGGGTAGCAGTCAAGTGTCTGAGGTGCTACACTACCAGAATTCCCAACATTGATAAAAATGTTCAGTCATTTTCCTCATGGTTTATAGTGAATTTACTACAATATAAAAATACTTTTATTGAAGATGCTCTCATTAATTCCAAAAATTCTTTGCCATCAAGTTGATTATGACTCTTAGCAACACTATAGGACAGAGTAGAATTGCCTCCACAGGGTTTCCAAGCCTGTAGTCTTTATGAAAGCAGACTGCCACATCTTTCTTCCAGGGAGCACTGGTGGATTTGAACCTCCATCTTTTCAATTAGCAGCCAAGAGCTTAACTGTTGCACCACCAGGGCTCCTTTAAGGTGATAAGCCTCTTGGGAAAAAAATGTAGTAAAATTTTTCAGAATGACACAAAACAAAACAACCACAAGTTTACCATTCAATTCATTGTGTCTGTGCCATACATTAGAAGCAGGCCTTCACACAGGGAGTGCTCAATGGTATATGTCATTCTGATATTTCATACTAAACATCTGGTAAAACAACAGACTTATTCTCAGAGGCTGTACCCGCACAATCTCCTGTCTCTTTTGGTTGGGAAGATGCTCCTTAACTGTCTAAAATTTCATACACACACAACAACATATGTCCCCTGCTAGGGAATGATTTTCCAGTCTGTCTCAGGCAACCAGTCCTTCAAGTCTTTTCTCATTCATTCATTCACTTAAAATTTACATTTATTAATTCACTTAAAATTTTCTGAAGGTCTTCCATATGCCAAGCATTATGATTGTTGTTGTTCGGTGCCATAGAGTCAGTTCTGACTCAAAGTGATTTTATGTACAACAGAACAAAACACTATCCAGTCCTGCACCGTTATGGTTAAGGTTGTGTGTTAACTTTGCTGGACAATTATTCTCAGTGGTTTGGCAGTTATGATGCAGTCATTTCCATTATGAGATCTGATGTAATGTAATCATTTCCATGATGAGATCTGCTGTGAGCAGCCAATCCAATGAAAAGGAGTTTCCTCAGGGCTGTGGCCTGCTTCCAATATATATATATATATATAGACTTGCTGGCAAAGATTTCTGGCTTTCTGTTGGATCTTGATCCTCCACTTAGCTCATCATCATCTCTAGTTCCTGCACTTGAACAGGTGGCCTGCTACATTGCTTGCTGATCTTGGGATTGTTGCCTTCATAGCCTATGAGCCAACAATCTGCCATTTTACCTGCCAGTCTTAGTTTTGTCAGCCTCTGAAGCTAGCAGCCTGCTATATTACCTGCCAATCTTGGGCTTGTCAGTTCTTGTAGCTGCATGAGTCAAGAGAAGCCTCCAGCTTGATGTTTGACCCACAGATTTGGGACTTCCCAGCATCTGCAACTGCATGAGCCATTTCCTTGAGATAAATCTCTTGCTCACTCTCTCTCTCTCTTCTCTTTATATATATGTGTGTGTGTATATATATATATATATATACCCATTATAAGACATGTGCCTTCTCACAAATATTTTTATGCTTGACTGCATTGCTGTAACCACTGTATCAATCCATCTCATTGAAGGGCTTCCTCTTTTTTGCTGATGATCTTCTTCACTAAACATGATATATTTCTCCAGGGACTGGTCCCTCCTGACAACATGACCAAATTACAAGAGGCAAAGTCCCACCATCCTTGCATCTAAGAATTCCAGCAGTACTTCATCCAAGAGAGATTTGTTTGTACTTCTGGCGGTCCATGGTATGTTCAATATTCTTCACCAAAACCATAATCCAAATACATCAATTCTTCTGCAGTGTTCCTTATTCATTATCCAGCTTTTGCCTACATATGAGGTGAAAATACCATGGCTTGAGGCAGGTGCACCTTAGTCTTTGAAATGATATTGTTTCTCTTTAACACGTTAAAGAGGTCTTTTGAACCAGATTCAGCCAATGCAATACATTCTTTGATTTCTTGACTGCTGTTTCCAAGGGCATTGATTGTGGATCTAAGTAAAATGAAATCCTTGACAACTTCCTTGTTTTCTCTGTTTATCATGATGTTGTTCATTTGCCCAGTTGTGAGGACTTTTTTTTTTTCTGTTGATGTGTAATGCATACTGAAACTGTAGTCTTTGATCTTTATCAGTAAGTGCTTCAAGAGTCTTCTTTACTTCCAGCAAGTAAGGTTGTCATCTACACATCACAGGGTGTTAATGAGTTTTCCTGCAATCCTGATGCCACATTGTTCTTCATATAGTCCAGCCTCTAAGACTATATGATATGGTAGATATCAGAAATAGAGATGCTGTCCTCATGAAGCATGCAGTGCAAAGAACAGAAGAGCTAATAGATGATTATAATATGTGTGATAAATTATAATATCACAAAAAAACAAAACAAAACTCTCTGCCATTGAGTTGATTCCAACCCATAGTGACCCCCATCGGGTTTCTGAGGTGGTAAATCTTTAAGAAAGTACATTACCCAGTCTTCCTTCTGTGGAGTGGCTAGTGGGTTTCAATCATCAACCTTCTGGTTAGCAGTCAAATGCCTTAGGCACTATACCACCAGAGCTCCTTAAATTATAATATGGAAGATATTATAGAACATACACAATAGAAACACAAAGGAGAGTCTGAGAAATGCAGTTTGTCAGGGATGGAAAGACCTCAAGGAAGGTAAAGGGGCATGTAAGTTAAGTCTTAAAAGATGAGCAAGAATTGTCCAGAGAAAACATGTGGAGGGTGTTCCCTGTAGAGGATTGTTGATCATTTCCAAGTGTTTTGATTTTCCTGTTCCTAATGAGACCTAACCATACAATAGGGTAGAAATTATAATTGCCATAGAATGGATTCTGATTCATGGTGACTCCATGTGTGTCAGATTTGAATAGTGCTCCAAAGGGTTTTCTTTCTTTCCTTTTTTTAATTTTTATTGTGATTTGGGTAAAAGTTTACAGAGCAAATTCACTTTCCTTACAGCAGTTCATACACACTTTCTCTCATGACATTGACTGCAATTTCCCACAATGTAACAACTCTCTTCCTACTTCATCCCCATAGTTACCTCTTCCCCATGTCCTTTCCTCCATGCACTCCTGCCCTCTGAGCTCTGATCTGTCACCCGGTGCAGACACTGCCCTTCTGTTCTCCCAAGACTGAACTCTCCAAGGAGTGTATCTACCTGATGTAAATGTTCAGTCCATATGCCTGTCTTTTATTTGGCTAGAAGCCATAGGAGTGAGTTCAATTCCACACCTGAACGGCAGGTAGGGACCATAGCCTCAGGAGTTTCATCAGGCTCTAGCAGACCAGCAAGCCTTGTAGTCTTTTTTTTTTTTTTTTAATTTAGAATTTTGTCCACATTGTTTCCCACTCTATCCAGGATCTCCTACACAGATCCCCTTCCAAGTGTTTGACAGTGAGTGGTAGCTGGTAGCTGGGCACCATCTAGTTCTTCTGGTCTCATGGTCATATAGGCTGAGGATCACATAGTCTACCAGTCCCTTGGAGTAACTGTTTCCATGCATCTTTGGTTTTCGCCATTCTTCTTTGCTATGAATGAGGAGAGACCTATCATTGCATTTAGATGGCCACTTGCAAGCTTTTAAGATTCCCATCGCTGCTCACCAAAGTAGGATGTGTGCCAGTTGACCTTGATGTCCCCTGTGACCATGGTCCCAAGCCCACAGGTCCAACTACTCACTCCCTTTGGGCAGCTGGCTATGGCCAAGAAGTCACCACAACCTGTCTCCAAAGGGTTTTCAATGTCTAATTTTTTGGAAATAGATCAGCATATTTTTCTTCGAAGGCACCTCTGGGTATACTAGAACTTCCACTGTGAGGTTAATAGCATGTTAACTGCATTACAAGAACTCTATACCTATATTAAAACCAAAACCAAACACATTGCTGTTGAGTTGATTCAAACTCATGGTGACCCTGTGTGTTACAGAGTACAACTGCAATGTAGATAGAGTTTTCTTTGCTGCAAATTTACAAAAGTAGATTGCCAGGCCTTTCATCAACAGAGCTGCTGGGTGGTGTGAAATGCCAACATTAATGTAAGTGGTCAAGTGCAAACCATTTGTGCCACCCAGGGACCTATCCACAGCTATATTAAACCTCAAAATCATCTCTAACATGCCAACAGTTATTGTCAGGGTTTGATGGTTGTAGCTTTAAATACTGGGTCAAGTTTTCTTGCACCAAGTGGCCTTTGCTGATTATACAATTAGCAGGCCTGGCATCAGCCAATCCCAGGTGAGTCCTCTACCAGATCCATTTCATTCTACAAATGAAATTTCTTGACCCATTTCAAGATCTACAAAGATCTTGAGCATCTATTCAGCAGAAACAGTGTATTCCTGGTCACTGTATAGTTGTGTTAGTATCAGTTATCATTCTGTTTAGAAAAGAAGCAAATGGGCCCATATGGACCTTTCACTAGCAAGTACTCTTGTCCAGGCCTGTCTTTAAGCTTCTTTTCTTTCCCCTCTGGGGTATGGAAAGCCTTCACTTTCACACTGCACTTCCATGAACACAGTGCTTCCCTCATCCCATTTTCTAAATAGTGTATTACAAGGCTGGCAGCTGGAGAATCAGAGGCTCTGCTTATAACAATCAGAAAATGTTTTGAGGACAATGCAGAGATGAGAGGACAATAAATACATTTTCCCACATATGCAGGCCATCTGTTTTACCTGTAATTATTGGGTTGGTTTCTGTTCTCCTCTTGTCTCATAAAAACTTCAAAATTAACTTATTTCTAGTCTGCACCATCAGTCACCGAAAGTCCCAACTTGCCCAGCTCCTCTGATGACCAGACACACTTTAGTTACCTGCAGCTATTGGGAGGGATATGGATATATCACAAGCTCCTTAGGGGAGATGGTGATACCATGATATTCTCTGGAGTTCTCTCAGCTGCATTCTGAGGCTCCGGACATTCAGCCTCAGTAAAGGAGTATCCCTTTATGTCTTTCACTGAAACAACCAAGCCAAAATGTTGTTGTGGTTATTATCCAATGCCATCATATTGGTTCAAACTCATAGGGAGCCTATGTACAACAGAAACACTGCCCAGTTATGCACCTTCCTCACAATCCTCACTATACCTGAGCCCATCATTGCAGCCACTGTGTCAGTCCATCTTGTTGAGGATCTTCCCCTTTTTCACTGACCTTTCACTTTGCCAAGCATGATATCCTTCTCCAGGGAATGGTCCCTTCTGACAACATGACCAAAGTAAGTTAGATGAAGTCTGGTCATTCTCGTTTCCAAGGAGCATTCCAGTTGCCCTTTTGTCCAAGACAGATTTGTTCCTTCTTTTGGCAGTCCATGGTATTTTCAGTTTTCTTTGCCAACACCATAATTCATAAGCATGAACTCTTCTTCAGTCTTCCTTATTCATTGTCCAGCTTTCACATGCCTATGAGGTGATTGAAAATACTATGGCTTGAGTTAGGCACACCTTAGTCTTCAAAGTGACATCTTTGTTCTGCAACACATTAAAGAGGTCTTTGGCAGCATATTTGCCCAGTGCAATATGACATCCGATTTCTTGAATGCTGCATCCAAGGGTGTTGATTGTGGATCCAAGTAAAACGAAATCTTTGACAACTTAAATCTTTTCTCTGTTTATTGTGATGCCGCTTATTAGCCTAAACACTAGGTGATAAATAATATGTAGTGTGAATAACAGAGAGTTGAGGATGGTTTCCCAAGGTGCTTCTATATCTAAGAAAGAGGATTCCAAGATGGAAGGTGAGTGTAGCCAGTAGATTGGAGGACAATGAGAGGAATGAAAGGCCACAGCTTTTACACATCTGATTATTCAAATTGCTATCAAATCTGTAAAGAGTTGAATTGGTAAAAGTTGTGTGATATATTTGCAACAAACAATGACAAAAAAAAAAAGGTCCTGAGGTCCTTATATACAACCTCATGGCATTTGGTTCCTTGTTTTGGAGGTTTAGGGTCCTGGTTTCATCAGACATCCCCAGTTCATTGGCCTAATAACATGCTTAGTACTCCTCTTCTCTCTCTAACTTCATCACATAGTACCTGAGGTCTTGAAAGTTTGTGTGCAGCCATATATGGCAGAAAAATTCCTTTCTTTACCTGGAATAACAGAGGAAAAAGAAGAGTCAGGAACAGGAGGAGGGTATGGAATCTGTGGATAGTTGCCTCCATGAAAAACTGCCTCTTTGCTATGAGACCAGAAGAACTGGATGGTGCCCTGCTATCATTACTGGGCATTATGATCAAAGATTCTGTAGATGAATCCTGATCAAAAGGGGGGAAAATGTAGAACAGAATTTTAAATTCTCATGGACTCTAGACTATCTGGAGCCATGGAAGCTGGATGAACCCCTGAAATTATTGCCCTGAGATAATCTTTCAACCTTAAACCAAAACGGTCCTCTGGATTCTTCTTAAAACTATATAATTGTTTAGCCTAACTAGTAAAAAAGGTCTGCCTTGAGCATTGTGCTCTTTTAAGAACTAGCTCTATAGGATCAAATTGACAACAGCAACTCAAAGGATTAGATAGGAACCTTCAGGGCTAGTGAGTTTATGTTAATGAGGGAGGAACAATTCAGAAAATGAGGGTGTGAATAATTTCACAACTAGAAGAATGTAATCAATATCACTAAATTACACATATAGAAACAGTTGAATTGATGTATGTTTTATTGTGTATAATCTCAACAACAAAAAAAATAAAATAAAATTTAAGGGGAGGGGGTGAAGAAAGGCCACAGCTGCTGCTGTTCAGAAGGGAAACAGTGGTAGGTACTATGTCAAATACTAAAGAGGCCAGTTAGATAAGATCTGAAAATGATGCCACTCAATTTGGCAAACAGGAGTCTGTGAATGATATCAGGAAAAGCAATGAAGTGATATATAGACATGGTATATATATGTAGCAGCCAGATTACAGTGATTTAAAGAGTGAATGGGAGATGAATAAAAATGAAAGATAAAATGGAGATGAAAGAGACACGGGGTAAAGAATTTTTATTTTGTCTTAAGAAGGAAGTAATTTGTTTATAGGTCAAGTGGAACAAGCTGTTAAGAATACATGACATAGGGACACTATGCTTCTATTAAGGGTAATAGGAAATTGGAAATGGATAATGGTGGTGGTTGGACAACATGATAATCTTCATTAATGTAATTAAATTATACATGCGAAGAATATTGAAATGGAAAATGACTTATTATGTATATATTTACTGTTGTTGCTGTTATTGTGTGCCGTCGAGTCAGACCTGACTCAAAGCAACCCCTCCTCGGGTTTCCGAGGCAGGATCACTACGGAAGTAAATTGCCCCACCTTCCTTCCAAGGAGTGGCTGATGAGTTTGAACTGCCAGCCTTCTGGTTAGCAGTCAAGTGCCTTAGACACTATGCCACTATGCTACCAGAGCTCCCAAATATATTTACTACAATTAAAAAAAAAAAAATGATAAAGGATTCCATGGTCCAAAAAAGGGAAGAATGGGGAAAATGGAGTGAAGGGCAAAAGTAAAGTAACTGGCCTGAAAGAAAGATGACTCACCATCTCATGTGAAACCAGAAGAGTGGAAGGGAGGATGTGGAACTGGGGAAATCCAAATACTAAGGAGTAGAGAGGAGGTATGAAGGAAATCTGGGCTCCTGAGGTTGTTACACCTGTGATGGTGAGAGTGTTTTTGTAATGAACAAGGCTGGAAATTTCCCCACTGTAGGAATGGATAAGGTGTTCACCTAAAAGGACATGAAAGGTCACATATTCTTTGTACTGCATTTATCAAGTAGTGAAACAGAAAATGGTATGTCTTTGTAGCTATACTTGGTCATTGCTCTCAACTGTACATTGGTCTTCTCAGGAGGAAATCTAGACAAATGCTTCTCTGTCTTCCAGGTCAGTTTCTGGACAGAGCCTCTAGGCCAACTAAGCTGGAAATAAGTCACCCAAATTCAGGCTGGACTCTCAGGCTCAGTTCTGGGCAACTGGACACATGCTGTAGACTTGGCAGCTCCCAACGCAGGGCTGCTAGGGCCAGGAACCTTTAGTCACTGGGCCCCTATTACTTGGACTTCCTGTTTAATCAACAAGGAGCAAAAATACAAAATAAACCATGCCATGCAAGTGTCAAGATTCTCCCTTTGGTTTCTGATTTTTTCCTTTTATTATCACATAGTTGATGTGATTGCTATTATTATCTTTACTATCATCATTATTGTTGTAGTTGAATTAGACCCAATGAGATTTGGAGTCCAACATGGAACACTGATGCAGCACAAAAGCATTTTTTATCTTGCCTGCCTTGTATATTAAGTTTCAGTTTTATAAGATTAAAACCAGCTGAGGGCTGAGGGCCTCTTCAGGCCCATTTGACTATTTTCAGGCATCCTGCTGTGGTTTGCCACCCACAGCGGCGAGGAATCTTCTGGGATGCAGACTGCAGGGGCTTGGAAAGGCTGGTAGGTGGGTGATCCGGAGAAGCCTCTAATTAAAACTATTCAGACCTGCAGACGTAGGACCCTAACCTCTGTTTTTTGGTATCTGAACATGGCTCAAATCCCAGACCTCAGGCAGGACCCTGAAGGACAAGAAACACAAGGAATGAGAGTGACAGGACAACAGGCTGACACTGAGAGAGGATATATCAGTTTCCTAGGGTTGAAGTAACAAAATATCACAAACTTCGTGACTTATAACAACAGAAATGTATTGCCTCACAATTCTGGAGCTTGAAGGTCCAAATGTGTCAGTCAGACCATGCTCCCTTCAAAGTCTCTAGAAGAAGATCCTTTCTTGTGTCTCCTCGCTTCTGGCAGCCCTAGGCATTTCTTGACTTGTACTTGTCATTTTAATGGTTGTCCTTCTGTGTGTCTCTCTGTGTTTCTTCTCTTTTATAAGGACATCATTCAGACTGGATTAGGACCCACCCAATATTAGTGTGGCCTCATCTTAACTTAAGGGATAACATCTTCAAAGACTATTTCCAAACAAGGTCATATTAGGGTTTCAACATATCTTTTCTGGGGTCACAATTTAGTCCATAACAGAGAGCATTGTAGCTGGCTTTGAGGAGAGGCCTAGTTCAAACATGAACCATATGCCAGTTCTGCAGAGTACAGACATCTGTGCCAGCCCAAGTGAGGAGCAAAGAGGGAAGAAATTGAAAGTCTCAAGAATCACCATGGTCTGGTGTTTTGGTTTCCTAGTGCCACTCTAACAGAAGGTACCACAAATGGAATGGCTTGAACAAACAGGGATTTATTCTCTTACTATTTAGGAGGCTAGAAGTCCAAGTTCAATGTGCCAGCTCTAGTGGCTGGGTAAAAGCCCCTCTACCTTGGCCTTCAGCTCTGCCTCTTGCTCCCAGCCCACTGAAGCTAGTGGTGTCTCTTCATTCAGACAAAACTGCTGGCTGCTAAGGCTAACAAGCCCGAGATCAACAAATAAAACAGCACAGTCCCAGTATTACTGAACAACATGGTTGGCCACTAGTTCAAATCCAGAAGAAGTCCCAATGTTAGCAGGGCATGGCAGGCTGCTGAATGAAGACTTGGCTACATGCCAGGTTCAAGCATGCCAAAAAGCTTCAGAGACCTATCTCAAAATTTCTCCTTATATACTGGAAAATGATCACATCCTTAAGGCAACTACTCAGATGCTCCAGTAGATTTCACCATGGAGTTGATCACCAATCTCATCATGGGGAATAACTACATTCAGCTGCCCAGCTGCTCAAAACCAGCCAAGATGACACATAACCTTACCTACCACCTCTGGCTTCAACCCAGTAGGAATAAGTCTCTAGGAAAAGGAAAGATAAATCCCCCCCACCTGCCCTTTTAGGGGACTTATGGCAGCAGTCCTGGGGCTCCTTGGCAATGTGATGCACCCTCTGGTTGGAGCTATAAAGCTGAGAAGACAACATGAGCACTTCTGCCTGTCACTTCTCCCCACCTCTCACTTGCTCTCATAGGCTCCAGAAAGGCTTCCTAGGATCAAAATCCCTCTTTGTGGAAGAATTCCCTGGGAGAAATATTCATTCATTCAATAAAACATATTTATTGAATTCTCATCTGTACCTGTTTAGAACACAAGCCCCCTAAAGAGATTTAACACTGAGTGCTCATTGGAGATGGTTTTCACCCTGTGAATGAGTTTCAGATTGTGCGGGACATGTGTGATAGGCAGAGAATCAGGGGGTGTGTGGTGGTAGAGTGGGGGGTAGGGAGTTTAGAACAGGATAAGGATAAGTTCAAAGACTTGACAAACTTCTATCAGGCAAAATTCCTTTGACTTCATAACAGACTCCAGAGTATGTTTTTTAAAACCATTTTCAACTTCAGCTTTCTAGAGGTTATAATGAGTTTCTCTAGAGCAGGAATACCAACCCAGGATGCCTTGGTATCAAGTTCCCTTCCTGCTTTACCTTATTCTGCAATTCTATCTTACCTGCTCCTCCAGGCTTGCTCCTGGACACAGCTCATGTCTCTGACTATGGGTTGAAATGTGCAAGTCCATAGAAATGAACTGGGAGAAAATCAAGCCCCATTGATGCATAGAAGCTTGCCCTCCAGGCTCCGTTTTACTTCTTCTTTCCTAGAGGAGGGATCAAAGCAGAATCCAGGGGTCAAAGGACACCTTGTTTTTAAAGAAGCTATCAGCTTTGTCTGCTGAAAGTGAGGATGACTTAAGTACTTACTGATGAAGATTGAAGAATACAGTCTACAGTATGGATTACATCTCAATATAAAGAAAACAAAAATCCTCACAACTGGAACTATAAGCAGCATTACAATAAATGAAGAAAAGATTGAAATTGTCAAAGACTTCACATTGCTTGGTTCTACAATTGACGTCAACGGAAGCAGTAGTCAGGACATCAAACAACACATAGCACTGGGCAAATCAGCTGCAAAGGACCTCTTTCAAGTGCTGAAGAGCAAAGATGTCTCCTTGAGGATTAAGGTGCGCCTGACACAAGCCATGGTATTTTCAATCACCTCATATGCATGTGAGAGCTGGACAATGAATAAGGAAAACTGAAGAAGAATTGATGCTTTTGAGCTGTGGTATTGGCAAAGAAGTACCATGGACTGCTGAAAGAACTAACAGGTCTGTCCTGGAGGAAGTACAGCCAGAATGCTCCTTGGAAGCAAGAATGGCCAGACTTCATCTTACATACTTTGGTCATGTTGTCCAAAGGGGCCATTCCCTGGAGAAGGATGTCATGCTTGGAAAGGTAGAGGATCAACAAAAGAGGGGAAGGCCCCCAACAAGATGGATTGACATGATGGCAACAGCGATGATCTCAAGTATAGCAAGAATCATGGAGCTGGCTCAGGGCTGGGTGGTTCTGCTGTGCATAGGGTTGCTATGAGTCAGAGATGACTCAATGGCACCTAATAACAACAACATTGGCCCCCTGAGTGCTGATGTTATTGAGTGGACAAGACTGGGGGAGTTGGAGAAGAGACTCTAGCCCCATCCTGGGAGTAGCTGTATGTCACTATGATGTCCAGAAAGGAATAGATATTGGTTCCTCATCAAAAAAACATACCTAGGAAAGAGAAACAGACTCTTATATGGGAGGCACATAAGTGTAAGATCAGAGGCAAGTGGCAAAAAATAAGAAAAAGCACAAACAAAAGATTAAAAATAATGAGAAATAATATGAAGATGCTAATGAAAAAGTTAACAATGCACAAGAGATATGTCTTTGGGGAACATCTATCGTCTGCTTAAGGAACTGTTGTAGCACAGTTTCTAAGATATCTGACTGCTAAACAGAAGGTTGGTGGTCCAAACCCATCAGCCACTCTGCAGAAGCAAGACTGGGCAATCTACTTCTGTAAAGATTTACCACCTTGGAAACCCAATGGAGGTTGCTATGAGTCAGAATCGACTCAACAGCAGTGGGTTTGGGTTTTTTGTTTGTTTGTTTGTTTGTTTGTTTTAATCCTCTGATTGGGGTTTTCTCCAGCTACTCTAGGATCTCAGCCTATTTTGACAGGCCATGATTGAAAAGGGTCATGTTGATGTCACTGAGGATGTGCATTGGAAGTTTTGTGACTCTGAGGAGTGGTAAAGGTGGAGTCAAGTCTAATTGGACTCTACCATATCAGACCTTTTAGTCCATTCAGTTAATTAATGTATGTGGAAACGTGTCATATTCCTGCAACTTGCAGCCATATGACTTCAGGCAAATTATTAAAACTGTCTGGATCTTAGTTCTTCAATAATAAAATGGATCAAATAACTATTTTATTATGATCATTGGGGGATAGACAAAGAACAGGATGTTATAAACACTTAGTAAATCCTTAATAAATGTTTTTATTCTACTTATTCATCTGAATGTCTTGCTTTCAATTATGTTTCCTGAACCAAAATGTCAGACATACTGAAAATAAACAACAGGCCTTAACATCTCTATATGTTCCAGCTTCCTTACAGTGATTTGATAAGGTTTATCCTGATCTGAAATAGATTCCATTGCCCCTCAGGCCCACCTTCATTAAATATGCTTAGGTTACTGGTTTAGCATACTATCCAATTGATATGAGACTCAGAGCGTGTGAAATGGCATGCTATTGCTGGAGTATTGATGAATCCTGGTATGATCTCAGAATTAAATGTCACAAATGACCAGAATATGCATGTTACCCTCTGTGCTCCAGCATCACCACCACTTAACCTCCAAATTTCTGTCCAGTTGGCCCCCGACTCATGGTGACCCCATGAACAAGAACAAAATGCTTCCTGGTCCTGCTGGCACATGATTTGTTACAGATCAGTTTATTGTGATTCACAGAGTTTTCATTGGGTGATTTTTAGTAGATAGACTTCCTAGTCTATCTTTGTCTAGAAGCTCTGCTGAAATCTATACATCATGACAGTAACACAAATCTCCACTAACAGACAGGTGGTGGCTGTGCATGAGGTTCATTGACTGCTAATCAAACCCAGGTCTCCTACACGGAAAGCAAGAATTCTAGCACTGCACCACCAATATCCCTTTTAAGTTCCATAAAATACATGGCCATCAAGTTGATTCCAATTCATAGCAGTCCTGTAGGACAGAGTAGAATTGCCCCATAAAATTTCCAAGACTATAATCTATACAGAAAGGAACCCTGGTAGCATAGTGGGTAAGGCATTTGGTTGCAGACCAAAAGATTGGCAGCTCAAACTCATTAGCTGCTTCACAGGAAGAAGATGAGGCAATCTACTTCCATAAAGATTTACAGTCTTGGAAAAACCCACTGGGGGTTGTTATTAGTTGGAAATGACTTGATGGCAGTGGGCTTGGTTTTTCAGTTTTAATCCTTACAGAAGGAAAGTGCCACATCTTTCTGCCATGGAGTGGTTTGAGGGTTCCAATTGTTGATCTTTCAGTTTGCAGCTAAGCGCTTTAATCACTGTGCCTCCAGGACTCCTTTTAAGCTCTACACCCACTAAAACCTACTGTCTTGATAATATCTCAGTGCTGTAGTGTGCAACATATATTTCAATTGAATATGCAAAGAACGTGTGATAAGCTTTTCATTCAATGAGCTTACAGTGATGAAGGAAAAGTGTTCCATAAAGCAGATGTTAAAATCAATTATTTTACTATTCTTTGTATTTTGTGTTGGGGCAAATGACTTTCCCAATGGAATTCCTCTGAAATGGTCATGGAAATAAGCAGGGAAATACAAAGCATTATTTTGCATACAATTTTTATAACAAATATAAGCAAACTAAGACCAATATACATATTTTGCTTTATGTGTTATGAAATATTATTTTATATTCATAACATGTTTATGTGTTTGTAAATTAGAATATACACACTATGTCTGTGTGATATATTAATTAGATAGATCACTTAGTCATTGTGCACATGCAATAACACTCACCAAATGGTTCATTTGCTGTCCTTTATATTCCAGTTTACTTCCAGCCAAGGGACTGGGAGGAAGCTCTGGTAGCATAGTGGCTAAGGCACTTGACTGCTAACCAGAAGGCTGGTGTTTCAAACCCACCAGCCACTCCTTGGAAGAAAGATGGGGCAATCTACTTCTGTAGTGATACTGCCTCGGAAACCCAAGGAGGGGTCACTATGAGTCGGGTCTGACTCGACGGCATATAACAACAACACAACAATGGACTGGGACAGAAATGAAGAGAAGGTATGATTGTTCCATGTTCTTCTTTTCTTCAGTATCAGTGAGTAAGGAGCTTCCAAACAGCACAGTAACAAGACAGTGGAAACCCATTGCCAGGACTCCTGGGGCAGAATCTTATCTCCACCCCTCCACCCTACTCCTTTGCTGTTTCACAGTAGCATCAGGGATAAATCTTTGCTGTGTTAACCCACTGGGATGTTGCTGTTAATTTTTATCATAGTAATATCTATCCTATACTGGCGGATATAGTAACTATTCCTTGGCATTCTCTAAACCAAACTTCAACTAAGAAGTTTAAACTCAAGTTTAGGGTAGGAGACTTTAGTAACAATGATTCTATTCTTCTTTTCTCAAATTGATTTAAATATCAAGTAATGACTTTCAATTTCATTGAAAATATTTAAGTATTTTCCTCATAATTTTTTTCATTCTAAATTCTTTAATCTGGATGATATTAAAGTTCCTCTTGAATCTAGATTATCTTTCAGACAAAGGAACTTTCCCTTATAACTAAGAAGGCCATCCCAAAAATCTACTGCTTCAGAATTAGGAGCCAGAGGCCTTAGAGTAGCATTTAACTCACTAGATATTTTTCTTAAGTTAAATAACTGAACTAACATTTCAATTTTAAAAAACAAAAAACAGCTATCAGCTTTATGGCTTATGTGAGATGAAATGATAAAGGGAGAATTTTTCACTATTCATTTAACCCAGCTGGGTCAAGTAGTACAGGAGGAGGAAAACACCCTACGATGGCATGAGTTCAAGATGATGAACTAGGAATAATGCAGTTCTTACTGACTTCCTCTTTATGGGGATTAAACAGCTGAACACTTTGAAGATGACAAATGCTTAAGTGCTAAGCTATATTATTATCTGAAACAATTATTACATCAATTATTTGGTTATCAAGTACTATTATTGGAAGCTATACAAGAAAATCTAGTCTGGAGATGCTGAGCTCTATGTGCAGAACGAAAGAGGCATGGGTAACATTCATCTGAGTACTTAGACAAGTGAATAAAGAATATATAGACAATGAATGAGTGCTTCTTATTTGTCCATTTTCCAAATAATAAGAACTTTGTATTTATTGGCATGACCCAAAAAGCAATATGGTATTTTGGGAGGAAAAGAAAAAAAGATTTAAATTCTTTAAATCTGAAATGGAACCTACCCAAACATTTTCAGCTGAGATTAAAACCCCTCCTGGCTATTTGAATAAATTGCTCTTTAGGTAATTAAAACTGTAACCTATGGTCTTTAGTAAATTCTAGTAATTTCTCTGTACTCAATTTCATGTATTTTCTAGCTGGCTTCTTTCCAAAAAGTACACCTGTGTGTTAGTTGAACAATGTCTTACTGAAAAATGAAATTAACTAATTTTGTTTGATTTGGATCTTGGTTAAAACTTTTGAGTTAGATATTTATATGCAGAGCCACATAAAGAATACTAGCTTAAATTATTCCACCAGGGACTATAATAAGATTTCCATTTAGCTAATAGACCATTAGAATATGCTTAGCTAATGAAAACGATTCATCTCTGTTTTTCTATCAAACACAAGGCTTGGGGAGAAACTATTATTTTAGGTATAGGATTTCCAGTGTTTTAACCTTCTTCTCCTCTATGCTACATCCTCTTCTTAAGTTTATTCACTTTCGTTTCTAAATTTTAAAAAATCCTTGATCTGGTTTAATTGATAAAAACCCAGTAAAACATTGTTTTGATTTTCAATAATGGGTCTTTAATGCCTTTGATCCCTCTTCTCCTTGTAAAATAAGAGCCTAATGATTCCTATTAAATGGGAGAATAAAGCTTATCCCAATAACTATTTTCATTTTATGGGGGCAATTTAAGTTTTCACTTTTGTCCATTAATTATATGAGGATGTCACAAATGTTAGAAAATTAGATTTGTTTATGTTTCCAATGTTGATCTCAATTACAATCATCCCTTTGTACAGAATATCACTGAGTAGGGGGTGCCACCATTCACTCTCCCCACTTTGAGAGTGCAGAGGTGTTCAATAAGAATCAGGTGTCATTTGCAACCATGCTACAGTATCAGAGGAATCACACTTTTCAGGGAGGCTTGCTCCAAAATGGCTGCAGAATGGCCTCCAAAGGACCCCATCAAAACTTGCTTGGCAGTTTGACATGTGAGCTTTATTGGTTACTGGTTTCCCCCCCAATTCTCTCAAAGCCCCAACACCACAGATCGGAGTCAAGACTGGAAAAGGAACTTCAGTTTAGGAAAAGAGCTTTTGATTGCACCTAGTGTGGCTCGGAAGGAAGGTTGGGTAATCTACTTCCTTGGTAATACTCCTTGGGTCTCGGAAACCCAAGGAGGGGTTGCAATGAGTCGGGTATGACTTGACAGCATACAACAATAACAACAACAGTGTGCCTCCTATATGGCTTCTCAAATGTTTTGCAAACTGCACTGGGGAAGGTCTTTGTAGTTTGTTATTGTTGTTGTTTGGGGAAAAAAAACAGTGTTCAACTCTCCAATAAAAAAGTAGAGAGACAAATAAGGAGAATGGATAGAATTAAGCATAGAAATAGATATGTGAAATATGACATGACCTTTTTAGACAAAAATGAAGTACAGTATATGTGTGCTAAGCGTAGATTGGAATAAATGGAAGGAACAAGTAGACACTACGTATTCATCTTGCATATGATCCATCAAATTCTCATGAGGCACTAAATATTCATGAGGTCTTTAATTAGCCACTCGGTAACACTCATTATGTCTCTACTTATCCTCAACTTGTTGCTAAGATTGGAAGGATTTGTTATGCAGCAACAGTGTTCATGTTGTTTGTTGCTGTTAGGTGCCATGAAGTCATCTCTGACTCATAGCGACCCCATGCACAGCAGAAAGAAACACTGCCAGTCCTGAGCCAGCTCCACAATCCTTGCTATACCTGATGGCATCATTGTAGGCATTGTTCCAATCCATTTGTTGAGGCCCTTCCCCTCTTTTTTGACCCTCCATTTTACCAAGCATGATATCCTTCTCTGGGGAATGGTTTCTTCTTACATGATCAAAGTAGGTGAGATAAAATCTGGCCATTCTTGCTTCCAAGGAGCATTCCGGCTGCACTTCTTCCAGGACAGATTTGTTAGTTCTTTTAGTAGTCCATAGTACTTTCAGCCCCAGGGTTACAGGTGAGGAGAGACAACTCAGGGACGCCCAGAGCAGCAAGCGGGAAGAGCAGAAGAAACGGGATTAAAAGCCAGGAAGCCAGAGAGAAGAGCAATCAGCCGAAGGGATTAGATGAGGAGAGGAAACTCAGGCCTGCCCAGAGTAGCAGGCCGGAAGAGCAGGAGAAAGGGGATAAAAGCCAAGAACTCAGACAGAGGAGCAGTCAGCCCCAGGGACAACTCAGGGACGCCCAAAACAGCAGGCCAGAAGAGCAGGAGAAAGGGGAAAAAGCCAGGAATCCAGACAGAGGTACAGTCAGCCACAGGGACCCAGGTGGGGGTGATACGAGAGGTCTCCAACAGCAAGACAAACTTGTCTGTC
>NW_006921645.1:4129418-4153390 GCF_000298275.1 Orycteropus afer afer | reverse complement strand
GACGAAAGAGGGGGAGGCCTTCAACGAGATGGATTGACATGGTGGCTGCGATGATGGGCTCAAGTATAGCAGGGATTGTGGGGCTGGCACGGGAATGGGCAGTGTTTCATTCTGCTGTGCATGGGGTTGCTATGAGTCAGAAAAGACTTGACGGCACTTAACAATGACAACAGTACTTTCAGCACTCTTCGCAAGCATCACAACTCAAAAGCATCAACTCTTCTTCTGTCTTCCTTATTCATTGTCCAGCTTTCACATACATATGAGGTGATTGAAAATACATGGCTTGTATCAGGTACACCTCAGTTCTCAAGGAGACATCTTTGCTCTTCAGGACTTGAAAGGGGTCTTTTGCAGCCGATTTGTCCAGTGCCCCACAGACACAGGTTAGGAAGCACTGACCTAGGCAAAACTTCCCCCACTACATAGATGAGTAAAACTGATGTCCAAAGAACAGAAGTAATACTTATGTCTTTGACAACAAAATGTCTCTGTTTTATAAACATTTGAACATACATAGATATAAGAAAGGCTTAATTGTATTACTAAATATAAAGAGCTCATATAAATCAATCAGAAAACCTAAACACAATGGAAAAACTAGCAAAAGTTATAAGTATGCAGAATCAGAGTAAAAGAAATATCTACTAAGACATTTTTATAAAAAAAGAAGTAGAGAAGGGGAAACAAGGTAGAGTCTGGCTTTCAGGTGCTACCATAGCTATTCTCTTTTACCTCCTCTAGCAGTAGAGTGTATGATGGTTAGTGGTTCCCAGTTGTTTGGTGAAACACTAGTCTAGTTGCTGTCCCATAATATAATCTTATCTAAATTGTAATGTAATTACATTCCATAATATAATCTAATGTATTGCAATGAATCAATAGTAGAAAAGGGAGTTTTTCTCTAGGATGTGCTCTGCCCCCAGAATATAAATAGGTATTTTGACAGAATTTTGGCCTGCACTCCTCCTGTCACCTGATCTATGGATACTGGAACACAAACTTGCAGGAGTGTCCAGCCTATTACCTGGCCTATGCATTTTAGATTTGCCAGCCTCCTATAATCACATGAGCTAATTCTTTAAAATAAGTCTCTCTCCTCTCCCTGTCTCTCTCTTTTTCTCTCTCTCTCTCTGTCCCCTAAGTAAGATAAGGGGTGAACGGAGGAGAAGAGAAAAAGAGTTGTTGCTACTGCTCTAGTAACACTATGCTGGCCTCTAGGAAGTAGGACGACTGTGTTAGGCTGGATTTTCTAGAGAAGCAATACCAGTAAAGCTTAGAGAGAGAGAGAGAGAAATTTATATTAGAAAAATGGCTCACACACTTATAGAAGCTCTCAGGTCCCAAATTCTTGGATCAAATATCAAGCAGGAGGCTTTTCCTGACTCACACAGCTGCAGGCAGTATACCGGCTGTTGACTCCAACAAATGACAAATCCAAGATCTCCAGGCCAAGTGGTGGATTATTCACTCACAGTTATAGGCAGCACAACAGGATCCTGATCCACTGAAGAGTGTCTCTTTTTCCCAATGTGTCTGTAAATGTACTGGATGCAGGTCATATCCCTTGGGAAACTCCCTTTCAACCAATTGCCTGCTCAAAGCATATACATCTAATCTCATTAGGGAATAACCCACATCACAACTGCTTAAACCACTCAGAATTGTGGTCCAGCCAAGTTGATACACAACTCCAACTATCACAATGACCAAAAGCTGACTTTCCTGAGCAGCATTTATTTGGTTTCCTGGAGGGCCATATATTTCTCTCAGTCTTATCATGTCCACTAATAAATAAATAAATAAATATTCAGTAAAATCTGAAAAAAAAAAAAATCAGAAACTGTGTAAGGTGGAAACCTGTCAGAGAAGGAAAATAAATATTTTCCACTAAAATGAGCAAGAAAAAAGTGGTAAGACTGCATCCTGCCAAAGGCAGAAAACCTGTGAGACTTGGAAAGACAAGGAAGTCCCACTGAGTTCCAGGTTTCACTACACACACACACACACACACACAATGTTTCCTAGCATTTCCAGGCATGCCTTATGTGTGCTCATTATCTATTTAGTTATCATATGACTTCTCCTGTTCCGGCCCTCTTGGGCCACTGCTGTCAGCACGGCCAGAGTTTCACTACCCTGAAGTCATGGCATTTCTCTCTAGAAAATGGGAAAAATAAACCACACTGCCACTCTGTGTCACATTTTGTCACATAGATTCAAAATGACTAAGAGGCTACAGTCTTTACAAGAGGGAATCCTGCTGTGGACCTCACTGAGGACTTTCAGTTGCTGAAAAATCCCCTCTAAGTGGTCCCATGGCATGGCCCAGAGGGAAAATATTAGCACTTTATTTCTCATTCATTTTCTTCTTCATTCTTTTTCTATACTATCTTCAATTTATAGCCTTGCTACTAAAAGTGGGGTCCAGCAGCATTTCATCCCCTAGAGCTTGTTAGAAATGTAAGATTTCAGTCCTATCCCACAATTACTTCATCAGAATCTGCATTTTAACAAGATCTAAAAGTTATTCCTATGCACATTAAAGTTAGAGAATTATTATTTAATATGAGAGAATTTCTGGATCTTCCCACTCCAGTTATTGACATCTATGTTCATTTTTAGCTGGGTGGCTCTAGGAAGAAAGACTGTATTCTCCCTCCCTCCTCCATCATACTCCATCTTTGTACAAAGCTTTCCTTGGCAACATTTAACTCCTGTACCCATTCTTTCCAGTTTTGTGTTACTCTTTCATGTGACCCTTGCCTTGCCTTTCCTGTTGATAAATGTCTGCGCAGGCTACTTGGCTCTGTTTATTCTCCTCCCAGAGAAGCTGAAAACACACCCTGAGGATCAGCTATGGCTTGATGGGCTCAGCCCTGCCTCTCCTCATGCCAGAGTTAATCATTCCCAGAGTTCAGAGGATTATGACTTGTTTCTTGTACTTCCAAATGCGTGGTCAAGATGCCCTGATGTGGAGTTGGCAGAACTAATTGCTTATTTAAACATTTTTCCAATTCTGCTATTTTAGACCACTTCTTCCACATTGATATCACTTGTATAGGAATATGAATGTAGTGAAATCATGAGGATTATGTCAAGTTGTCTTCAATGTTTGAATGGATTAAAATCACTATATAGTTTCCACAAACTTTATATCTACTCTGAAAGGAACTATACCTGGAATTGGCCTCTAATATCTTCCACAGGTACTTGGATATATACTGGGCATGTACTTTTGCTTCTTAGACATAACAAGAAATTTATTTGAAGGCTAGAAAAGGCAAAGACTACTTTGGGTATTTCTAAGGTATTTGGGGAACTCACCTACTCCTACAAAGTCAAAGTGCTTTTATATGAATGGAAACAGACACACACACATACACACACACAAAAAAAAAAGCTGCTTTGCCTTATTGTCCAGACTTATTGTCTCCTTTGGAGATGGAAAACAAAAGAAACAAAAAAGTTAGAGAAAAATTTAAAGGAAAATCAACTGTCAAAGTGGTAATTTGATACATCTTAAAGTCAGTAGACTCGGAAAGACTGGACGATCTACTTCCGTAGTGATTCTGCCTCAGAAACCCAAGGAGCATTAGAAAGGAGTTCTGGTGGTGTTCTGGTTACCTAATGCCACTCTGACGGGAATATACCACAAATGGAATGGCTTGAACAAACAGGAGTTTATTCTCTTACAATTTTGGAGGCTTTAAACCCAAGTTCAAAGTGCCAGG
The DNA here is from genome assembly GCF_000298275.1 of Orycteropus afer afer. NCBI lineage: Eukaryota > Metazoa > Chordata > Mammalia > Tubulidentata > Orycteropodidae > Orycteropus > Orycteropus afer. The sequence goes on along the minus strand of NW_006921645.1, from coordinate 4,149,656 downwards.
CTCTAGGGGCTGGATGAAAGCCCCTTGACCTTGGGCTTCAGCTCTGCCTCTTGCTCTCGGCCCACTGAAGCTGGAGGCTTTTCTTCACTCAGACAGCTGCTGACTGCTGAGGCTGACAAACCCAAGGCGGACAAGGGAAAAGGCACAGTCCCTAAGTTACCAAACAACACAGCAGGCCATTAATTCAAGTCCATTGAAAGTTCCAAGATCGGCAGAGGATGGCAGGCTGCTGAACATTGACTCAGCTTAATGCAGCGTTCAAGCATGCCATCAGCTAGAGACCATTCCCAAAGCTGCTGCTTATATATGGGAAGCAGACCACATCCCTAAAGCAGCTACTCAGCTGCTTGTGGTAGATCCCACCATGGAGTTGCTTGCCAGTCTCATCATGGGGAATAACTACCACCAGCTGCCCAGCCACTCAACCAGGCCCAGCCAAGTTGACACACAACCTTAATTACCACAGGGGGCATGGTGGTTAAAGCATTCAGCTGCTAACAAAAAATTCAGCCGTTTGAACCCACCACTTCTCTGCTGGAGAAAGGTGAGACAGTCTGCTTCTATAAAGATTTACAGCCCCGAAAACTCTATGGGGCTTTTCTACGCTGTCCTAAATTGTCCCTACAAGTTGGAATCAACTTGATGGCAGTGGGTTTGGTTTGGGTTTATAGGCATTAGAATACTAATGACAACTCAGATGGTGTCTTGGTTTCCTAGTGTTGCTGTAACAGAAATACCACAAGTGGGTTGTTTTAAAAAGTGTAAATTTATTTTCTCACAGTTCTGGAAGCTGAAAAGTCCAAAGTAGAGTCTCAGCAGTGTCATTTCCTTCCTAGTAGGAAGTCTTAGCATTCCTTGTTCCTTGGCTTATAGACAGTCTTCACGAAGAGCCTGTCTTCCCCTCCATGTGTGCCTATCTCTTTGTCTAATCTACTCTTTTGGTAACTCAGGAGTGATTGTATTTAGAACTCACCCTACTCAGATATGATCTAATTAATATAATTTAATATAACAAAATCCAAACAGGGCTACATCTACAAGTGTAGGGGCTAGGATTCCAACATATATATGTGCATTTTGGGGGGTGAGGGGGTGGGGGGAAGGACACAATTTTACCCATAACAGCTGGTAAGATATTTGGTTATACAACTCAGATGATGCCCTCTTGGTGTACAGAAACAGTAGACTTAATTGAAATTGATGAGCTTATTAAATGGATAAATTAAACCAGTGAACACTAAAATGGAAACAAGCCATTGTTTATTCTCTATGTGTACAGGTATCTCAGAGAAGGTAAAGAACATAGAATAAAAGGGAATCTCAAAATGATTTTTAAACAAGCTAGAGACCATTTTTGCCCATAATTGGGTCAAATACCCAGATGAACTAAGACCATTTGGGATTCTGATTTTAAAAAATAATGGTTCTAAAAAAACTTTCCTTGATAAGACAAAGGCAACATCTGGGCTCTTTCTCCAGGGCTCTCTGTCACCCATGCCTATGACCATGCCCACAAAACAAGACTTCTACTCCACTGGGCCCATGCAGACATAAATATCCAGCAAAACAACCCCCTCTCCCCCGCTTATCTCAGTAGTCATTTTAAAGATCAAAGCCAACACTCCGAGGAGTGGGTAGCATCATAGCCTTACTGATGCTTGAGTATCCAGCACATTGGTAAATTCCATAGGTGATACAAAAGAAAAACAAACATCATGCATATGGGGAACAAGATAGGTGCCATAAGAGAGCACTGCAGATAATCTTCACATCTGCAGTGATGAATGGTATCTATCAAATCTGCTCCCTCTTGAACATCCTTGTGTCCTTTTCCTCAACTTAACAACAACAACAACAAAAAAAAAAAAAACCCAAACCATTGCTGTTCAGTCAATTCCAATTCATGTTGAGTACAAGTGTTTCAAAGTAGAACTGTGCTCCATAGAGTTTCCAATGACTGTAATCATATAGAAGTAGATCACCAGGTGCTACCTCCAAATTAGAAGCCATAAAAAGGATCCTCTGGTCTAGCCCTTCTCTTGCAACTCATTTTTCTTCACAATTCTAATGTAACTTAGATAACTCCACAAGCATTCAAACCCCTTTAGAAACCTTCAGAGACCTGTAGAGGGTGCTTTGAGTAGGCAGAGATCAGCAATCACAGCTTCTCTGGCTCCTGACCCTGTCCACTTCCACCTACTCTTCAAATAATAGTCACAAGACATTTGCTGCCACTTTTAGGGAAACTTCTCTTAAAGGATAAAGGAGATGATACTGTAGAACAGAAGCCAACAAATTGCAGACATCGAGCAAATCCAGCCCACTGGCTTCTACTGAATGGCTTATGAGTCAAAACTAGTTCTTACATTTCTTAATGGTTACAAAAATCAAAAGAAGAGTAATTAGTGTGTGACACATAAAAATTATATGAAAATTCACATTTTAGTGTCCATAAGTCATTTGTTAACATATTATCTGCAGCTGCTTTTGTACTACAAAGGCAGAATTGAATAGTTGTAATACAAGTCTGGGAGCGCTGGTAGCGTAGTGCCTAAGGTACTTGACTGCTAACCAGAAGGCTGGCAGTTCAAACCCACCAGCCACTACTCGGAAGGAAGATGGGGCAATCTACTTCCGTGGTGATACTGCCTTGGAAACCCAAGGAGGGGTCGCTATGAGTCGGGTCCGACTCGATGGCACATAACAACAACAACAATTGTTGTTGTTGTTAAGTGCCGTCGAGTCATTTCCAACTCATAGTGACCCCATGCACAGCAGAGCCAAACACTGCCCGATCCCGCGCCAGCCCCACAATCCATGCTATACTCGAGCCCATCATCGCAGCCACTGTATCAATCCATCTCCCTGAAGGCCTCCCCCTCTTTGCCACTTCTTGAAATGGATGAAGAACAACAATACAAGTCTAAAATATTTACTTTCTGTCTTTTAACAGGAAAAGTTGTCTGATCCCTGCTATAGAATATAATCTTTTTGATGGAATGGTGTGAACAGCCAATTTAAAAAAAAAAAAAAAAAAATTGTATTGTGATGTGGGTAAAAGTTTACAGAGTAAATTCACTTTTACACAGCGGCTCACACACACTTTGTCTCATGACATTGAGTACAATTTCCCACAATGCAACAGCTCCCCTCCCACACCCTCCCCAGAGTTACCTCTTCCCTGTGTCCTTCCCTCCCATGCACTCCTGCTGCCAGAGCTGTCTCCCTGTGCATACACAACCCTTCTATTCTTCCATGATTGATCTCTCCAACAAGTGTATCTACTTAATGTAAATATTCAGCTCATATGCCTATCCTTTATTTGGCTGGAAGCCACAGGAGTGGGTTCAATTACAGACATGAAGGGCAACGAGGGGCCATAGTCTCAGTGGTTCTATTAGGCTCTATCAGACTAGCAAATGTGGTCTTTTTTTTTTTTTTAATAGTTTTGCATTTTGTTCCACATTGTTCTCCCACTCTATCCAGGATCTCATACAGAGATTCCCCTCCAAGTTGACATTGGTAGCCAGACACCATCTAGTTCTTCTGGTCTCATAGTCATATAGGCTGAGGATCGCACAGTGTACCAGTCACTTGGACTGATTGTTCTCATGTGTTTTTAGTTTTCTTCATTCTTCTCTGCTCTGGTTGAGGAAAGACCCATCATTGCATCTAGATGGCTACTTGCAAGCTTTTAAGATCCCAGTCACTACTCGCCAAAGTAGGATGTGGAACAATGTTTTGTGTAGTATGTTATGCCAATTGAGCTTGATGTCCCCTGCAACTATGGTCCCAAGCCCACAGGTCCAACTACTCATTCCCTCTGGGTAGCTGGCTGTGGCCAATAAGTGACTACAACCTTGCCCCTTGTCAGCTCTACTATACACCTGAACAGCCAATTTTTAAATGGCAGAGTAAGTTTAAGAAAATGCCACCTTCTCCTTCTGAAAATCACCTCAAAGGAACAAATAGAATAAAAATCAGACATGTAAAGGCCATCTTCAACAAAATAAGAAACATCTTTTAAACCCTGAACCACAACCTATGAGGAAATGCCATGGAAATCAACTAAGGGTATGAGGGGAATCAAAAGATAATATTTATGTGTGAGTATCTGAGATGACTAATTTTATCTGTCATCATGGCTGGTTATGGTGCCTATGTTTGGTAAAACACTAGTTATATCTAGTTGCTGCTATGAAGTAGTTATATATAATTAACTCAGTTGACTTCAAGTGAAGCAAGTTACCTTGCATAATGTGAGTGAGACTCAATCACTCAGTTAAAATCCTATAAAGGAAATTTCCTGAGGGGATTTTCTGCTCCAGACTATAATTAGACATTTTGCCACAGCTCTTATTTTTACCCTTATTGCCCAATCCATGGATTTTGAGACACAAGGCTACAGGAGTCTTCAGCTTATTGCCTCCACAATTGTGTGAGTTAATTCCTTAAAGTAAATCATAAATATTTCAATCTAGGTCTATAGATAGATGATAGGCAGATAGATATTTTGTATGTATGTAGGTTTCTCTAGAGAACTTTGATTAAAGTGGCATCTCAGAGAAAATTGGCAGAGCACAGTTCTCCAATGTGGGCAAACATCTCAAAAGCAAAATCCACAATTTTTTACTTGGAACAGTGGGAATATCCTGCTTGGGCAGACTGATGGCAAGAGTGCTCTTGAACCTTATTTGACACCAGGGATCATCAGAGTTGACAATGCTATATATTACATATACCCCACCAAACTGTTGCAAGAAAGTTTGTGAGGGAGATATTGTACTGCATACAGCCCTATAATCTCCAAATCTCTAATGACCAGGAAAAGGTGAAAAACTCACTGTGGTAACAATGAGTCAACTTGGCTGGGCCTGGTTGAGTGGCTGGGCAGCTGAATGTAGTATTTCCCATGATGAGAGTGGTAATCAACTCCATGGTGAAATCTGCTGTGAGCAACTGAGTAGCTGCCTTAGGGATTGTGGTCTGCTTTCTGCATATAAGTAGCAGCTTTGGGAACAGTCTCTAGCTTATGGCATGCTTGAACCCTGCATGTAGTTGTGTCATTCAACAGCCTGCCATGCCTTGGGACTTTCAATGGACTTGAGTTAATGGCCTGCCATGTGGTTTGATAACATTGGGATGATACCTTTCTATTTGTTGACCTTGGGCTTGTTAGCCTCAGCAGTCAGTGGCTGTCTGAGTGAAGAGATGCCTCTAGTTTCAGTGGGCGGTAGCAGGAGGCAAAATTGAAGCCCAAGGTCCAAGGGCTTTTTACACAGCCCCTAGAGCCTGGCACTTTGAATTCGGACTTCTAGCCTCCTAAACTGCAAGAGAATAAACTCCTATTTGTTGAGCCATCCCATTTGTGGTATATTCTTGTCAGAGTGGCAGTAGATAACTGAAACACTTACCCTACAGACAACCTTGTCATATTCCTTTGAACTGTGCCTTAGTTTCCTAGGACCAGAAAAAAAATTCTACAAATTTAGTAGCTTAAAGGGCCAGAGATTTATTCACTCACTGTCCTGGAGGCTAGAAGTCTGAATTCAGGACATTGGCAGAACCACATTCTCTGCAAAGACTCCAGGGGAAGATTCTTCCTTGCCTTCTTCAGGTTCTGTTGTCTCAGGAGTTTCTTGATTTGTAGCTGCATAATCCCAACCTCTGCCTGAGTCGTCACTTGACGACTTTACCTCTGTATCTCTCTGTCTGTGTCTTTTCTCCTCTTCTAATAAAGACACCAGTCATGTTAGGTTAGGGCCCCCTACATCTAAGACGATCTCATCCCAAGATACTTAATTACATCTGCAAAGACCATATTTTCAAATAAGATTACATTTACAGGTACCAGAAATTAGGACATGGACATATCTTTTTAGGGTACACAATTCAACCCACCATAGAGGATGTGACATTTTAGAAACATGACCCCAATTTTTTTGACCCTTCTGCCATTGAGAGAGAATCTGTGCTCCCTGCCTTTGAATCTGAGTAGGCTGTGACTGCTTCAAATAATAGAGTAGAGAAGAAGTGACACCTTGTGACTTTTGGGGCTGACTCATGAAAGGCACACAGCTTCTACCTTGTTTGTTGGAACACTCACTGAGTCACCAGGGAAGAAGTCTGGCCATCCTGAGCTGCCACACTGGAAAGCATCCAAAATCCTTAACAAAATGTCACACCCAGGGACACATGAATAGGTCCTGTAATTACTACCAGCACCAAATATTTGTGTAGCACTATGCTTTTCAGTACAGTCATCAACCAGCCACATGTGGTTATCAAGGACTTGCAATATGGCTGAGTGGCTGAGGAACTGAATTTTTAAATTAGTTTTGTTTTCATTAACTTAACAGTAGATTGAATGTCAAATATATCTATCAATTATTTATGATTACATGTTGAAACATTTTGGATATGCTTTGTTAAATAAAAAATATCATTAAAATATATCATTTAAATTAATGTTTCTTTTTCCTGTTTTTAATGTGGCTACTAGAAAATTTAAATTACTTGTGGCTATTGGGAAGGAGTTCTAGTGGCCTAGTGGGTAAGTTAAGCAACCTCTGGTTGTTCAATGGTCAAACCCACCAGCTGCTTGGTGGGAGGAAGATGAGGCAATCTATTTCCATAAAGATTAACAGTCTTGGAAACCCAATGCAGGTTGCTATGAGTTTGAATTGACTCAATGGCAGCGGGTTTGGTTATGGTTTTACGGCTACTGGAAAGCACTACTCTAGCATTATCTCCAAAAGGTTCTTGGGCCCAAAATTTGGCCAGGTGTCTCCCACTAAGCTAGGTCAGTCACCAGGGTTTCCAGGGCTCTGTTCTGCCCCTGTGCATGGAACTGTTCTTAAGTTCATAAAGGGTTTTCATGGAATTTTAAGGACATTTTGGGAAAAAAAGAAAGACCTTTCTTTGCCTCGTGTTCATTGCTTCTTTGGGTCACTATAGCATTTTGTAAAAGATTTTAGTTACACAATCTGGCTTTAAATATCAGCTAGGTTAATTATTAGGTGTGTGACCTTGAACATGTTCCTCAATGTCTCTGAACATCAGATTCTTCATGTTTTCAGAAAAGGGATGATGGGGCAAGTTATTGCTTAAGGGGCAATGAGTTTGTTAAGAGTGATAGAAAAATTTGGAAACAAACAGCAGTGATGGAGGCACAGTACAATGAACATAAGTAATGTTACTGAATTGTACATGTAGAAAAGATTGAAATGGCAAATGTTTTGTTATATATATTTTATCACAATAAAAAAAGTTTATTATGAACACATTTAAACCACTCTGCTAGATCTTATAAAGTCAATTTGCATGTAGCCAACTTACTCAATGTTACTTTCACCTATATATTTCTTAATTCTTCACATTTAGAGACTTTCCTATGAAGTAGGTCATTTTTAAGGAGTCTTTGTGGCACAGTAATTAAAGCACTTGTCTGCTAACAGAAAGGTCCATGGTTTCAACCCGCCATCTGCTCCACAGGAGAAAGATGTGGCAGCCTTAAAAAGGTTGTAAAGATTTATAGCCTTTGAAACCCTATGGGGCAGTTCTACTCTGTCCTACAGGGTCACTGTGAGTTGGAATCAACTTGACAGCAGTAGGTTTGGGGTTAGGTCACTTTTAACCTCTTATTAAAGTTAAAATTTTATATTTTTACAAATGTTCCTCTGTACCAGTCAGATGCAAAAGGTATTTATTTCTGTCTTATTTGCATGTTTCTAATAAGCATTTATTCACATATATCAAATTGATCTCTTTTGAGATTTATTCCCTCTGTTTTTCAGTTTTGTCTTTTTATACCTATGTGCCTCTATGACTTTATCATGCCAATTACCCCCACCAATGTTTGATGCACTTCATGTTGTTATTTGGTGCAAATGGTTAACACTCACAGCTAATCAAAAGGGTGGAGATTCAAGTACACCAACAGGTACAATGGAAGGAAGTCTTGGCAATTTATTTTGAAAAAGTCAGCCTTTGAAAATTCTGTGAAGCACGGATCTATTCTAACACACAGAGAGTTGCCATCCATCAGAACTGACTCAATGGCAGCTGATTTGGGTTGTTTTCTTTTGTTTTGATTCGGTTATTTTGACTGGTGCAAACTATTCGACAGAAAGCTTAGCATGTGCTTCTAGGTTCGTAAAAGTGGAAAAGTAAAACCACTTTGCCAGTGTAGGTATAGTAGTACACACGATCACTTTAAACCCATTTGGGAAGCAAGTAAGGCCAAATAAACTAAAAGAAATATAAAGCCATATTCACACAAATTTTCCCATTCAAAATGTGTGTCTTCATGACAGCAGTGGAGGAGGTAAGGAGGGTGAAGACCATTATTCTTGTTTTAAGACAAGGATCTTAAGACTTACATAAGTTGAGTTCCCAAAGCACACATATGTAGGCAGAGACAAGACTTGATTACCGGCTTTCAGACTCCAAACTCGGTGTTTCTATTAAGCACCCTACACTGCTTCCATTAATAATCTTGCAAATGTGCTAATTATACTGCTAATTTGTTCAATAAGGCACATTTTATTTACCATTTGCTCAAACACTGTCTCATTTGAGCCTTTGAAATGTCATTTCTTATTTCCATTCTCATTTTAATGAGGAAAGTTGGTTGAACGAATAGATAAATAATTAATTGTGTAATGCAGGGTCTATAAACTTAGTCAAGTTATGAAAATCAGAAAAATTGAAATCGGGAAATAGGTGAATGAACTAACAAAGAAACATCCTCCTTTAGAACATTTTAAACCAGTGGTTTTCACCTGGGGGTGATTTTGTACGCCCCAGGGGACCTCTGATGATGTCTGGAAACATTTTTGGCTTACACAACTGAGAGCGTGGGTGGTAGGAAGGAGAGGATGCTATGGCACCCTAAAAGGCACAGGACAGCCCCTACCACAGTGAATTATCTGGCCCAAAATGTCAATAGTGCTGATGTTGAGAAACACTACTTTAAAGGATGTTTGTTTAAGGAGGTAACAAAGAAGGGTGCTTTGAAGACTGACGCTACACTTGAAGGGAATAACCTTCTTTCTATAATACATTTTCCCAGCAGACCCTTCATCTGTTCTGCCATTTATAATCCAACTCCCTTTTCAGAAAGAAAGCCACATTCTTATGCAGGGGCAGATTACTCAATAAGCAAGGTAAGCATGGGCTTACTTGTGCTTATTTACTAATCTGTAGAGATTGTTCACTACAGGTTAGTAAATAAACAAAAATAAGCCCAAGTTTACTTTGCTTACCGGGTACCCTGTCCCTGTCAGGAACTGGAAATTTGAAGAGGCTGTGATTCTATAGGAAGGTGTGATGAGATTGGGAGAGAGACAGATGCTAACCATACTTGAAACCATCATCTTTGGTGTGGTGAGAAAAATGGGAAATGGTTCACTACAGATTAGTAGGTAAGCACAAGTAATCCCATGCTTACCTTACTGGATAATCCAACACTCTTCCTATGTTCATTTTCTTGGCCTAAATTCCTGGATGAGGTCCTGTTTTGCTGTCTGCTTTCTCTGGCACAGTCCCTCTTCCACCAACTCTCTTTATGAGCTTGACTCTTACACTCAGTGGAAAAAAAGGCCATTATTAATCCTCAAGTTTTGTTCCTACTCCCAGACTCTCTGTTTGGGTGAGGTTCCTGGACAAGCACAGCAGGCTGGGTCTCTGGCTCAATCAACTCCCTATCAGGATGCTGCCAACGCCAGCTCAGGAGCAAACTGAAGAAGAGGAGGATATACTCTTCCTTTCCATCTGTCTTTCCAACATATGCTTCCCAATCTCTCTTGTCTTGTCCTGGTTCCTTCAGACAACTAGTGGAATCCTTACTCCTGGTCTACCCAGCAAGCCCACTCACTGATTCAGTGCTTGGGCTCAAGACTCAATTCTTTCCATCTTCTCTTTTAAACTCTACTCTTACCTAGGGTCATTCAGGAAAGAGTTAATGACATAATTATTGTATGGCCCATCCCAGGCACAGCTGCCTTTTAACCTGTGCCTTGCCTTAGCTCAAAGAAAATCAAAAACCAAACCAGTTTCACTGTGGAGTCTGACTCATGGCAATAATACCTATGTCAGAGTACATCTGACTCAATGGCTGATTTTTCATAAATCAATCAGATCACCAGGCCTTTCTTCTGAGGCATTTCTAGATGAACTCAAACCTCCAACCTTTCAGTTTGCAGCCAATTGCTTAATCACTTGCACCACTCAGTAACTAGCTCAAAGACTTGAAGTGCTAACGATAATAATTAGACATGATAATACAAAGTGCTTTCCCATGCATTTCCTCACTGGCTTTCACAGTACCTAAGACTGTGAAGGCAGAGGATTTTGTAATGCGCTTTTGGATGATAATAAAATTTGCTCAGAGTTCCAGGTTACTCAGCTGGCTTCTGGCGGCGGCTGCATAAAACACAGAGCTTCAGATCTATGGTAGAGACAGAGGAAGTGCCTGGGTTAGGAATGAGATCTGTTTCCTAACTGTGTCTTTATGTATTTAAGTAGGATTTGTAGGTTGTAAGTTGAAAGAGGTGCCTACAATTCTTATTTAGTCTTTTTTTTTTTTTTTTTTTTTTTTTTGTTGTTCAAGAAGCCACTCTGGTGGAGTAGTGGTTAAAATTAAAGCATTCGGCTCCTAACCAAAATGTTGGCGAGAGGAAGATGGAGTAGTCTGCTCCAGGGCAGTTCTACTCTGCCCTATAGAGTCGCTAGAAGTTGGAGTTAACTCAACTGGCAGTGGGTTTCATTTTGTTTAGTTTTAGTGCAAGAAAAGGCTGGAAGCCTTTACAATGATATAAAATCTGCATGTACAACAAGTGAAGGTGATTATGTTGAAATGTATGTTGCAAGCAGTAGTTGGTTCAAAGGTGTCAAAGTGAGGGCATTTACATATGTTTGTAATCTGAGTCCTGCTTCTACCTGGAGGCTTGGGAGAGGGTGTGGAGCACAACTCTTGGCAGGACACCTAAGACCAGACCTTTCCTTATGTGTGCAGTCCCTCTTCTGTTTACACCAAAAGGCAGCCATTCCAGCGGCCCAGAAAAGGACTCCTGGTCTTCACTTTGGGAACGAGGTTGTTTTGTCTCCCTCTGATCTCCTGGCCCTTGGAGCTGTGTGGTTTGACGCAGTTCTGAGTCCTGAACAGCTCTCCTTTGTTAAAACCCTGACTTATAATCATCCAGTCTGCATCTCCTTCCCAAGTAAGCTCCCCCACAGATGCTTGCCCTTTCATAAATGACTGTCAAGCGTCATTTGCTTCATGTTTATATTTGTTCCCATTCCTTTCTAGCCTGAGAGGACTCAAGTTGAAACAGCTCAGATTCTTCCTACAAGTTCTCTCTGTGGTCTTTCCTTATTAAGTAAAGGCAAATGTAAAATGGCAAAACTTAGAATTTCATTGCCTGGCAAAAGGCAAAAACATTTAAGAAGTGGCCTAAAGATCTCTTCCCCAAAGGAATATTCAATCAAAGGGAAAACAAAATCACAATTAAATACACTCTGAAAAATGCTGCAACTGATAAATGCCTAGGAGGCTGTGGGAGCCCAGAGGAGGCAGAGCCTTCTCGAGCAGGTGGCTGGGTGAGGAGGGGACAAGAGCACAGAGCAGGAGGACTCTATCTCCCTACCTCATAACAAAACAATATCCTCAGGTGAGAAATGTTTGCTTGTTTCAATGGCAATGTTTACCTAGTGGATGATTTTATCTTCCTTTATATAAATGATTTAAATTGTCAGTATTACTTTAGCATGCAGCATTGCTTTACTACAAAAAGTTTTGAAGAGATTTTCTTTATAATTTAAAGGGTAGGATATAATTGAGAAAGCAAAGTTTGTTGATGTTGTTGTTGTTTTGGCCCAAATAATGCTCTCTACTTCCTATGCTTTCTTAGCCTTTGGACTTTTACTTTGTATTAAACCTCCTCTGACTCCAGATGAAATTATAATACTTCCTACAGCTAATCTTGTCTCCATAACATCACGTTTTTGCTCAGTGACCATTGATTACCAAGTTACTTTATTTCACAGCACTTAGGGCAAAGTGGTGTGAATACCTAACTTATCCCAGAAAACAGCATGACAATTGCATAGGGACCTGCTTTGACCCTCTCACTGCTTGTTATGGATTGAATTCTGTGCCCCCAAAATTTGTGTCAACTTGGCTAGGTCATGATTCTCACTAGCATATAATTATCCTTAATTTTGAGATCTGATGTAATTATCCTATGTGTTATAAATCCTCACTTCTATGCTGTTAATGAGGGAGCTCTGGTAGCATAGTGCCTAAGGCACTTGACTGCTAACCAGAAGGCTGGCAGTTCAAACCCACCAGCCACACCTCAAAAGGAAGGTTGGGCCATCTACTTCTGTAGTGATACTGCCTCGGCAACCCAAGGAGGGGTTGCTATGAGTCGTGTCCAACTCGACGGCATATAACAACATAACAACAACATGCTGTTAATGAGGCAGGATCCAACCTACAAAATTAGGTTGTATCTTGAGTCAATCTCTTTTGAGATATAAAATGTATTAAACAAGCTGGCAGAGATCAGAGGAACTTCCTACCATCAAGAAAGAAGAGGCTGGGGCAGAGTGAGTCCTTTAGACCTGGGGTCCTTGTGCTGAGAAACTCCTAGACCCAAGGGAAGACAAGGGCTTTCCCCCAGAGCCAACAGAGAGAGAAAGCCGTCCTCTATAGGTGGCACCCTGGATTTGGACTATCTAGTCTCCTAAACCATGAAAGAATAAATATCTGTTGGTTAAAGCCATCCACTTGTGGTATTTCTGTTATAGCAGCACTAGGCAACTAGGACACTGTTGTAATCATTTTTTTATTTCTCCTTCATGTTAAACCTCTTGAACCCAGTTAGCTGATTTTTGCCCTTTCCTTTTAAACTCCCATAATGATTCTATCATACTTAGTCCAAGGTTTTGCTTTGTTTTGTTTTCATAGGACATTGATGTGCTCCAAATAACTTTTTTCCTTCTTGACCAAATCAAGCAGCAAAACTGCAGAAGGTGCTTTGATTTGGGAAGATCTCCACAGATTCAGGGCATAATAATCTAAGATCATGGGAATTATGATCAATGTTGTACTATCACTATTTTAAACTAGAAATGAAACCACACAGACTCTATACAAATCTTGCCTTCTCTAGCACTTTATGCTTTAGCTCTCTTGGGGTGACTATGGCTACAAAGGTACAATGAAAGCCCTCTGGAAGCGTAGGAAAGGCAGAGAGTAATACAGTCTATGGAGATAACAAAAACTTGAAATTAGCTGATGGAGCTAAGTCTTTAAGTCTGGGCAGGATTTCAAAAAATGGAAAACAAGAGAAAGGTTTTCAAGGAGATGGCACATCTTGAGTAACACACCATGTTACATAAGATCAAGACCTATTAGAAAAAAAATGAGTCACTCAGTGTTGCTAGAGATTAAGGCTCTGTGGTGGGGAACAGCATCGGAGTTGCTAAGGCTGGGTAGTTGGAATAGAGCTACATCATAGAGTACTTTAGAAGCCAATCTGGATGGGGACTTTATTCTCTAAAAAATGGGAGCCATCAGTTATAATTGTTTTTAGATCCAATTGAGCCAGTTCCAACCAATAGCAATTCTATGTGCAACAGAATTAAACCCTGCCTGATCCTGCACCATCCGCTCAATCATTGCTATATTGTTGCAGCCACTGTGTTAATCCATTTTGTGGAGGATTTTCCTCTTTTTCACTAACCCTCTACTTTACCAAGCATGATATCCTTCTCCAGGGACTGGCCTCTCCTTGGAATATGTCCAAAGTACATGAGATGAAGTCTTGCCATCCTTGTTTCTAAGAAGCATACTGACTATAATCCTTCCAAGACAGATTTATTCATTCTTCTGGCGACCCATGTTGTTGTTGTTATGGGCAGTCGAGTCAGACCCTAGTCATAGTGACCCCTTCTTGGGTTTCCGAGGTGGTATCACTACAGAAGTGGATTGCCCAACCTTCCTTCTGAGGAGTGGGTGGTGGGTTTGAACCACCAGCCTTGTGGTTAGCAGTCAAGTGCCTTAGGCACTATGCTATGAGAGCTCCCCTGGCAATCCATAGTATATTTAATATTCTTCACCAACACCATAATTCAAATGTATCAATTCTTCTTTGGTCTTCCTTTTTAATTAACCAGCTTTCACATGCATATGAAGTGACTGAAAATACCATGGCTTGGGTCAGGTTCACTTTAGTCTTCAAAATGACATCTTTATTCTTTAACACTTTAAATAGGTCTTTCACTGCATATTTGCCCAATGCAATATGTCATTTGATTTCTGACTGCTGCTTCTATAGGTGTTGATTGTAGATCCAAGTAAAATGAAATCCTTGACAACTTCAATCTTATCTCCATTTATCATGATACTGCTTATTGGTTCAGTTGTTTTCTTTATGTTGAAGTGAAATTCATATGGAAGGCTGCTGTCTTTGATCTTCATCAGTTAGTGCTTCAAGTCCACTTCATTTTCAACAAGCAAGTTACAGAATGCTAATGAGTCTTGCTCCAATCCTGATGCCTTGTTCTTCTTTACATAGTCCAGTTTCTCAGATTATTTGCTCAGCATACAGACTGAAAATGTATAAGGAAAGGACCCAATCCTAATGCATACCTCTCCTGATTTTAAACCATACAGTATTCCTTTGTTCTGTTTGAAAGACTGCCTCTTGGTCTATGTACAGGTTGCTCATGAGCACAATTCATTGTTCTGGAATTCTCATTCTTTGCAATGTTATCCATAATTTGTTACTATCCACACAGTTGAATCCTTTGCATAGTCAATAAAACACAAGTAAACATCTTTCTGGTATTTTTTGCTTTCTGCAAAGATCTAGCTGACATCAGCTAGATCCACATTCTCTTCTGAATCTGGCTTGAATTTATAGCAGTTTCCGGTCAATATACTACTGCAAGCAGTATTATTGAATTATATATTGAAGTATATATAATTATACTTTAGCAGCTCTGGTAGCATAGTGCCTAAGGCACTTGACTGCTAACCAGAAGGCTGGTGGTTCAAACCCCCTAGCCACTCCTCGGAATGAAGGTTGGGCAATCTACTTCTGTAGTAATACCACCTTGGCAACCCAAGGAGGGGTTCCTATGAGTCAGGTCCAACTCAGTGGTCCATAACAACCGCACAACAACATAATTATACTTAAAGTATATTGAATTATCTTTAGCAAAATTTTACTTACATGTAATATCAATGATATTATTTGATAATTTCTGCATTAAGTTGAATCAACTTTTCTGTGGAATGGACACAAATAGTGGTCTCTTCCAGTCAGTAAACCAGGTAGCTGTCTTCCACGTTTCTTGGCATAAATGAGTGAGCATCTCCAGTGCTGCATCTGTTCGTTGAAACATCTCAGTGGGTATGCCATCAACTCTTGGAGCCTTGTTTTTGTTTTGTTTTTGCCAATTCTTTCAGTGCAGCTTGGACTTATTTCTACAATACCTTTGGTTCTTGATCATATGCTATCTCCTGAAATGGTTGAATATTGACCAATTATTTTTGATACAATGGCTTTGTGTATTTCTTCCATCTTCTTTTGATGCTTCCTGATCATTCAAAATTTACCCATAGAATCCTTCACTATTGCAACTTGAGGCTTAAATTTTTTCTTCAGTTCTTCCCCTTTGATTTTCTAACTCTAGGTTTTGCACACTTCATTTTAATACTTTACTTTGTCTTCTCAAGCCACCCTTTGAAATCTTCTGTTCATCTCATTTACTTCATCATTTCTTCTATTCACTTTCATTGTTCTCCATTCAAGAGGAAGTTTCACAGTCTCTTCTGACATTCATTTTGGTCTTTTCTTTCTTTGCTGTCTTTTTAACAACCTTTTGGTTTCTTCATGTATGATGTCCTTGATGTCATCCCACAATGTATCTGGTTATTAGTATTCAATGCATCAAATCTACTCTTGAGATCGTCTCTAAATTCAGGTGGGCCATACTTAAGGTTCTATTTTGGCTCTCATGGACTTGTTTTCATTTTGTTCAGTTTCAACTTGAACTTCAGGATAGATTTTGAAATGTTCTTTTTGACAATGCATGTGACACTGTGGTAGTTAAGGTTGGCAAGTCCTGGTTGAATGGCTGGGCAGCTGGTGGTAGTTATTCTCCATGATGAAACTGGCAAGCAACTCCATGGTGGTATCTACCACAAGCAGCTGAGTAGCTGATTTAGAGATGTAATCTGCTTCCTATATATAAGCAGCAGCTTTGGGAATGGTCTCTAGTTTATGGCATGCTTGAACCCTGCATGTAGCTGAGTCACTGTTCAGCAGCCTGCCATGCCCTACCTGCCTTTCAATGGACTTTCAATGGACTTGAATTAATGGCCTGCTGTATGGTTTGGTAATACCAGGACTGTGCCTTGTTAGTTGTCAACCTTGGGTTTGTCAGCCTCAGCAGCCAGCAGCTGAGTGAAGAAAAGCCTCCAGCTTCAGTGGGCCAGGAGCAGGAGGCAGAGCTGAAGCCCAAGGTTGAGGGGCTTTCACCCAGTGCCTAGAGCCTGGCACTTTGAACTTGCACTTCTAGCCTCCATAACTGTAAGAGAATAAACTCCTATTTGTTAAAGCCATCCCATTTATGGTATATTCCTGTCAGAGTGGCAGTAGGTAACCAAAACAGACACTATTTCTCTTCAATTTGTCATTCCTGCCATAGTAGACCATATGATTGTCCAATTCAAAATGGCCGATATTAGTCCATTTCAACTCACTAATGCCTGTGATATTGATCTTTATGCATTACATTTCATTTTTGATGACTTCCAATTTTCCTAGATTTGTTCTTTGTATGTTACACATTCCAATTATTAATAGATGTTTGCTAGTGTTTCTTCTCATTTTGAGTCATGCCACATCGGCAATTGAAGATCCTGAAAGCTTCACTCGACCCATATCATTAAGGTCAACTCTACTTTGAGGAAGCAGCTCTTCACCAGTTGTATTTTGAGTGCCTTCCAACCTGAAGGACTCATCTTCCAGCACTATATTAGACAATGTTCCACTGCTATTTATAAGGTTTCCAGTGGCCAGTTTTTTCAGAAGTAGACCACCATGTCCTTCTTCTTCATCTGTCTTAGTCTAGAAGCTCTGCTGAAATCTGTCCACCAGAGATAATCCTACCGATATTTGAAATACCAGCAGCAGAGCTTCCAGCATTGCAGGACAAAACAAGCCACCACAATACAACAAACTGACAGATGAGTGGTGGGTAGCCACTGGAGACTTTAGAAAATACTTTAGAGGCATGGAGGAGAGGAAGATATTCCTTTGGTAAAAGTGAGAGATTTCAAAAACTTTAATCAGGACAATAGCTACAGAGAGGAAAAAAGAGTTTCCATACAGTCCATTATGAGCGATGCTGATCTTATGTGTCAGAGTAGAACTGTGACCCAAAAGGTTGTCAGTGACTGATTTTTCAGCAACAAATGGCCAGGTCTTTCTTCCAAACTGCCTCTGGATGGACTCAAACCTCTGACCCTTCATTTGGCACCCAAGAGCATTAACCTTTTGTAGCAGGGTCAGGGAGAGGAAGGAGAGCAAAAAAGAAACTTTGTAGCAATCAAACCAATAAGATTAAACACAGACTGGATTTGGAGAGAATAGGGTAAAGAGCTGTTATGAAGAATAAGAAAAGGCCAAAAATCCTACAATATATATCAAAACACCTATCCAATGTAAGATGCAAACTCACTGCCATCAAGTCAATTCTGACTCAGAGAAACCCCCATTGGATTTCCAAGGCACTCAAGAAACACTCACTGAATTTGATGGTTGCAGGATTGGGAGTACAAGTGACTGGTGATACCACTCAGTGGAATGAGGACAAGACAACTGGATTGAGGAAGAAGATAATGAGAAAGCCATGGACATGATACATTTGAGGTGCTTGAAAAGGAGATGGCTGGTTGGTATTGGATATAAAAATCTGGACCTCAGGAGAGAGAGCTGGGATAGAGATAAAATTGTCATGTTTAGAGCAAAAGTGAAACAATACAGATCAATGATATCTTCCAAGAAGAATTTGTAGATTCTCGTGTAATCCAGGCTTTCTGGAGTCATTAAGGCTGAATGAACCCCTGAAACTATTTCTCTGATATAATTATTAAACCTTAAACCAAAAATATGCCCTGCCGTCTTCTTTAAACCAAGCAATAGTTTAACTTAATTAGTAAAAAATATCTGCCTTAAAAAATGTGCTCCTTTAAAACAATTTCTATATGGAATCAAATTGACAACAGCAACATGAAAGATTAGATAGGAAGTCTAAGGGGAAGTGAATTTATATTAATGAGGGAAATAATTCAGAAAAGAAGGGTGAGAATGGTTGCACAACTTGAAAAATGTAATTAATATCACTGAATTGTACAAGTAGAAATTGTTGAATTGGTGAATGTTTTGCTGTATATATTTTCAACAACCAAAAAAATAAATTATTTTAAAAAAAGAATTCATAGAAGAGAACAGAGATATAAGTAGAGCTTTGGAGAATGTCAATGCTTTCTGCTGGATAGAGTGTTTGTGAAGCCAATTCACTGTGTCCACCATGATTCCCAATGTATATCTCAAGCCTAGCATAGGCATGGCAAAGAGTAGATGCTCAATAAGGCTTTGCTGAGTCATGGAATGAATAAAGCTGAAGAGCAGGTAGATGACTCTTCATCAGAAGAATGAACAGGGATGAGATTTTACTTTTGTTGAGCATCAACTACCTGACAAGCACTGGATTTACTTAGGTTTCTCCTTTAAGAGAATAAAATAAAGTCACCCACAGCTTTACAAAACTTAAAAGGTCCAGCTTTGTAGTGACCTCAGCTTTTACAGTGTCTGCAACTTCCATGCCTTCCTGTCGACTTTCCACACCTTCAGCATTCTTGTATTTAAACTATGCTTAAATAATCAGGACAAACTGAAACACCTTTTGAACTTAAGACAGCCTCAACATTCTCTTCCATAGAGAGAATGCTCAGGTTCTTCTGGGATTGTTGCATTTGTTCACTTAAGCAATTCATTCTTCATTTTCTAAAAGCCAGGCATTGTTAGACATGTAATCATTTGTTTATTTGTGGCATACTGGGAATGGCATTTGACTGCTAACCAGAAAGTCAGTGGTTTAGACCCACCAGCCACTCTGTGGAAGGAAGATGAGGCAATCCACTTCTGTAAAGATTTATAGTCTTGGATACCCAGAGGGGGTCACTCTGAGTCAGAATCAACTTGTTGGCAGTGGGTTGGTTTGGTTTTTTTTGGTGTTCATTTGTGGAGACTCCAATAGCTACAGAGTAGGGTTGAATGTAATCTTTATGGAAGCTAAACACTAACTAGGCCTGGATACTATGTGGTACCACTGGATAGGTACAAACTAGCAACCTTTGGGTTTCCAGTTGACAGCAGACTGTTTGCACCACTCAGGGATCTTTAGGAAAATAAAGTCAAAGAAGACATTAATCAGCCCACAAAGAGCTAAAAATACAGTTGAAATGTGTGCATGTGTGTGCGAGTCTATGCTCAATTAATTATACAATATACCTGTATATGCCCATGTGTGTGCACATGTCTGTGAATAATTAACTCAGCTGAAACCTGTTCAGCATCATAATCATGCTGCAAGCTTCTACAGACAGACAGGTGGTCAGTGCATGAGGTGCATTGGTCAGGAATTGAACACAGGTCTCCCACATGGAAGGTGAGAATTCTACCAGTGAACCACCATTGCCTCTCAAAATAGGATGCTGAGTACATTCTTGAATGCCTTTGCTCTCAGCAGGAGGCAAGGAGGGTAGAGCAGGTGAGGTGGGGGAATGAAAATGAAGATGCTCAAGAAAATAGTTTGAAGATTGGTTCTAACTTGTGCTTACATAAAATCTTGATTTCTCATAAATAAATGTTCCTCTAATCATGATTAGGTATAGACTAACTTCCCAAAGCCCCTTCTATGTTCTAAGGAGAGTTTACCTTATGATTTGAAAGAGGCCCTGGCTCTAGCCCCAACCCCAGTCCCAGCTACAGCTACAAGGTATCTCAAGAAAAATGCAAATCTCAGGTACCTGGAGTAAAGATATCTCAAATCCACAAAGCTGCTCTCACCAAGCTTTACTCCTGGTAACTTTTAGTTGACAAAGATAAGATTGTTACACTATGAAATTCAAGTGAGGTTTGCAAATAACTCTTA